>NC_090164.1:787500-1087500 GCF_017916325.1 Leishmania martiniquensis
GCATAGAGGCGTGCAAGATGGCGTGTGAAGTAGAGCAGCAATACTCACCCTGCGGGCTCTTCCCAGCAGCCTCCATATCATGTGGGAGCATCGGCATCGTCACGGACGCCTACAAGAACATCCCACATCCGTGAGAGGTTGCCCGTGCCATAGCGCGAACGCTTGCGTCTCCGCTGAGACAGGGAGCTGTTTTCTCCTCGCTGGCGTCCATCCTCCGCTTTGATGGGGGCTTCGTGCCTTTGCCGTGTCTCCCCTACTTGTGAAATGACGAGGAAGGCATGGGGCCGGTGCACACCATCTGTGCACGAGCGGATCGCGCACAGGGCTCAGGAGGAGGGGGAAAACGTGTGAATCAGATGCGCAGACACGCAAGTCATCGCAGGTCTTTGTGTTCATCACGAGAGAGAGAGAGAACAGGTCCTCGTTGCGCTACTGCGTGTTTCTTCTCTTCTTTTTCAGAATGCAGCGCGACACTTTATTCTCCCCGTCTACGGGAGCGAAGGGACTTGTGAAGATTGTGCGCAGCATACACCGCATGACAAAGAACACGCAAGCACCGTAGGGCATACACACATGCCCGCGCGCGAGCAAGTCAACATGGGTGAAGAACAGGATGGAGAGGGAGGGAGAAAATGCAACAGGCGGCGGTAAGGGTGCGCATGAGTGACTGAGACAGGCGAACAGAAAAACATCGCAGTCAGGGGAATCAAATGAACTGCAGCCCACGGCGCCGGCCACCCCTTCTTAGGAAGACGGCATCAGTAGAAACGCTCCAGTGTGGTAACGCGACTGAGCGCGCTGGTATCCTTTCGAGGCGGAGCGGGAGGGGAAAGCGTGCGCCAAGCTCGCGCGGCGGGCGGCAACGCAGCCCCAGTGCACGCATCCAGGACTGGGGGTGACGGCACACGGTCCTTGACGGCAGCAGCGCCTACGGTGCTCGGTGGTGAGGATGGCGACAGCTCTCCTTCAGCCACGGCATCTCGTGCTGTACGTGGGGTCTTTGCTGGTGTCGCAGAAAGTGAAGTTGTGGTGTCTGCTGTATGCGTGGTCACCGCTTGAGCTATGGGAAATGAGAGGATCCCCGCAGACGCAACAGCAACAAGCTCCATGGGTGCGGCTGCGCTGCCTGGGAGATCGGTGCCCGACGAAAGTGGCGGCGTTGCTGTGCATCGCGGAGCGCTCTCTTGAAGAGGATGTGGGGCGGAAGGTCTAGTAGCGGAGTCGCTGTCCTTCGGTGCAGGCACCGTCGAAGCAGACTCGCAACTCTCTAGTATGTCTGCCAATGACGTGGATGCGGCTGCTGGCAACGCAAGAGGACAAGCGACGGCATCTTTCGTCGCAGTGTCCTGCGCCGCGGTTGATCCTTGCGTCTCCACCGCAAGAAAGGACTGTGGTCCTGTAAGCGAGGGAGACGGCGCAGAGCCTCTGTCGCCGGAGGTTGCCTCTTCAGGGGCAGAAGGCTGGGGCACATACGTGTCCGTATGATCCACTGCAGTGTGTACCCCTGTCTCATGCTTTGCTGTTTTCGGGACCGACCCTGCAGCGGAGACTTCAGTCGCCGTCTCCCCGCTTAGTGGCGGCGATGCGCCGCAGCTTTGGGGCAAGAAAAAAGTGCTGTCGCAGCATGGCGACGACTCCGCGTCCCCCATCCTCGCACTCGCCTCGTTCTCTGTTGTCGCCAAGACGCCGCTGCCCTGTGTCGCTAGAGTAGCCGCCCTGATATCGCCATGAGAAAACCAGCCGTTACATGTCAATGCTGACGCCGCAGCCGATCTCGAGTATACTGAGGAGGTGCAAAGGCTTGGCTTTGTTGGCCGCACCCCTGGCGACAAGGAAGTGGGCACAAAGCGGCTACGCAAGCCCGAAAATGCTGTGCACACGGTCGGGGGCGTGAAATCAGACGGGCGTGCGGACGTCATCTGCCTAAGCGAGGTGCGTGTGGTGTTGCCGTTTGTGCCGCCCGTCTCGGTCATCTCACCTCTGCTAACACACGCAGTAGCGGTGGTAATGCCAGGATTGCGCATGCTATACGCCATCTCCGAGCCACGAGAGGTGGAAGAAGGCGCTGAGGTCACCAACGACGCATGACTGGTGGGCTGCGCACAGGCCCCAGAAAAGATCCCTCTAGAAGAACAGCTAGTGGGGGCTGAGACCGGCGAAGCCACTGGCGCTCCTGCTGTTGGCGCAGTTCCACATGAGGACGTGCCAATGGCCACTGGGTGAGAAAGGGCTGACGGTGCGGGAATGGAGGGGGATGGATGAGAGGGGTCACGCTTCATGCCCTTGTCTGAGGTGTCGATCGTAGTACGAGTCTTCTTGGCAGTTGGGTAAGCCGCGCCTTCAAGCCACAACTGCTCGTCGACAGCTGCAATCGCTTTCTCAATATCCTCCAAGGACACGCCAAGCGTATCCTCAGTAAGCTTGAGGAGCTCATTTAAGCAAGTCATTCGTTATACAGCTAGAGAGCGGGGGGTGCGGTTATCACGAGACAGCGTGCGTATGTATGTGCGTCGAAAGCGAAGGAGAAAGCTAGAGAGTGGTGTGAGGACGGGAAGGAGAAAAAAAGACAGAGGGATGAGTTATGTTTGTGCGTGCGTGTGCGTGGACGTGGAGAACCAAAACGAAATGAGGGGCAACGCTGGAGGGAAGGAGCCGGCAGTGCCTACCGGTAGATACTTTCCGACTTCACCCCCACCCCCCACACACACATTGCTTTTTTTTTCCCTGCGAGCATCATAACACGCTCGCCAGATTTGTGTGTTGGCGCGTGCATATCAAGGTATGTGAGAGGAAAAAAGAAGTCGCAACCGACAGCGTTTCGCAGATGCTCTCACCTCTGAATTCGTTCTTGAACTTGTTAACCTGCTTTTGTTTCCCGTTGTGGCTGTCAATGTCTCGTGTGAAAATGGTTTTGGGCCTCGCCGCCACCCCCGCGCGTTGCCTTTCCAGAATGAAATGGGAAGGACGCGCGGCTGGGGAAGGGGGCCGAAAGGGCCTTGGTAGAAAAATGGGCGTGAAAGTCGTAAGGGGACAAAGGATATGGCCGAAGAGGCGCCGACAAGAGCGACGGAAAAACTACGGTGCTCCTTCGCAGAGACGCAAGCACTCTCCCGTACACACACACACACACCTCGTCAGCCATCACGCGCTTCCTAAAAACACGAGTATCGCGTGGTCTTCGGGCGTAAAGCTGGAGAAGACGTAATGCTGCTGTTCGAACTCCTTGCCGTACAGAGAAGAGAGGTGAGCGCGCTTCGTGATCGAAGAGCTCGTCGCTGACTGCCGTTCAGCTGCGGCCACCTCACTACCGGTAGCATCGCGACTGGAAGCCGAAGGCGGTGCGCTGCTATAGAGCGGAGAGGGCGACGCACTGATGCGAAGAGAGCTGCGCCAGCCGACTCCAAAGGAGAAGGAACGCTGCCCCGTCAGCGGAAAGGCACTCACGGGTAGCGGCGACTTTGTCAGTGGCACCTGCGGAGCGCTAGCACCTGGGGTCAGTGGCGTGCTGTTTGCCTCCACCTCCTGTTTCGAGAAGAGCTGTCCGTAAACACGCCCGCGCACCACATACTCGCTTACCAGCTGATGCAGCTGGGTCGTGAGGAGCTGGAGTGCCAACACACTAATGGTGCTTTTCTCGCGTGCGCGTGCAGTGTACGGCTGGAGAAGGGTAAGTATTCGGTTTTCCAGAGTTGTCGGCTCGACGGCCGTCTCATTTTCAACGGCCTGCCGCTCACGTCGCTGAGCAGCACGACGCAGCTGGTCGCAATCCTGTATGGAACAAATGCGCTGACTGCCCACACGCACGTGCACGATTCCGTCCGCCTCCATGTCGAAGAGATTTATAATATCTGGTGAGGTGTGCACCACATCAGCATCGGGGGACGATACGAAGACGTACTTCAAGAGCGAACGCTGCGAAAAAGTCAAGAGTCGACTCTCGTAGGGCATGCGGTATGTCTCAGAGCCGAGGTGCATTTTCACCAAAGTCGGAGGAAGGGTGTATGCCAACGCCATGGCAAGACTGGCGCAGTCTCGGGCGTCCTCCCCGGTAACAAGAATCTGGTTCCCACTAAAAAGAGCCCGCAGAAGGGTGTGCGCCGCAGTCTCTGGCACACTTTCGGAAGCTGTATCAGCGAAAAACTGGAGAAGCCACAGCGGTAGCGGCTTCACCACAATTTCTGTATCGACAAAAACTAGCTGCCTCGAAAAGTGCGGCAATACAACATCATCATCTAGGTGTGCGGCGTCGGTGTGCACTCGGTCAATATAAGACTGGGCAAACGGCAGTCCATCCTCCAAGATCCGCTCTGCGCCACGCTGGGCAGCATTCTTATCATGAAGCGACAAAGGAAGCGGTTGCGACAGCGCTTGAGGGAAGAGGAGTTCAAATAGGCAATGCATCTCCTCCATCACAGCTTCTCGTGCGGCTATGGACGTCGAGCCACTGCCTGCATCCGCGGCAGGAGCAGAAAGGAGCTCTGTGAGCGAGCGGAGCGGTTTCCTGCGCGATTCCTCACGTAGCTGCTCTAGGTTTGCCATAGTAGAATACTCCTGCTGATATCGAGCAGTCGCACGTTGCGTCCACCGCCTCAGGAGCACCTCGACAAAGCAGCTGAGATACTCCCATCGCGCCACTAACTCGTGATATGATGGATGCAGAAAGAGAAGGCAAAACCGACGCTTCTCCCCGCGTGCGACGATGTCAGGCATGCTGAAAACAAAGCTGCCGACGCATGGGCACCCGCTTTCTTGGTACAACAGGCGCTCCTCTCGACTTTCGTTTGATGTGAGCACGTGAGCTGCTACGGAGTTGAGGTAGTCTTTGCACTCACGATGTAGTAGACCGCTCGCGACATGCTTACCCAGCAGCGTTCTTCCTTCGATAAAGCACAATAGCTGACGCACGGTCGAGTTGTTCTTGGCGGCCCGGTTGAAGTCAAAGTACTCAAACGCGTACGTCACCTTGGGTCCGTCAAGGGCGTCAAACTCGCCAATAAAAGCAGCGGGGGTATCTGACATTGCGAAGAGCGCCTAGTTCTCGGTTGAGCAATGCATTAGGGATAAAAAGCGTTTGAAAAAGGAAGCGAGTCCCGTTTTCAGAACACGGAGGAGCAACAGCACTAGTAAATACAAGTGAAAGAGTAGCAGGTGGAAAAAAGAGTGTGGCGACGTATATATATATATATATAAGCAGCAACGCTTCAGTGTTGATCGGCTTCCCTGCGTGTTGTGTTAAAAGCTCACAACACCACGCACAAATATCTCTGCTACCATGACCCCAGGGGCCAAGAACACACCTGCGATAAGATGATGCAATATATATATATATAGTACACTATTGCTGCAATCAGGCGAGGAGAAAGGATGAGAAAAGTACGGAGTAAAAGTTAAAACATTGAAAGAAAAGAAAGCACGATTTATGTAGAGAAACACCGCGGACCACATAGCATCTAAATTGACAGGAGCAAGCTGCTCCTCCTCCGCCTCGCCATGTCTTCTTGGACGATAGCGGTCACCTTGCGCCACATAACGGCATTCATAGCAGCAGCACAGCCGACATTTTTTTCTGTGCCTTTCCTTCAAGAGCCCCATTGAGGTAGCTTTTTTTTGTCGCGAGCAGTGAAAGACTGTTTCGTTGGGAATACTGTGCGAAATAGGTATGTGAACAAATGCGATACTGAAACCTCAGCGGCAGCTTCTTCCCCTAAAACGATAAATTAGATGACCACACTAGACCAAATCGAAACCGATCGAACAAACTTTTTCGGCCATTGCGGCAAACAACGTTACCCTGCTTATCAATCCCAACCGGGATAGACATGTTCAGCTCGAACCGCCCACTTGGCGCGACGCCGAAAATGGGAATCCGTGTTATGACAACTCCAGCGCCAACAGAGCATGCGCAGTGGCGAAGCCAACGATAGTAATCCTTGGCTGCATCAAAGGAATCGATCATACGGACGTTGCCTGCGTTCGCAAAAAGATGCATCGAAGCGATCCCATTGTTCGGGAAGAAAAGAAAGGGAAAGTTTAAGCTTAGCGATGTGGCCCACAGAGCATTGCCGCCGGTTGCTGCAAAGCGGCTAGCATTGCCGCCCCAGTCCAATGTAGAGGGCCCCACTGACTTGAATCCGCGAACGTGACAGTTAGATAGAAATAGTCTATCGTTGAGAGGGATACGATTTCCTAAAAAGGGATAAATGCCAGCGAGCTTTGAGCTTAACTGCAGAGTGAAAAAGGGCCCGAGCGGGATGTACTTTGATCCCTGAAATTCACTTTTCATAAACGAAAAGTCACCACCGACTGGGCCACCAGCGAGCTCGTTGCAAAAGTTGACCTGACTTCCATAAATAGGGAGCGGATACATATTATACAGGAACGGGTTGGCGTGGTGCGCTACGTCTGTGATAGTAAACTGGTGCCGAATGTAACCTTTATCCGTCGCGGAAAAATCGACTGCGTCTTCTACGGGAATGTGTTTCATGTGCTTTGTTAATAAAGTTCTTCGTTGAAACCCGATAGTTATTTCGGACGCAAGTTTGTCTTTTTGACTTATAGCTGTCGCCCTCACCTCCTCTACGCGTTCAGCGTTGGCCAAGTGGTAGGTTTTATTTTCGGTTTTCCTCCCTACGTAGTACTCAGCACTGTGACCAATAAAGGGGACGTTGGAAAGAAAAGAAAAAGATATCGAATGCACTCGGGATGCTGGGGGAATGTAGTTGCCTTTGACGGAGTAACGGCCGCCCAATATGTTTTCAAGGGCTACTGTGATTTCCGGAATGGAAGTGTCGGTCGTAAAGACGCCGACACTTTTTTTGGGATTCTCCTCGACAACATCTAAACGGACACAGACATCGTTGCGCTCTCCATCGGCTGTTGGCTCGAAATTGTACTGCACATTCCGAAAAATACCTGCGGAAACCCACCGACTTCGGATCTCTGTGACTGCTTCTACGGCCTCTTGCATTGTGCGGCACTGTTTGATTGTTTCTAGATCTTTGGCCACGACACTCGGATGTGTCTTCTCAATGCCGACTAGGCGTACATGGGCGCGAATGGGCATTTTCAATGCTGCTTTGAGGTCATCTTCACCAATGGTCACCGTTGGCTGTGATGTCTCCGCCATTTTTTTAAATATCTTTTGCGCGTCTGTACGCGTGAAATGTCTCAGGTTTTTTTTATGCGAACTCGATTTTCTAAATCTAACGCAGTCGCAAAAGTGCAATGAGAAGGAATACAGATAGTAGTAGTGAATAGCGGAAATTGCAGAGGACAGATAGAACCAATCTTTTCTCTGATCATGATAGAAACTGAGATTTGTCGGTATAGATGAAAAGCGGCACGCAAAAAGAGACTCATCACGCGCTCAAGCAACCTAGCTCGCATTCGGCAGATAAAGCACCGCGTACGTGTGTTGAAGTATATATATTCGATACGCTTCCATAGAAAAGACCAAAATCACAAACAACTCTTGTTCAGCTACATCACAGCTTTGTCTATTGGTAGACATGACAGAGGCATATTCAATTGCTAATCGTAGAAAGCGGACCGGCACGAAAAAAAAAATGGGTCCATCATTCTGAAGGCATCTGTCAATCAAGCGTTATAAGAACATCCCTTCTACTGAGCAAGAGAAACAGCTTTCAATTTTTGTCCGCGTATGCCCGTCCGTGCTCAAAATTAGGTGGATTCCACTCTCGAACAACAAGTTGCGGGAAAACACCCGGTTTCAAATTAGAGGAGCCTAGAAGCATGTGTAAACACTCTTGAAATCCTTGAGTGATAGCAGGGTAGGCTGCGTGAAGGTTGCGCAAGTCGTATGCAGAGTCGCGGTTGTGGATGGCCAGCGATGCAAGCTCAATAATACTGCTGGCATGGGGACCAACTGCACGCACACCCAGGACTTGCATCTTTTTGTCATTTGTTACAACAAGTTTGATAAAGCCTCTCGTATTGCCCATCGCCAATGCACGCCCTACATATTCGTAGCTGTAACGCGCCATTTTATATCCGATAGACATCTTACGGCACTGCTGCTCATTTAGTCCCACTGCTGCAACTTCTTGATCGAGAAACATGATGGTGGAGAGGTTATCCAGCTTTAGCTTCAATTGTTCCTCAGGATACGGAATGTACATGTGGTCAACACACGCGCGACCCTCGAGTTCAGCTACATTGACGAGAGCCACACGGGCAGAGGTATCTCCACAGGCGTAGATGTGTTTGTATGGCTTGACGCGCAAGAAGTCGTCGCGTGCTATACAATTATTTTCGACTTTGACGCCAAGAGCCTCTAAGTTGAGCTTTGATATCGTCGGTACGCGGCCGATAGAGACTAGAGCACTGTCAGTGAGATGCTCGTGCAGAGAGTTGTCACGCACGTCTCTAAGAATGTAGTGAAACTTTCCGTCCCTTATGCTATTACTCTCCATAGCCGAGTGGTGGTGAAAACAGACGCCTTTTTGTTCCAGAAGTGTTTGCACAAAGAGCGCGATGTCTTCATCTTCCATTGGTAGAATGCGGTCACTTTTTTCGATAACGTTCACTTGTGTTACTCCGAAATTGGCGAAAATCGAAGCGAACTCACACCCAATGACACCTGCGCCAATGATGACGGTACTCTTTGGGAGTGGCTGCATCATGATATCATCGGAGGTGAAGATGACCTTTCCGTCAGCGACTGCGGTAGGGTGCGGCCGAGGATGGGCACCAGTGGCAATGACAAAGTAGTCAGCCTCCACTGTTTCCACTGTGCAGTCTTTTTTCGTCACACCTACCGCGTTCGCCGTTTTAAAAAAACCTGAGCCAGAAAAGAGCTTGATTTCAGCCTTTGCGAGTGCCTCCAGCGTCTGTGCTTCACGCATTTCGGCTGCCTTCGTGATGGCCTTCATCAGCCTTTCGTGTTTTATTTCTGGAAGCTCGCCAACGGATTTCATGAAACGGTGAGACGTATTGCCCATTGTGTAGCGTGCAAACTTTGCCATTTCCCACAACGTTTTGGACTGCAATGCACCATTCCAGAAGTCAGCACCTCCGATGCGGGCCTCCTCTACAATGCAAGCTTTTTTTCCTAGCTCATACGCGCGAACGGCCGCAGCGATACCGGCGGGGCCGCCACCTAACACACACACATCAAACCTTTTGGATGAAGCATAGATCGTGCGCCTCATTACAGCACAGTGTCCGATCGCTTTGAGTATTAAGATGGCTTCAGCTGTGAGTATGGTTATCGAAGCATGGTTGTGAGGGGCAATACATATGAGTAAAAGCGAGACAAAGGGGAAAACTGCCTGTGAAAAATACAGAAATGGCCGTTGCGTTGGAGAGTGGGGGCGAGAAAAACGGAGTTCCTCTAGTAGACAGGGGGCCCCTCACTGTTTCCCAACAGACGCCTCTTGCAGCTTAGCAAAGCTGTCGGCCGCACCATCAGAGGCAGTAAAAATAAACCAGTGTGCTTGAGTGATTCTTGGGTTTCAAGCCTTGCGCTCGCACGGCCCGCGCGCACTACTTTTGCTCCAGCTGTGCCCGGTACCTCTCAGAGCTTCACTGCCTCACCATCTCGCGGTGGAAACACCGAGCCGTCGCCCCCTCATCCGTGGCAGATGCCTGGGCACCTCCAGCGGTGACAGGGTCAGGCGCCCACGGCGCAGGGAGGTCGCAGCGATTTGTCGCATCTCTCTGTGGCTGCGCCGCACCACGCGCGACCAGGTCTGCGACGGGCCACGTGACGTTTGGCGGAGGTGAAACTCGTTTGCCGTATGACGGCAGGGGAGGGGAGAAAGCTGGCTTCCATGAGTAGATGTGGGGGGGGTGGCGGGGTGGCCGTGTTTTTGGCTGGAGGATGCGCCATGGGTAAAGCGAATAGGATGAGTTTCTCGTCGCTGGTTTCTCAGAAAAAGGTCAGAGATGCTGGAGGCGCCGATGCGTCTTTGCTCTCGGTGGGGGGGGTCTTTTTTTTTTGTTGTACCACGATGGGCCCCCTTTGGCATGGGCAAATCAGGGCTTGTCGCCTCCCTTGCGGCAAAGAAGCGTGTCTATCGGCGGGGAAAAAGTGACAGGAGCGGGGTTCGAACCCGCGCCTACGAATAGAAGAGAACTTGAGTCTCCCGCCTTAGACCACTCGGCCATCCTGCCTCTCTTCTGTTCAAGATTTCGAGGCAGCCAATTTCATCTAATGCTGCTCGCAAAAAGTCGTCACCAGCAGGATTCGAACCTGCGCGCGAGATCGCAGTTGATTTCGAGTCAACCCCCGTAACCACTTGGGTATGATGACTGCGATAGGAATTTGCTAGTGGACGTATGGAGTGGAGGATGGAAATGAGTCTGATGTTTTAAAGGGAGGAGCCTGTTCGGCGTGTGGGCCGTATGAACAGGTGGCATCTCTCCTCGAGGTGTCGCCTTTTTTTGTGAGGGGCATGGGCCGCTAAGGAGGACGGCTACTTCGAAAATAAGAACTTGTTACATCCACGGCTAAAGTGGCGGGTGCGGCTATGGGTGGTGGCTGCGGGTGCGCTGGGTAACACTAGCCGCCCCGCGGGCGGAACCCCCCTTCCGCGGCGCCTAGAAGGCCGGGCGCGTTTCGACGCGGTGAGCAAACCAAACGCCGTCGCCGCCGTCGGCCCCTGCTTCCCCTTTTTCCTTTCGGTCTTCAGCCGCGGCGCTGGGCGCAAACGCCATTCGGAGTACTCGCTGCGTGATGGCGGGTGGGGGGGGGGTGAAACAAAAAAAACAGATACAGGGCACTGTGGGATGAACTTGGGTGCGAGGCTTGCCATTGCATATGCGCGTCAGTTCCTTCCGCGCCCGCCGTGCGCGAATACAGTGCTGTGGGCGACGGTCGTGTACGGCAGCCGCACGCTAATGGGTTCCCCCCTGCGCCTGCGCCAAAAAGGGCATGATGAGGCATACTGTATACTTTGTCTTTTCGAAGGAGTACTCCTCCCCCTCTCTCGCATCTAGGCGCGCAATCCAAGCAAAAGGAATCCACACTTCGCAGCTGAGAGCCCCTGAGGTCACCTCCGCCCGCGCTCTGCTGCCGCCTCCGGGCCGCGTAGTCTGCCTTCACCCGCCGTAAACTTGAGCGCGTCATACGGCTTCTCATCAAACTCGAAGGCGGGAGTGATGTCCTTAGAGGCCAGAATCTGGTGCCGGTGCGCCACCTTCTGCAGGTGCTTCAGCTCCTTCTCCACGAGCGACGTCAGTGCATCCGCCTCCTTCGTCTTCTGCTGTAGCAGGAGAAGCACCTTCTTGTACTCAACTTCGGCACGGCAGCTGGCGCTCTGCACGGTCGATTTAAGCTCCTGCTGCCCGCCGCGTACGTCGTCCAGGTCAGCACGAAGTGAGTCGACGTGCTCCTTGAAGCGGAGAAAGTTGCGCTTTGCCCACTCATTCGTAGCATTGGCAGTGGACTGCGTGACGTGCTGCACGCGCTCGTCTAGTTGCATCAACCGCTTCTCGCAGCGCTCCACCGTGCTGGAGCTACTCTGCCGCATGCGTTCCTCCAGCTCCTCGATGCGCTGCTGAATCGCTACCCATTGCTCATCCTGCTTTCCTTTACATGCACTCACTTGTCCCTCGAGGCGCTCCACAACGAGTGGCAACGCCTGCGCCTCAACAGCAGCCTGCATACCCTCCAGCTGCCGCTGCAGCTGAGCTGTGAGCTGCTCCTGCCGCTTTAGCCGTGCGCGCAGCTCTTCGTTCTGGCGCCGCAAGTCCGCTTCCTTCTCCTCCTGAATGCTCTGCGACAGCTTCACAAGGCGCGTCAGATTCATCACCTTCTCATCGGTCGCCTGTACACTGCGTGTAAGCACCTCCAGTCGGTCGCGGTACTCCTGTGCGGCGAGCGTTCCGCCAACGAGGCGGTCCAGCTCTTGACCTAGAGCGCTGGTGACTGGCGCAGCGGCCCGCTGCCCAAGGTAGGGCCGGCCAGTGCCACTTTCCGTCGCCGATCCCTGGGCGCCAGGTTGGAGGCGGCCACCACCACCACCAGCACCACTGTACGAGTCAGCGTATTCCATGGCTGTTACACACGCGCACGCGAGAGCCCACGGGGGTACTGACGATACCGCCGTTGCGACAAGTAAAACCAACAAAGGTGCTCCGCTGATTCGCTCGTATTGCTCCGTGGGCTGGACGAGTAGGACGAGGGGGCGGGGGTGCGTCGGCGGAAAGGATTCCTCTCTCTATGCGTACACCGCGTCTATCATGCGGTATGTGCTTTTGTGTGCTTGTGTGGTCACCGTGCAGGACGGTGTGGCAGACTTACACCCATACCCACACAACACGCGGAAATGTGTGCGCGCACCGGAAGCTACAAGGCGGTGCTGGACCGCGAGCGAAGGAGGAAGGGTTGGCAGGAGAGGGAACCGGAGGGAAGGGCGTAGGCGAAGAGAAGGCCTTACTGTACCTGACGCGGACGAGAGGAAGAAACGAGCGCACATATCGAAGCACTGCCTTTTCGGCCCTCTCATTCAGTTTGCGGGGCCTGACGTGTATGTGTGTGTGGGGGTGGGGTGGGGAGGGGGCGTCTGCCGTGGGGGCGAGAGGGCAACAACAGGATGATTGGCGTGGACTTCACGGCGGGAGGGACAGAACCAACGTGCATGTCAGCCGGCCCCCACCACCCTTCTGAATGGTCAGCGCTTCCCAGGCCATGCGCTTCGATGCATCTTTTGAGCTTCACCCATCAAGGCGCTTCATCGCAGAGCGATCACGCGTACAGGCTTGCTCGAGGGCAGCATCAAATATAGTACAGCCCACCAAGAGAAAAAACGGGGCGAAAACGGCGAGCAACGACATGAGCGACGAGCATCTCCTCTACATGCGTATGACGAAACCTCGCAGGCTGGATAGAAAAGCTCGACCGTCACCACCACTGGCCCGCACGTCGTACGATCGTGGCCATGCTACGCGACGATCGCTACATCGTTGCCCACGCTGTTGTCAGCCTTGAGGCGCACGGTTAGCTGCTTCTTCTGTGCATCCCACGCCGCATCCGCCGCTGTCTTCTGCACCCGGCGTGGCAGCGGGGCCGCCAGGTAGTAGACCCCAGCCACCGAAACCCGCAACTCGTACGCGCCTATGTCTATCGCAATCTCATGCACAGACGTCACTCGAGGCATCTCCACGCGTACCGTGACCCCATCACTCGCGGCGCTCGATGCATCGCGCGTGAAGTCGACACCAAGGTAGACATCCTCAGCAGAGACGTGCTGCTGATAGAGCACCGTGTGCACGGGCTCCTCAAAGGTACCGGCGTCAGAGGGGCGAGGCCGCCAGAGTGTTGCCGCACGTGGCTGCCCATCGACTGGCAGCCCACTCGCCTGCTGCGCTGCCGCGCGCGCTGCCGCCGCCACCGGAGCGGGCCCCTCTCTCCTTTGCTTCATGAGCAGGTCCGCCAGCTCCGCCTGCGTCCATATCTCATCTCCGCTCGGGCGTGCGGGCTGGGCCAACTGTTTTTTTCGCTCTGCCTCCTTGCCGTGTGACGGCTGGGGCAGGCGCAGTTGGTGATCCACCACCGTCGGTGGAAGCGCGATGCCGGCTGGGTTCCCTTGCGGTTGAAGGGAAGCGGTGACAGGCTCACCGGTGGAGACCACCATGGCACTACCGGAAGCATACACCTCGCGGGTGGAGGATGCTGCCTGCTCCTCGAGGCTGAAGCCTGTGGCCTGGCCCTCTGGACGCTTAAAGGCGCGGTTGCTGTCCAGCATCGAGGCCAGGCTCTCCAAATCACTCGCGTCCATCTCCATTTTCTTTATTTCGTCTCCGACTGGGAGGGAGGCATGTATGCGTTTGGGCGAAGCCCGCGTCGAACACAGACGGCGCGGGGCATGAAGCAAGAGAGAGGAGAGGACGAGGGTCAGCGTGAGAAGCAGCCCATCGGCGCGCTGACTTTTTTTTTCGAACAGGTGTGCCGCTAACATTCATATCAGCGCCGCGCAGACCGCTCCCTCCCTCATCCCTCTCGTCCTCTCTGTCGTGAGCGTCGGCCCTCAGCCGCACTGCTCCGCGGCTTCACTGTGAGAAGGGCGTGGAAGCAGAAGCGGGATGGGGGAGGGGGGCGGCGGCGGCGGCGACGGAGCATCTCATTCTTCAGAGGTGAAACCCTTAGATCTACGCACGCATGCTACGGACTCGAGCGTGTGCACATTACGCGTTCGCTGATGCGTATTGCGTTACATTGGCGCTCTTGCAACACTCTGTTGAGGCATGTTGCTCCACTCAGCTTTGCTGTGGCGCAGGCCGGGGAGGGGAGGGTGAAGAAGGCGTCACAGCTTGCTCTGCGGTGAGCCGGAGCCCGTGCTGCCACCGGTTCGCTCTCGCCGCCACTGGTCAATCATCGCATGCACTTCGGGTCGCGCTACAAGTCGAAGCAAAAACTGCTTGGATTGCAAGGCAGTCAACACGTCTGAGCAGATATGTCCGTTGCTGATGTGAATAACGTTAAGCGCCTTGTGATCCGTAAGCGACAGCGGCCAATGCCTTCGCTCTGCCGCGTCCACGTTCCACCACCGTTGCACCACGAGAAGGCTCTTAGCGTCTAGATACTTGGCTGGAATGCAGTCGAGGCGGCGCGGCTCGGTGTAGCAGAGTTGCCGCATGAGCGCCAGGTACGCCTCCTTCACTCCCGCATCGTGGTTCTCCGGGTCCTCGAGTGCGCAGGTGGTGTGGTAGAGCTCCATGAATTGGAGCAGATGCGAGGGCCACCGCAAGACCACCTCCTCGTCGCCTGGCTCATCGGCTTTTTGAAAATGGCTGCGCAGGCTGTGGATGGAGTGCACCTGCTGTGTGTGCTCCAGCATCTCGCGAATGATTGGCTCCATCTTGGCCAGGCACTGTTGAAGCTCCGGGATGCCCATGCCCACCCCACCGAGCAAGTAACCACGCAGATACTCGTGCGGGCGGAAGGACGGGATGCGCCAACGAGCCGGTGCATTGACGGCGGCAGTGCCAGAGCCGCTATTGCTATTGCTGCTGCTGCTGCTGCTGGCGGGCGCAGTGGGTGAGGTTGACGATGGAGCTGCAAGCGTTGCGGGTGCCACGGTGCCCGTCGCTGCGGCGACGACCTGGGAGGCTGAGGAGCGCGGGGAGGCAGTTGTGGTAGCCGAGACTTCCACTGGACCGGCGCTCCCACTCAGGCCGAGGAAGGATGACGACATGGGGGCTTTGCCGGGCTTGCGGGACACTCTGCTCTCGTTCTCCGTCCTCCGCGCCTGCCTCCCGCCCTCGCCCTTGGTGGCAGCCGGGCTGGAGGGTGCGGGAAAGAAGGTGCCGCTGGGCAGCAAGACCTGCTGAGTTGGTATCATGATCACGTAACCGCACTGCGGCCTCAGTGTGTTGATTGGGTTTGGGGCCCGCAAGTAGGTGATGAGGTGCGCATCTATGCTGCGGGAGGCACCAAGCGTCTTTTCAATGAAGAAACGCGCCCCCGGCGATTCGAAGGTGACAGCCAGCGTGCCTTCCTCCACCGCGCGGCAGCTCGCGATCACAGCTCCGAGGCTGTGCCCAGTGTAGGAGACGAACCACGGCTCACTGCCGCCTCCATCCACAGCCTCCAGCTCGCGCCGGACCGCTTTTGAAAACTGCGAGGCCAAGAAGAACTGAATAGTGGGCTGCTCGAAATACATCCAGACTCCCGCGCGAAGACCATGAGCTTCTGAGGTACCACGCTCTGATATGATGCAGTGGTGAGAGCCGCGGTGCACGTAGGCAACGGCAAAGTAGCCCTCCTTGTCGAGGTGCAGGCTCCTGCACTGCAGCAAGACCTCCCAACCCTCGGGCAGGGACACCTGAATCGCTGTCTCTGGCGCTGCAGCGCCGTAAACGTGTGCCGCCAGCGTTGCATACACGCTGTGGGGCGTGAGCTGAAGGAGGTTAACCTCATGCGACTCCAGTCTTGGGCGACTGGCAACTACTTCAAGCAAGAGCGACTTGCCGTCTTCGCGGCCAGCGTACTTGGACGAAAAGAAACCCATCGGGCGCCGCCTAAAATGGTGCTTGCGTGCGCGGCGCGCCTGCGTATAGGTGAGTGTGCGTCTGTGCGCGTGATGTGTGGCACTGCCATGCAGGCAGCTAACGCGCTTCGAACCTATGAGAGGGAGAGCGCTGGGAGAGGTAAGTCGAGTAGAACAGCGGCTGACAGGTCTCCTATTAAAGCGCTGCAGTGCTTCCATCACACGAGCTTGCACACACACTCACGTTTATCGGTGCTCGTGAGCGCATACCCACAGCCACTGAGACAGATAGCCGCTAAGTCGGTGCCGCTGTTGCCGTACTCAGATGCGGCACTTGCACTCCTTCCTGTGGAGCCTTCCCCTCGTTAGGCAGCTCCACTGATTTCTTCTCCGTGCCATCCGCCACGCCACAGATGTTTCCCCTGCACAGTGTGCCTCTCTTTTTTTTCCCTGCCGTCATACGGCAAACGAGTTTCACCTCCGCCAAACGTCACGTGGCCCGTCGCAGACCTGGTCGCGCGTGGTGCGGCGCAGCCACAGAGAGATGCGACAAATCGCTGCGACCTCCCTGCGCCGTGGGCGCCTGACCCTGTCACCGCTGGAGGTGCCCAGGCATCTGCCACGGATGAGGGGGCGACGGCTCGGTGTTTCCACCGCGAGATGGTGAGGCAGTGAAGCTCTGAGAGGTACCGGGCACACGGTAGTGTGCTCTTCCCCTCCCCTGCGTGTGTGTCGGTGATTAGGTGGCAGCGGCGAGCAGCGCAGGAAAAAGAAACGGAGCTGCTGTGGTGAAAATTTCGGGAGAGCGGCCTCGCCGCTACACATCCGCCAGCCCACTCACATGCGCACATAGGAAAGGGAGCTTGAGGTACCCATGACGCAGCGGCCTCCCCGTGCACGCAGGCCAGCGTCACCGCCTCACCGCGTGCGCCCGAGCCCGCAGATGTGTATGCGGCACTTTGCCGACATCCTTTAGAGTGCATTAACGTTGGACGTCAGAGAGAAACAGAAACACGAAATAAAAAGAGCACGAGAGCATCCCCACTTGTCCGCGCGTCGGGCAGGGATGAGACGGCGGTGGCCGGCGGTGACAAATGTGAGGGCTGAGAGGATGCCACAGGCAGGGAGGAAAAGGGGAAGGTATGCCTGTCGAGGAGCAGAAAGGAGGTACGCGACGTGCGCAGAGGGGAAATGTCACCCTCTCGCCTCTCCGTCTTACCCTTTCCCCTCCTTCCCTCCTACACACATGTACACCTTCAAAGCAGCGAACACAGGCCAAACGCGCCCACCACAGAGAGGCGGAGTTAATCGAAAAAAAAAAGAACCCCAAAAGGGAAGACGTTGAAAAGTTAAAGGGCACATGCGCGTGCCGGGCACGGCACAGAGACACCACCCGCACATTTACGTGTATATACAAATTGATACGTCTACATGTATGCCTGCGCCCCGCGACAACCAGCTCACGGGTGGCAGAGGAGAGCTTGCACCCGGTGCCAAGCCATGCACACACAACTCACAGACGAGTAGACAGAGGGAAAACGACAGCAGAGGCCGCGTGGTGCTTCTCCGCTGAGTATTGGAATGCATGCGCACTCGTAGCCGTTGTGCGTGTTAATGGCGGTGCGCACCACCTTAGCCGCTACGCTCCCCCTCTCCGGTCACACACTTTCCTGTTCTTCTCCTGTTTCCTGCTCACCTCTTCAACCGCAGTCGTCCCGTGGCATCGACACCCCTCACAGGCACCGCCACTGCGCGCACACTCACGGAGAGGGGGGGGGGAAGAGGGGAGCGGGAGAGCGGGGGAGGGAGAGGAGCAGACACACACACACGCATACACAGGCTGCAGTGAGCAAAAACACGCCGTCACAGATCGATGTACGGGAAGCCTCATTGATGGATAACAACATGTGCTCGTCTTAGGAATGACGCTGTTTCGTTGAGCTCAAGTGAGGATATCAGGATGTGGGAGGTGTGTGTGTGTGTGGAAGAGAGGGAGACTGTGCCAAGTGCCCCTTTTTTCTTCTCGCACGCCTCTTCCACGCCATCCTCAGGTGGCTGCTTCTTCTGCGACGTGAGCAGTTCCATTTTCTTCCTGCTTCCGTGTGGGGAGTGGAGGTCATCGTTGTCACTATTACCGCCCTTCGCCTTTCTTGCTCTTCTCCTTCTTCAGGCTGCCGTGCACCGCCACCCCTTTTGTCGACCCGCCGTACTTCTCGTGCAGATCCTCAAAGTCGGCCTCGTTGAAGGTTTCATTTGGGTGCCTCGACTCGAAGTGGATGCGCATGGACTTGAGGTCTGGGGCCTGCGCCATGCAGACCTTGCAAAGAAACTTTGCGTGGCCAGCCGCACCGCCTTTGCGATCTGCCAGACCAGCTGAGCCTCCACCCATGTTCGTGGTCGCCAGGTGGTTCTTGCGCGCCGTCTCAGCGGCCGTGTGCTTCGTTGGCTTCGCCTTGCCTCCCATGGTGTTTCTGCGACAAAAAGGATTACGAGGTGGGCAGATATTGAATGTGTATTTATGTGTGCGCGCTGTTGTACTGAGACCAGAGGAAGAGCGGCAGTATAGGGTGTAGAGCGCCTCCACTAAAGGGCAGAGACCTGACCACAGACACCGATCAACTCGTTGCTCCTTTACCGAACTGCCGGAATGTTGCTTGCTCACTTCCTGCCCCCGCTGCGTGAGGTGACGGAGGTCTCGATGAGATGTCGCAGCGATGCGTTGGGTGCCGCGTATAAGCGTGTGCACCAGAGGGAAGGAGGGTGATGCACAACGGAAGAGGAAGAGAAGGGAGGGAGTGGGTCAGGCCGGAATGGTAGCAGGTGCGAGCGCCACCCATACACTGCGAGCCGACTCGCCCTCGAAGATGGCGCTGTACAGCAACGCGCAGTGAACTTCGATTCTCCTCTCACCACCCGAAGCCAATGCGTGGAGAGACGCGAATGGGGTCAGAAGAGGAGCGCTCAAGTGAGTCGAGCCCGCGAGAAGCCAGCGGCTCCATTGCTTTTCCTGTGCTGCTCGTCGCTTCCAGCAGATCGCCGATACACACGCAAACACACACACATACACACATCTGCAGTAAAAGCGGGGAGGACATCGGTGGCGAACGCGGCTAAGCTGAGCCATGCACTTCTTCCTCTTCCAGAGGCAATGGATGCGTCTCTCCACTGCTACCCATGGCCCGCTTGGTCCCTCTTGAGTCATCGAAACTGCATCGTTCAGAACCGCCGCACGGTACCCACGTAATTCATCCACGACTCGAGATCAGCAGCCCCTGGCGAGGGCCATTTCGCTATGGTGGTATCGTTCTGACTGCACCTCGTCACTGTGGCCTCAGCGCTGGCGCGCCGAGACGTGCGCAACAGCTCTGTCGCAGAGATCGCGGATGATGGTAGCAGACACCGCCGTTTCGCAAATCGGGCGAGCACTGGGGTGGTTGACAAGACGGCTGCGCTTGGTATACATAAGAGCTGCTGAGGAGGAGCGTCACGCCGAGTGCCGCCTCCACTCCCCATCTCGGTCGTTGCGGCGCGGCGCCACAGGGCTGGGGGGTATTGCTGGTAGAGCATCGCCCACTTGCGACTGAGTCTGTGCCACACCTCAGGGGAAAGGGACAGAGACGACGCGGTGGTGGCGTCGGTGTGCCTCTGCTGTAGCCGTGTCAGTTGCTCCACTTCTAGCGCAATGTACACCACATCCGCTCTCCGCGCACGGCCGTGGAGCTGGATGGCCCACTTGAGCGCTAAAACCACCCACTTCGCGCGATCTTGCGGTGTGGCGCGCTCGCTGAAGGTGAGCAGGAGAGCGCGATAATAAGACATGAATGAGGGATGCTCGCCTTCCTGCAGGATCAGGAGGAGCTGATAGATGACTCGAGAAGAGAAGACTGAGGAGAGCGGCGTGGGGCGGTGTGCGGAGAGCTCGTGTGGCGACCCGCTCGATGATGCGGGGCCGCCCCAACTTCCATCCAACGGCTCGACCTCATCCCCGTACACGAGCGAAGTGGTCGGGGCGCCTTCTCGCGATGGCGCACGCTCGAGGGTCCGTAGTGTGACGGGCCTCGACGGAGGCCACCTGGTGGCGCGGGGGCTGCCTTGCGCCTTTTCTGCGTCCCCTGAGTCGGTCTCTAACCCGTCTTGCCCTTGGGCTCCTTCTTCCTCCTCCGCGATGTACGGAGCCACGCAGCGCTCCCACTCGGTGCGCCAGTAGACGGAGCGGCGGGCGTGCAGGAGGCGCACAAAAAGTTCCTCCTCCGGCGTTGGTGTGAGTAGCCCGTTTTTGCGCAAGGACTGCAGCACCATGTCGAAGTTTGGAAGTCCGCAGCGGGCGTAGGCGCAGAGGCACTGAAAGATGTCGGTATGCCCAGGGGAGAGGGCCGGTGCTGTATCCCTGAGGCAGAGCTGCAAGCACCACATCGCCAGATCGGCATCGACCTCATCGCTGGCAAGCCGAGCCGCTTCGCGAGCAACAGACAGCGTTGCCAGCGCACTAGCAAGGATGGGCACAGTCGCTTGACGACGGCGAAGAGAGGACAACCAGCTAACAGCTCGCCGGCGCTGACCCGATTGCTGAAGGTACCGAAGGTACCAGGCGAGAAGTGCGTCGAGCTGCGGCAGCGACTGCGCTGAGGGGTTACCAATTGGAGGCAGAGGAGCGGCAATGCGGCAAGCAGCAGCTACCTTCGAAGAGCGCGCCCACTCCTCCAGGCACGCATCCACCCATAGCGTAGCCCACTCCGCAATGTCGTGCTGGCGAGCCACCACGGCGGTGCGTAGCAGCATCAGGAGAGCGGGGACGGTCAGTAGCACAGGAGCGGATGCGGTCGGCTTCGCAGAGGTCGCAGCTCTCGTGGAAATGCAATGATGCTCCTCTCCCGCCCTGCCCTCGACTTCACCATCGTATTGTGGCCGTCGTTGGCAAGCCAAGGGAGTGCTCACCGCTACTTCCTCCTCCTCAAGCCAGTAGCAGAAGGCCTGGGCGTAGACAGACGAGTGCACGGCGGTCCAGTCCCCGCACGCGTCCGTGTAGCGGTAGCTTGCTCTCTGCAGGGACGTGCGGAGAAAGTCTTCGGCGTCGACGGCGTCGATGCGAAGGCGACGCAACGCCGTCAGAGCCAAGTAGCGCCAACGCTCTTGTTCAGAGGCCTCCCCGGGCGTCGTGTGTGATAACGCTGTTGCTGGTGAGGCGACGGCTGCGGCACACGTTGACGCATTTCGTGTCCCTGCGGCGATGCCGTTGAGGCAGTCTGCTGGCGGACCTCCCACATCACGGCTCTGCCGTGAAACCCTTTCGCCTGAGGTGTCGGTGCGGCGGTCAACATCTGCCGCTCTTGATGCTAGGCAACCTCCCCAACCGTGAGAGAGTAGAACACGCACGCACTGCGCATACACATACAGTGTTGTCAGCAAGCTCGAGGAAGCGACAGCGCTCGCCTCGGTCGGCGAAGCGTGTGCGTCTTGGGGCAGACAAAGATGCAGCGTCGTCAGGTCGGCCGCTTGACCAGCGGCGTCGATAATGAAGTCGGGAATGGAGCAAGAATCCCTGAGAACAACAGAGGGCAAGGCCACTTCTGCTAATTCGAGGGCGGCCTTGCTCGGTAGAGACGGCCCGGAGGCGGCAGCCGGCTGTCCGTACCGATCGCCGTCGCTGACGCAGCGCCCAAGAAGTAGTGTGTCCGCGTAGAGTGCACAGCACCGGCTATGCAGGCCGACAGCATACCCAACGCGGCACGCTGCTGTCACGAGACGGTGGCGCTGCTTTTCGTTGAGTGCACGTAGCCGATGGGGGTCCTGCGCTAGACGGTCGAGGACCTCTTGAATCTCGCGCACCGCCGTTGCACTGACGCCGGGGCCGCGCCGAGGGGACGCGCGATGGGGGTCGCGGGCGGCGGTGTCAAGGTCCTCAGCCGCGTTGTCCACGGCTGTGGGCAGGAAAGATGTCGTTAGTCCCGCACTCATCGATGCAGGGCAGAGGAGAGGAATACGGCCGCATAAGAATTCATGCCGCTGCAAAATGGCATACATCTGGTCCACCGTCCAGGCAGGCCTAAGGGGCGCCACCGTTGGCGAAGGGGGGAAGATGAGTGTTCCCGCGGTCGAGGAAGCGGCGGCGCTGGCTGGGGAGTAGGCGCTCGCGTCTTCAGCGGCCACAGATGTCGCCTCTGCGATGACGTCCGTTTCGGTTTGAGCGCCTTGGCGACTATACCCGACTTCGGCGTGGAGTGCGTGCGACGCAGCCCGCTGCGATGCTGCTACAGCACCGGCTACGGCGCCTACAATATGTGCATGTGTAGCCGCGATATAACGCCGTGGAAGGCAAAGCCTGCGAATCAAGCGAAGGCAGGGGGTGTGAAATGACACCAAAAAGTGCATACCTTTTTTCAATAGTTGTGGTTACGTAGCTGCTGTCGCTCGGCTCTCTCTCGTTTTGTGAGTGAGTGGGGTGGATGGGCCGAGAGGGTTGAACAGTGTCAGTCCCTTTTTGCCGTCAGGTGTGTCTTTCCGCGCACGAATGACTCACATGATATCGAGTGTTTGATGAAGAGGAGCTGGATGCGGAGGACAGCGACTCGCTGGCAAGCGTGCACACTCGGCAGCCGACAGCGTGCGGGTGTGAGCGCATGCAGAGGGGCACAAGGACGAACAAGTGTGTGCCCCTCCACCGTACCTTGCCAAGGACGTACAGATATAAGAAGCCAAGAGGGCTTGCCGTACAAGGGGCACTCGTGTCGAAATGTCGGCCAGCGCCGCTTCTGCCGCTCTGAGCAATACAAAAAAACCTGAGTGATGTGCGCAAGTCTCAGAGAGAGAGAGAGACAGAGAGAGAGACAGAGAGCCGAGACGAGCGAAATCAGCTGCCTCTGTGTGCATAGATCCACCGAGGAGACACCTATGCTGAGGAGACCTTGGCGAAATGCGAAGAAGGTTGGGTCGGAGACAGGGAGTTACACGGGCGGTGGTGCGTAGGGGGAGAAGGAGGAGGAGGAGGAGGGGGGGGGGTGTCTTCGCAGAGTCACATGCGCCATATCGTGCTTCAGTTCATCCAAAAAAAAATTCTTCAAGGAAAGCAAAGACTTGGAAACAGTGCTGCTTCCGTGTGTGGAAGAGTTCGCACGTCCATGCCTCTGCGTGCTTTGCTGCCGTAGCGGACGCAGGCAGCGTTTCCCTCTTTCTTTTTTTTCTTCCCCTTTGTTCATCCTTGGTTGCCTTCAACGTGCTCGCTGTGGTGGGAAGAACTCATGGTGGGGACAAACACGCACTCACTAACGCCCAAAACGTAGTTGCCTTCGCTACACATTCTCGTGCGAAAGAGTTCGCGGAGCGCACACGCACACAGACACCCGTCCTCGCCACCCACTTTCTTCCTCCATCTTCTGCACAGGCACGCGTAGGCACGCCCGCTCATGGAGGTGTAGCGTAAAGCCACTGCATAAGATGGGGCAGGAGAAAAGGCAATGGCACCAGCCATGACGGTCACACACACACACACTCCGAAAAGCAGCCCCAGGTGCGGGTGGAGGAAAGAGAAGACAAAAGAGAAAGCCGAGCGTATCGCCCACTGTCCTACGAAAAATACGTGGCGAAAGGGGGAGGGGAGGAGAAGGCGGCAGATGAAGAGAGGGAGCAGTCGGGAGATTCCGTGAGCCGAGGGTTACAAGCAGGAGTCGGAGCGCCGGTGAAAAGGCGCCAAAAAGCGTCAGAGAGAGGAGAGGAGAGGGAGGGGGGGGGAGCGGGAGGGGAGAGAGAGAGCCCATCTCGGGAATGCCTAATCCTCATGATATGACTAAAGTCACTACACGTGCCACCATTGCCGCAAGAGCAGCGAAAAAAAAAGGGAAAGGGAAAGGGGAACTAAACGTGACGGCGGCTAGCGAGCGAAGGAAGCGAACGACATCGCGCGAACAGTAAAAAGAGAAGGCGAAGCGGTGAAGCACCCGGCAAGGAGGAGGTGACACATCCCATACGTATACATCTAGAGACACGTATACATAACACAAGGCGCACCCATCAAGTCTTCGACAGTATCTCTCTCTACATATTTAGAAAGAGGAGTCATATAGGGTGAGAGAGGGCGGAGGCGCGGACAAACCGCGTCCACCTCTCTCCCCCTCCCAACCCCAAACAAGGGGGGCCACCGGCTACAAGTCGTCTTCCTCGTCTCCCATCTCGTATGTGACGTCGTCAGCGTACGTTTTTGGTGTCATGGGTGCCGTGTTGCGCACGCCTCGCACCCCATTCGGTGTGAAGGGCCGCCCTTGGTAGCTCGCCACACGAGGCCCACCAAAGCTTCTGCCTAAACCACGCAGCGCCCCACATGATGAGCCGATGGCTCGCCTTCGTCGCTCCTCGGCTGCCCTGGATTGCTGGCTTGTCCTCGTCTTGCCCACTCTGGCAGCACCAGAAAGGCTGTTCACTGTTCCATGGACATTTTCGCCGCAGCAACCATTGCGATCGCTCTCGGCGGGCTCTGCCACAAAGGGCTTCGCCAATGGGGTCTCCAGCCAATGATGCTCCAGCCGTAGCGGTGCCCGACTCCTTCGACGTGCCTCCTCCTCGTCCTTCCGCAGCTGTGCCCAGTACTCAGGATCTTGGTAGCCCTTGCCACGGGCCTCTACCGCGCGCCAAACGCGATTGTTGCGCTCATGTAGGTAGACAACAAAGGCGAGGCCGGACCACAGGAAGGCGTGCCGCACCACTGCGCGAGCGAAGACGCGGCGCTGCCGCTGCGCTGCTTGGTGAATTTCCTCTGATGTGAAGCCGGTAGTGTACGGGTTGCGGTAGTCTGAGTCGTATGGGCGGTAGAAGTGCCAGGTGGAGAAGTTGGTTTGCCTGCTCCCCTGCCCATAACCGGCGGATGAAGACTTGAAGGCTTGCTGGAACTCCTCGCCAAGACCGTCGCCGTAGGTGCGATAATGTGAACTGGTGCTACCATGCGTTTCCGATGCGCGCTGGTGGCTTCCGTAGTTGTTTGAGTTCGTTCCGGCGTACATGTCATGCCAGTAGGCGCGGTGCGAGCGCATGTCATTGCTCCACTGTGCATGCGGGTGTGCGTAGAAGCCGCTAGCGCCGCCCCCACCACCACCACTCTCGCTGGCAGCCGATGCCTTGCTGCCCTTTTTTCCCGCCCCGCGCTCTTGCAGAAGCGCCTCGTAGGCAGCCTGAAGCCTTCGAAAGCTGTCTGGGTCACCTCCAGCGTCGGGGTGGGCGGCTAGCGCCCTTTCTCGAAACGCCCTCTTGATCTCTGCCGGCGTGCAGGACTGACCATCCTGAAGGCCGAGCACCTGCCGCGCAGAGACGAAATGCTGCCGCAAAGCGCGTCCACGAGCAAGCATGCAGAGACTGTTCAGCAGCGCCGAGTACACGCGTGAAAGTGTATGTGTCGCTTGAGTCGTATGGCTGTGAGAGAGCGACTCCTGTGACGGTGCATGAGAGGACAGACAGACGAACAGCGAAGCGGAGAACAACAACAAAAAACTCTGAAGACCCATCACAGAGCACATGCAGAGAGGGGGAGAGAGAGGTGGGTAGGTAGTGTGCTGTCCTGTCAAGTTGTTCGCACCACGCGCACACCACACACCTCCATGAACATGGGGCATTCTGTCTCGTGTTCCGTGCCCGTGACGTACGCAGTGAGCCGTCCTTTCTCTATGCATGCAGTCGCTCAAGTGCTGGCATACGTGCGCATCAAGAGGTGTTTCGGCGCGGTGCTGAAGGCTGAAAGAGCAAGGATTCACACACACACACACACGCACTCACACTTACAGACAGAGAATCACCCGCCTTGGTTTAGGCCCAGCTGATGCTGTATTTGTCCTATCACCGCCTGTACATACAGAGCGACAGACGCACAGACGCCCGCATCTCACTCTGTTGCGCTGATCTAACAATCACGCCACAGCACAGTGCAACACAAGGGAGGGGGGCTGACCAAGAGGCGCACGCGCAGACGAAGCAGCAGCGCCACGAATCGCCGCGCACATACACACCAGGCACCGTTAGCGAAACACAGGGTACGCATCGCGGGAAGTGCATTTCTCACGAAGGCAGGGAGGACGGGTTGTTTGACTCGGGTAGCCGTTCCTCCAACCGGCGGATCTTCACTGCTCCGCGACCGCCGCCTTTGTACGCCTCCTCCAACACCTCGACCGTCCGCGTAAAGTGCCCCTCACGCTTCAGGTCTCCGGTGTGCTCTGCAAAATCGGCGGCGGACGGGTACATGAGACGCACCAGCTTCTCCTCAGGCTTCAAGAAGTTGCGAGCGTAGAAGTGGCAGCGATAGTGGGAGCTTTTGCTCTTGTCATCTCGGAAAGGGGCACCGCAGTGCGGACACCGGTGCCGCGCCGCCGCTGTGTTGCGAGGTGGGAAGATAGAGTTCAGAAAGCTTCGTAGCGTCCGTTCCACCGTGTCTGGGGTGCGCACCCCACGCTCGAAAGAGCGCAGCGCGGCGTTCTTCGCGCTCGCTACTGATGCTTGCTGCCCACTTTTTCCTCTCGACTCCAATCCTGTTAGGTTCGCCGTTGGGGCGGTGGTCATCACTGCTGCGCTGACGCGGGCAGCGTTGTCAATGATGTGTTGCACATTCATCCCCCACACATCGGCACCGTTCGCGCCGCCACTGCTGCCATTCGCCTTCGCTGTGAAACTGCCGGAGGCGTCCTGTTGCACCTGATGCTCGTCCGCTGACTCCGCTTCGCGAGTGCGTTGTAAGCGGTGCTGGAGGTACTCTTGAAGGCGGCGGTGCACGTCGCTGCTGAATGTGCTCTGCGTGATCCACGAGTCTAGCAGGGCGAGGAAGAGATGCCGGTACTCGTCAACAGCGTCCGCCACCCAGTAGGACGTGGAAGGGGCGAACAGTGGGAAGTAATAGGCAACGAGCTGCGGCAGCTCTTTTCCGACCGCCTCGTGCACTGCTACCGCGGCGTCGGCGCAGACGCCCTTTACGAGGGCGTCCAGGGCGCAAAAAGCGAGGTACACATCCTGCACGGCCGCGTGAGCTTGGTAGGTGCGCACGCGATCTAGCGCCGACCCACGGGGCGCGATCATTGAGGAGATAGCGTTCGTGGCGGCGCTGCTGCTGGATGTGGATGCGGCAGCAGCTGCCGTGGCGCGCGCAAGCTCGTCGCTCAGTTCCCGGAGCCGGGTCGCTGTGTCCTTGATGTGGTTCTGAATCGTGAGCCACGCACTCTCCACCCAGCCAGGGTGGTCATTTACCGCCCATACGATGCCATCAAGCAGAAACTGCGTGCGAGGTATCATAGGCGGCACACGGATGAAGGGGTGCTGCCGTGAGGCTACCGCGTACGAGGGTGTACGTAGCCGGCTCGCGAGAAAAAACTGAAGTGAGATGCACCACTCCTCCTTCCGCTGCGTGTTCGAGTCCATGAACGCTTGTGAGCACCGTATTTATTGGCGATGGTGGTTGACTTAGGGCCGAAGAATATGCACCGAGTTGCGCGAAGAAGTAGCCCAAGGAAGTCTTACGGCGACAAAGCCCGCTTGCCGATGGCCGTTGGTCGGGCAGCCACTGACACAGGCATGTACACAAGTATGCTGTAGCTCGAGCTATACAGCTACGCTCGTCGAGTTGGGCCGGCAAACCAAGAGAGACGAAGAGAAATGCCTTCGATGGAGAAGGTCAGCGAGCGCTGTGAGTCCACAAGACACAAGTGGTCACACGACGGCCTGACCTCAAACGTCACCACCGCCAGACGAGATATTGTCCGCAAAGGCGATGCAGTGCGGCAACGGGAACCGGAGGGGGGAGTACGGAGAAGAAGTGAGGAGAGGAGAGCGGCGAGGGGAGCCGCCATCAAGAGACACAGGGGCGCCTACCGAGGGAGAGTGGAGCCGGTGAGTGGATGAGATAAGGGCTCTGGGGCAATGGTCGCTGGAGATACGAGGACGCGCCCCACCACTCCAGGAGGCCGCCGAATAGGGTGCCTGAGGGTGCAGGCAACGCGCTAGAAGCGACGTTGGTGTACATCGTTGGGTCGCGCGAGCATTTGCGGCCGAAAGACGCGTAACGCCGAGATGCTCAGTAGATTCACCTTCTGTGCCCAATGCGGAGTCGTACCACATCCACATAAACATGTATATGCATGCTTCGCCCCTTGCATCCTCGTTCGACCATGAATACAGCGCGTATAATACACGCATACACAGCCACAGACCGCCCTGCCTCAGCGACGTCGCGCCGGCCGCCGAGTAGCCGCCCTCCTCCCCAGTGCTCGCTCGCCCCTCCCCCGCCTGCGTGCGGCGCGATCGACCGGCACCAGGCCAATGCCCTCGCACACCCTGGGCTCTGCGCTCGCGCCGAGGCGCCTCAAGCCGCGGCATTCCACCGTGCGGGGTGGTGGCCCCTCACATGGCCGTGCGGCGGCGCTCGCTGGTGCCATCCAGGGTGGGGAGGGGAGGGGAGGGGGCTCGCTGTCCTCGCCCTCCTTCTCCGCCCATGGCAGCAGACAAGACGGGTGGCGGGACGGCTCGCCCGCGTCTGCGCAGTCGCATCACCGCGTGCAAGATCCTGGCGTCGCACCAGGCGCGCTTCGGGCACCCACCATAGCAGACGCAGGCGGGGCGGCGGCGGTGCAACAGCGCCAGCGCAGTAGCAGGCCGCGCACCACCCCCGCTCCACGCCGCCAGCCCAGAACTCCCCGCCGACGCCGAAGAGGGCGCGAACCGTACCCGAGGGCAGTGCGCAGGCCGTGCGTGGCGTCTACCCTGCCTCTCCCCTCCCCTCTCCCGCCCTACACACACACAGAGGAAGGGGGTGAGGAGGGAACTCTTCGATACGACGCACTGAGGTGGGTGACAGCATGAGAAGCGACGAGCGCCGACGAGGATAGAGGCCGTGAACATGAAGAACACGGCGGAAGAGATGCATGCAAGCCTACAGTAAGGAATGGGGAGGGGGGGAATGGTGGCACCGGTGCCTTACTCGCGGGCTTGCGACTCTACTTGAGCGCCGTGAAGAGCAAGTATCCACTTCACAAACTGTACCTTGCGCGTCAAACGCGCTGCTTCCTGTATCTGGGCCTCTGTCACGGGGCACTTCATGAAATCTGTCGCCTCGGATGCAGACATGGTGCCCAGGCGCTCTTTCACAAGCTCCTTTAGCTCTGCAGCTGTGTAGTGATGCTTCAGCTCGAACTCCGTAATGCTCGCATCGGAGATGTGCTTGCGCGCCTCTCGCAGAATCGCTTTAGGAATACGCTGCGGGCTTTCACGCAGATACCGATCCATGTTTTCTGCCGTGAGCACCTCTTCGCCCTCGGCAGGTTCCCACGCGCTGAGAGCGTGGATATGGTCTGTCGAAGGACACGCGAAGTCGGTGCGTGCGCGCTTACTCTTGCTGTGGCCCTGCGTGACGCTATCGTTGCTCCCATCGCTTTCTTCACTCGCGGAAGTGCTCTCCTCCTCTTCGATGTCGATCGCCTCGCGGTTCTTCTCGTAGGATAGGATGAGCCAGTCGTGAAGCCCCTCTGCGGCAGCGCCACTCGACGCGCTGGCCGACGCCTTACCTGCCGTCTGGACGGGCACAGGGAAGACGACATCAATAACAAAATCTACCAGAGAATTAGGTAGCGAGGCATCTTGCGCATCAACGCTCTGCTGCTGCTGCTGCGTGAACGCCGACGCCAAAACAGTAGGCTGAACGCCGCACGCTCGTATCATGCGCTTCACCTCATCGATTGGGCAGCGGCGCAGCCATTCATCAAGTCCGTCGATGAGAAGCTGCTCTACGAAAGGGGAAGAGGTGCAGCAGCACGGCGCCGCTGCGGGTACGGCGCCATCGCCCGCCGGTGGCACCGCTGATATACCCAGCACACCACGCAGCCGCATCAGCAAGTGGATCGGGATTTCGTTCTCGACAGTGTCTGCGTATTGCGCAAGGGAGGTGGGGTTCAGCACGGCTTCGCTCCAGGGTGTGTCCATGGGTGCCGAAGCGAGCGCAGTTGAGGAGGACTGCAATGTCGGCAGGGGATCGTCAGTGTTTACGTCCGTCAGCGCAGCGCCGTCCTCCCGAAGCGGTAGCGGCGTAGGGGCGGTTGTGATCCACAGCGAGGCTCTCGTCGACATTTCGGGAGAGCCGGCACCGAGAACACTGAGCAAGGCGTGCTGCTCTGCGGCGTCCGTGAAAAGGCGGCGCACATTAGCTCGCAACGCATCGAGTGCGGCTGTGAGAACGCCGGTGATAGCGGCATCTGCGGCGAACACTCTCTCCGCCTTTCGAAAGTTGCCGTCATCGCCGACCTCGGTGCCCAGCGCAAAGGCCTGCGTGCCGGTGTTGTCGAGGAAGGCAAGAACGCGAAACAACGCATTCGATTTGTACTGCTGCGCGGTGGCCGGACACATCGGCGCCCGTTTCGCGCGCGCCAGTGCCAACCTGTAGAGGAAAAAAAGAGGGGTGGGTGGGGGAAGATGAAAATCCCACAAGCACACACTCAGAGAGAGAGGAGGAAGGGATGGGAAGTAATGGGAGGCGACCGAAGCGAGAGGCGAAAGCGGCTCAAGGATGGGCCAGGTTTGCAGGGAGTACGCAGTTTGTAGCGGTGGCAGTGGTGATGAAGGAGACGGTGTGAGGTGAGGGTCGGCCGCTCTTTCCCATGACGTTGCCTTTTCCTTTGCTTCCCTTACTGCAGCTCCGTGCACGGGTGCCACGTCACGACTTCGGCCAGGAGAGTCAACGACGCTCCGCCCTCCCACACCTGCCTAAAGGCGTCCTTTAATGTATGCTTCACCTTTGTCGAGCTTTCGCGTGGGCACCTTGGAGCAATGCAACGGTGCGTGCGCGGGTACACAACGACTAGGCGCTGCCACAGACGCAGACACACACAGAACTGAAATTCGTCGGGCGGCGTACGCTGAAGACTAGGCGTAGACGAGAGCACATGCCCCCAAAGCTAGGGGCGGGGATGGGCGTGGCAGACATATGCGTAGTCGTATGCGACCCCGCCCTCTGTGGCGAGCTGCTTTTCCCTCGTAGCATCCCGCTCCTCTATAGCTCTTGGACGTCCCCCTTGCCCCACGCCTGCATCACTTTTCGCGCCCCCGCTTCATGCTGATGCTCACGAGTTCGAACACTCTACCCGCCGCCGTGGGTGGGAGGAGGACCACCCGGCGACGGCGCTGCTGTGATCTATCCCGCGCTCCGTACCACGGGATGTGGCGCCCTTGCGGCCTGCGCTGGTCTTTTGTTGACGCGGATGTGGGCGAAGACGACGGCGCAGTTGCACAGCGAAAATACAGCGTTGTGGGCGTGGAGATTTCTCCCGTGTCGGTGCAGCGCAGGGACGCATGAGGGTCCGGCGTGAGTGCAGCGACGTCGATGAACAGTACGTCGGTAGGCTTCTCTGGGGTGCACTCAAGAGCCTCCTTGTGGCTCTGCCGACGTGCGCCACCGTCGTGTGGCGTTTGAAAGCGCGCGGAGATGTGCGGCGGACCCTCTACAATGCACAGGCTGCAGTGCTCCTTGTAGAGGTTCGGACGCTGATACGATGCACGCGCCGCGTAGAGAGGAACCGAGAAGATGGGCGCGCCAGACCCGGGGTCGATGCCGCTGCTGCTGGTCGCACTAGTGTCATATACTGCAGGACTGAGCGGTCGCCGCCCCGCCATGATGTGAACCACTCCCGCTTTGTGCGCGCCGAGAGGCGTTCGCTGCTGTTTTGCATGCTCTTCTGGCCCATGAAGAATTACGCTGTGTGTGAGTGATACTGATGCCTCCTCATAGCACCACGTCCGGGTCGCCTCCAAGGTGATGGGGAAGTGATGCGGAGTCTTCATCTCTCCAACGTGAACATCTTGGAAGGATATGCGGACGGGCTGAATGACCGGGGAGGTCTTCGCCACCGCTATGCCACGCATGAGCGACCGCAGGCGTGTTGCCACTGCGCGTGTTTACTGGTTACGGGCCGAGACACTTCTGCTTGTTGATTTTTCCTTCCCGTATGGCGTTTTCGATGCTCATACAGCGGGCTGCTTGGTGATGCGCTGCCGTTGTCGAAGCCGCCTGCTAACTAGAGGATGGGGAAGGCAGGCGAGAGGATGAGGGGACGGACACACAGTGGCAGAGCGAAACAGAGAGAGAGGGAGAGAGAGGGCGTGCGCAAAGGGTGGAGGAGGTGAAGATGCTCACGGACATGTGGGACAATTCACCGAATACGCAGAAATAACGCACACCGGTGGATACGCTTCAGCGCCGGATAAAGCAACTGGGTTCAGGACGAGCGCGGTAGGCAGGAGAGGTGGGATCAAAGGGATGCCTGTCGCACTCCACGTGGCCCCTTTCACTCCCCTGCGACCTTCACGACGCGGTGTACACAGATCAAGACGCTTGCGTTCTCAGCGTTACGGTGCAGCACTTCTCTCTCGCAGGTCGGCACGCTGCAAGGGCAGGAGCTAAAGAGCCTCGGCCAGCGCAGGGAAAATTATCGCACGTGTGCTCCCTCCCTCCCCCTCATCCGCCTGCACCTTTTCAATGCCCTCTTGGCCTCTTCTCACGCGGGTGAGCAGGTGCGTGCAGATATAAACGCATCGACGTATGTGTAGGCATAGGTGTGCGCGTGTGCCTACAGCTCTGGTGCGCCCGTCTCCCTTCCCTTCCACATGAGTGTATCCTCCGTCGTGTGCTTCGCCGCAGGTGCGATGGCCGGCACGGCCTCCTCACAGGGCGTCACGATCTGTTTGGCCGGCGCCGCGGTTTGGACGCACAGGCCGCCGAGGGACCGGAGGGGGGGGTTGGGGGCAAACCGCTCGACAGGAAAACAGACGAGGAAAAGAGAAAAGCGATGCGCTGAAATAAGTCCGACTAGGGCGATCTCTGCGTGCGCGGCGTTTACCGCACCGAGGCAGCGGCCGCTGATGGCTTTTGCCGACGCCCTGAGGGGAAACAACACCTCGGCGACCTTCGATGCCTCCCCAGTCAGCGCTGCTCGCGGTTCTCGTAGGTCCAAAACGAGAGGCAGTCGATCAAGAGCGCAACAAACAAACCTGCCTGCGGTGACCGCACAAACTCTTCGCGTGTGATGCGCAGCGGCTCGGCTTTCTCTATGAGGTCGAACACCTCCTGCACAACGGTCTCGCGCGACGGCACGTCCAGCCCGGCGGCCACGAGCTTCGCGTGCGTCTCGCGAAAGAACTGGTTGACGACCATTGGCGTCAGTACTCCCGCTCCTTCCATGTCGAGGATGTTCCAGAAGAAGTACGGCCGGCTGCACAGCGGCAACAGCTCCACGGCTATGACGAAGTCCACAAACTTTCGGTAGTCCATCTCAGACCGTGTCATGAGCGTGTTCGTCTCAAAGTAGCGGTCAATGAAGAGGGAGCAGAGCGGGCTGGTGTCCGGCGGCAGGCCGTCGTCGAGCACCGTCGGCAGGCCTTTTTTATAACCCCGAAGGTTCTCTGCATTTAGCGTCCCTTTGTTGCGTGTATCGAGAAGCACAAACTTGTTGTACAGCTGCTGCGTCACGAGAGCACCGAACCAGTTCTGCGGGTCGTCCTCCGTCATGAGCTGCAGGCTCACCCACTCATCCATCACACCACTCTGCAGCAAGGAGTGGATGCGCAGCACGCCGCGATTGCCTGGGTCAAGATCCCAGAAGAGCCGGCGACTCACCGTGCAGCAGTAGAAGGGGAGCATGTCGTTTCCCATGGCCTGCAGAGCGGCAATGCGGGGCGCCAGATCGCGCACGTAGTTCTCCACCTCATCCTCTGAGAGCCGCCCATCGTTGTTGCTGTCCCACATGATAAGCTCCGCCTCGCACTTGACCAGGGACACCTGCTTTGCGAAGGTCTGGTAGATAGCAGCGACTTCCACAGCGCGCTCGGCGTTGCGAGGACAGGTAAGAAAGAGCTGCACATCCGGGCGCGGCGACGGCACCGAGCAGAGGTAGAGGACGTTGCCAAGAGCCGGCTGGTCCTCGGCGAGACGGAGTCGATGCTCGAGCTTTGCGCAGCTCCGCGCAGAGGAGCTTGCGGAGACGGGGGAGTCGTGGAGTTGATGCAGCTGCAGAAGCCGCTGCTGCTCGCGAAAGCGTTTGACGTGCAGCGAGACGGCGTCCAAGCTCGCGCATCGGGTACCGCTGGTGCGCTCGCCCCCGCTGCTGTCGCGGGCGCTGGGGCCTGCAGCGCCATTGAGCGTCGCTGCAGTAGTGGCCGAGTTCGACGGCGTGCTTGCGGAGGAAGATGGGTCCGACTGCGGAGGGGAGCGATGTGGGGACTTCGCAGTCGACAAGCTACCGCGCTCACTTTCTTCGTAGCTGTCCTCTTTTCTCCCAGCTCCGCGCAGGATATCCTCATCCTCGTTCTCATCCTCCGATACATCCCAGACGGCGCTCGGCGGCGGTGGCAGCTGCGCTCCATAGTGCTCCGCAGCCCACTCGTTGAAGTCGTGCAGCAGCTGCTCGTAGGCCTCCATGCTGATGCTGGTGCGATCCCCTGCACTCAACAGCGTCCACAAGTGCGCGTGCATCTCATCCAGCTTTTCAATCTCCTTGAAGCGCAGGTCCAACTCGAAGGCTTTACAGGTGTTGTGTAAAAGCCGCGTGGCCTCGTCGGCCGCCAGGTCTCGACCGCGCATGTAAAGCGCAGGAAAGAACGTCGATGACGCCTGCGCGCGCCTTTTCAACAGCTCGCCGTCGATACGTTCGGTCTCGGCTTCAAAGGCCTGAGTTGCCCACTCCTCCAGCGCGGCTGAAGTAGTGAGCTTGCGCGCCTGCTCCTCTTGGGCCGCGACCGCGCGGAGGCGCCGAGTTGCGAGCTCTACCAGCGAGGGTGACGACGACATAGCATTCATTTCTATTATGGCCACAGCCAGAAGAAGTGAAGAAGGGGCGGGTCTGAGGAGGCTCTACGGCGAGTTACAGCCGAAATGTGTGCCCCCCCCCCCACTGCAGCCGAATGCACACTCACAATTTTCGCCCTGCGCTGCCGCGGCACTAGAGCGGTTGAAGACGGCCACGACCGCACACTTTTCACTCCCTTTCTTTGATTCTCTTCATACACGCGCACGCACAGACAGAGAAACACAGGCGCTTTCTCGCTGTGCACCGGGAAAGGGGAAGTGGCAGTCAGCCGCTTGGGCGCGCGTTGAGCGCGCATCAACGCGAATTCAAAAGAGAAGAGGGAGGTGGAGGTCAGCACAGGGGCACTGCGAAATAGGCCATCGGGAAATCTCCATGGTAGGCTGTGGGCCAGTTTTTGCCGCAGACACGCGGAAGAGACATGGGAGAGGCTGCATCGCAGAGGGCGCGCATGCCGCCCTCTTCTCGCGTGTGGGGAGGTGCTGCTAAGGCCGAATGACAGCCCTCGTACTGGGAGCGCGTAGGGGCACACACCGGCGCATAGTTCTGAGCTCCCTCCTCACTAGATTGCGTCTTTTTGCGTACTCTTCGCATGGACCATGAGTGCTGAGAAAAGAGGTCGCCAGCTTGACCACACACGCAGACACGCCCATCGCCCGCATCCGCGCACAAAACAACATGCAGCGCCTACACAGACACCCACTTTACGCTCTTCACGTGCTCCTTTGCTCGCTGCTTGAGACGCTCGCGGGTGATTTGGGCATTCACGTGGTGCTGCGAGTCCACCATGTGCACGCAGAGGGTGCAGATGAAGGGCACAAACGTCCAAAAATACTCCCGGCGCACCGCTTCGGAGAGGCCAGCGTGTGCGCGGTGAAGGTGACGCAGTCGATTCTGCAGTAAGGCCCGCGCCGCGGCCAAGAACTTTGTTGTTTCCTGCAAGTATTCGTCGTAGGCGTTGAGGTATGCGTCATAGCTCGCGTACTGCTGCGGGGAGGGCATCTGCGGCGGATGAAGATCCACCTCGGTGAAGCCCTCTCTGCTTCGCGGCGCGCTGCTGCCCCCGGCATGCGACGTGTCTCCTGGCGCGCAATGTTGGAAGCCTGCTGCCGATGCAGGCGGCGACCCTGATGATACTTGAGAAGGTGCGCCGGTGGTGTACATCGTATACCCTGGTGAGCTTAGCGAGCGGCGCTGGTGCGCACGCGCTGAAACAAGAGGAAGAAGCACGTTGGAAGCCGCAATGGTTCGCCTCGCGCACGTTATTGTTCTTAGCGGCATGCCGACCACACACCCACGCACACACCTGGGGGGCCACGGATGCGCCGGCTACACTGGGTGCTTCGACGAGGCGGATGGGCTCACTGCGCGCGTAGCGAAAGAATGGAAGGGGGGAGGAGAAGGAAGGCGAATGTTACGGGGAGAGGGAAAGCAGCTGGGCACCAGGCGCTGCCTCATGACGAGGGAAACGTTGACGGCAAAGCACGCCAAAAAATGCAGTTACGCACACAGATGTGTGCGTGCCATGAGCGGGGCGAGCGCGACGTGTCGTTACCCATGTGCCTCGCGCTGCTTTGCCTTTCTGCTGCTGTGAAACGTCGGACTCCAGAGACGAAGCTCTCTCCGTCCCGGATGACTCCTGTTTCACTCTCGGAGCAGAGGGGAGGGGGGGCCTGTAGAGGGGATGAAGAAGTGCAGTAGTTGTCGCTGCTGCCGCAGTAGCGCAGGTGCTCTCTCGCGCAGGGAAGTTGTTGCTGATGACATACGTGAGCCCCATCCCCCTTTGAGCATCGCGAAGCGTCTTCCACACTCCTTTCACCGAGCGATACGCCCGTCATTGTCTTGCACTCGCGCCTTCCCCTCTAGATCGTCCACCTTCCGCTGTTGCAGCATGCAGTGGTGATAGGTTCTCTGATTCACGTCGAGTACGCACGCTGGGCGATACACTTTACTGTTCCCCTCCCCAATTTCTTTCAAGTCGCCGTCGCAAAGCCCACAAAGCGCCACAGTGGGAAGAGAAGCAAAGGAGCTGAACCCATCCACAGGAAGGCTGGGAGCGCTCATGAGAGACCGAGTCCCGATCATGACGGGCGAGCGTGAGATACGAAGCACATTTGTGTTCATGGACGATCCACAACGCGAGGAGATACGCGTTTACGGGGATAGCCATTCGCTCCCTCCACACCCCGCCCGCCAACTGGCCATGGTACGCAAATTCCCTGCCACGGCTCTCTCCCGCATTATGTTCGCGCACACGGCCCACTGCGCTATTTATGCGCGAGGGTGAGGGCTCGAGTGGAAGAGATGAAAGTGGCGGGCCCGCATCGTACGGCCTGCGGCCACCTTACAATCCTTCTTCTCGCCCCCCTCTCTCCTCCAATACACGCACACGCACCCCTCCGCACACACAGTTTAGCGTCAGATACACTCACAACGACATGCGAATGCGAGAAGCGAAGCATATTTCAATTCATATCTCCGTTTCAGAAAAATAGATGCGTTTGTACTGTGATGGTCATCATGCACGTGCACGTAGAGAAAGGGGAAGAGGAGGCGGATGGCCACACAGTCCCTCTGAGGAAGACAGTGAATGTGCACGCAAATGCATGCGGCAGATTCGCTTTACTCTCGGCTCCCGATCGGATGGCGTTTCTGGGAATGGAGTCGGCCATGAAGCATGTGGGCCGGTGCCAGTGGCACGCGTCGCATGCACGAACGGAGACAGAGAGAGGGAGACATGGATAGAGTTCATAAGCAGCGTCCATGTGGGGCAAGAGGGGAAGAGGCACAGTAAGGGGGCAGAAACGCATCAAAATGACTTGGCGCATCTCGTGCGTTGGCGGCAATCGAACGACCATCGAGGACGCGTCATAGCATTGACTGAAAGTGGGAGGGTGGCGGGTGAGGTAACCGCCCGATCTTCTCCCCCCTTCCTCTACCCCCGTCACGCTCACCTGCAGCGAAGCAGTGTGAAACCAGTCCCCCGGTCCCACTCCCCGCTTTCAGGGCGGAACGTTGGCCTTGATGCCTGCAAAACTAGCACGAGCACGGAGCTCGAATTCGCTGCCGCTCTTCTTCCCTCCTCAGGGATACTGACACACACCCAAGCACACGATCATGCGTGCTTCCTGTCCTTTGCCAGCGTTAGAGGGGGAGGAGCGTAGAGAGAGGGGGGAGTGGGGGAGGAGGGAAAGTTACGTTGCAGCCGTGGGTTGATCTGGCATATTCGTCCTCATCGATCTCACCTGTGCCGTGCACGCGATTGCCTCGCCTGCACCGCAGGCGACACCAGCAGGAATAGAGTGCGTCATTTCTACAGGAACACATCGATACGCATGAACGCGCCGTGCCCGTATACGGGAGGAGAGGGCCGCGCCACCTCATCTTTCCGGTGTCTTCCTCATGGGATCGCAACATGAAAGTTGTTCGACGGGTTGGGGCGAGACGTACCCAGAAGAGAGAAACAGGCATAGGCGCGATTCCGCTCCCACTGGGCACAGCGAACTCCATCGCCTCCGCCCCCATCTCGCCGCACCGTCGATGCCTCTGAGCAGAACCGCGCGGGAAATGCGAGCAAAAGAAAACGTTCCCCAAGGAGAGACATCGCGCCGTTTCCGTGGGAACGGAGGCGCTCACCTCCCGGCATCTGAAGGAGAGAGGGCTGTGAGGACGGGGTGAGGGGGGGCGCAGAGGGAGGGAAAGCGCGGAAGACTACTTCGCCAGCATTCAGTGTCGGAGGAGCACATTCATTGTCATATATATATGTATGTATGCCGTCTCAGGTGCGCTTAATGTCGTACATGCCTTCTACGGTCTGTCTCTCCCCTTCCACTCCACATCCACGAGAACGCTGGAGGGCGCGGAGGGGAAGAGCTATGCGTCCTGCACATGCATGCACTAGCACACACGCACTCATGTCTGTGCACGCATTCGAGATAGCCCCTGACTCCTCCTCTTCTTCCCCTTCACCGAGAGACTCGAGCACAGACGTATATATATATATATACATGTGTTCGCACCGACACAGCCGTGCACACATACCGCCCACCTTCCCCCAATGAAAAAAAAACGGAGGTGCCTTCAGCACGTATGAAATTACGCAACGAGACTGGACGCTGGGCGGCGTAGATGGGGCTCGAATACGCATGAAGGGAAGAAAAGCCGCAGAGGAGCACAAGTGGAGAGCACACATGCCGAAATAGAGCGACGCAGATGACTGTACACATACAGAGACAGGCAAAAGGTCGTGGGACCGAAGCACAGCTGAATTCACTGCCACCACGACGGCTACGCACGAAAGGCTCCATCAGATGAGCGGGCATCAGTGGATGGCACGAGCATCTTGTGCAGAGAAATTAAGGGCGAAAACACAACAGCAGCAGCACAGGGAACTTTTAAAAGATTTGAAGGGACCATTTTTTTCCCTGCCGTCATACGGCACACGAGTCTCACCACCGCCAGACGCCACGTGGCCCGTCGCAGACCTGATCACGCGTGGTGCGGCGCAGCCACAGAGAGACGCGTCGCAGCGATGCGCCGACCTCGCCACCTGAGCACGGCCCCTACCTCAACCCTCCCTCTCCACGCCCTCCCCTCCCCTGCCAGCAGGTACATTGCGGAGCGGGTGAGGTGCGTTCGAGCCGCGCTGACACGCCGCCCACCAGGTGGACGGCATGCGCTCCTCCACTGCCGCACCGCCAACGAGCACCAGCAGCGACACATCGCTGCGACCTCCCTGCGCCGTGGGCGCCTGACCCTGTCACCGCTGGAGGTGCCCAGGCATCTGCCACGGATGAGGGGGCGACGGCTCGGTGTTTCCACCGCGAGATGGTGAGGCAGTGAAGCTCTGAGAGGTACAGGTCACACGACGGTGTAGTCTCTCCATTTTCCCCTGCAGAGGCATGCGCCACGAGGGAGGGAGGGGTTGCATTTGTTGCGGCGTTTAGGCGTCAAGAGAGGTGCGAAGGTGCACGAAAACAAACAAGGCGCTGAAGTTCGTGTGGGGGCGTACGTGGGGCTGAAGGCGGAATAGTAGGTAGGGGGTAACGCATCAGGTGAAAAGAGAAAAGGGTTTGGGTGAGGGAGGCGGGTGGAGTGGAGTGGGGTGGGGTGGGCGGTGGCGTCATCGAGAGTGCCGATCGTTGTCTCGCTGCGTCACCAGCCGGCCAGTTGCGGGAAATGAACAGAAGCCCAAAGGTGATGCTCTCGGCGCGCGGCATTCAGCAACGCATACGTGCCCTGGAACTGGGGGCACCGTGCCCCATGGCCTCCTTGGCTGCATGGAATGCGTCTGGAAAAAATGACTACTTGCCAGTAAACGGTTAAGACCAAAGAGGCGACGGTGGCCGGACAACTTGAAGTCGTCGTACTACCTCGCATGGGGCACTTGCACCTACCCTTCGCACACACCTGCGTGCAGCTATGCGTTGCTCCTCGATTTTTCGCGTGTTATGTCAGAGAGGATATCCGTAGCTGCGCCAAATAACGTTGAAGGCCTCGTGCTTCCAATACTTGAGGCGGATGGGGTCGGCTATCGTCAGCTGCTTCGCCTTGCTCAACGCAGCAGCCTCGTAGGCGAGGAAGTGGAGGACGACGTCATCCTGGCTGTCGCCTTGCTCTCCTGAGGCTTCTGCGCTCCTCTCCAGTTTGCCCCATGGGCACGGCTCTAGCCACTCCGGCCGGAGTCCCTCGCGGTACGCCTCCGGCGGGCGAAGCTTCTGCACCCTACGCCGTTGTGCAGCGGTCATGTAAGTCAGCCACATTTCCTCCAGCATTGCCTGACAGGCGAGGTACTGCGCTGTGTCGATCTGGTGGAAGTTATCCAGCATGTACTGCGAACTACGCTCGTACAGAGACCGAAGCGCGGCAGTCGCCTGCGGCTTGGGCGCTTGTCCAGGTAAGCTGCTCGCATTGCTCGCCGCCACTGAGTGCAAGATGCGCGCCGCCTGCTCCTCCAGCTCCGTTACGCGGGGCTGAATGACAGTGTGCAACACCTGCTGCATGTGGCGCACCAGTGCAAAGCTCTCCATGTAGGTGTTTGACGGGATGCGGCGCTGGCGTTCACGAAGGAGATTCACGAGCTGCGTCGAGGGGGAGACAGTGCCGACTTCGGCGTCGGCGCGCAGCTCAGAGCTCGTGAGTGCCGTCGTTGAGAGCAGAGGGGCTTCGACGAGGTAGCGCTTCAGCTCCTCACTGCCGTCTATACAGACGTCCTCTGCTGCCCACACATGCAGTCGCGTGGCGAGTGTGTGAAAGAGTAAAGTGACCGAGCGGGCGTGTGTGTAGGCGGCCTCGTTGGTTGGGTCCACATACAGCCACTGCATTGCGTAGTCCAGCTCCACCGCGCAAGCGACATGCACGATACACTGCCAGCTCTCGTTGGTTAGGGGCGCATCGAGGTCATTCGCGCCATCGCCACAGCAGAACTCCCGCCAGAGGCGACGAAGCAGGGATTCCCTGAAAAGGGCTAAGCGGTGACACCAGGCAGAGTTGTTATGGCAGTCCTGATGAATCAGCTGTGCCGTGAACTGAAGCTCATCGGTGAGTGGGCTAGGCGGGAGAGTGGGGCGCAGCGCCACCGGCGCCCCGCTCCCCGCGGCGGTGATCCAGTCGGCGTGCGGCTTACAGCACAGCCCATCGCTCGCTATCGCAGCCGTCACCACTCTCGCATGCTCCGTCAGGGCCTTCCGCGATGGCGGCGCCAGCAGGAAGGAGAACGCATGCACAAACCACGACAGGTGCAGCCACGCGTGGTAGTTTTTCCCGTCCGCATGGCACAGAACTGCCCGCAGCGTCGGCCGCTCGTCGATCGCCGCGAAGTCAAGGCCGGCATGGCGGCGCAGGTAGTCGCTAAATATGGCCTCACTCGCCATTATGGGCACGCGCACGCTGCCGTCTTCTCCCTGCGGCACCGGCTTTCCGTTTGTGGCGGCGGCGGCGGCGTCTTCACTGCACCGAGCATGAGAAAGGCTCTGCTGGAGAGCGTACGTGAGCAGCTCCCTTCGGTGGTGCCAAACTTGGAAGTTCTTGTGATACAGTCGCGTGAAACAACCGACCGCCATCAGCTCCCAGTGTACTGCACGCCATGGACTCAGTTGGCCTTCCCACGCAATATCGGCGCGCGCAGGCAGCCAGTGCTGCGCCGTCCGCCTCAGCTTCTTCTCTTTTTTGCCCATGTCCCGCAGCGTCGCCTGACTTGCCGCCTGTGAGGAGGTGCGGGAAAGGATGACTGCCGGTACCGAAAGTGCGGGCAGCGCGTCACGCGTCGCCTGCGCCAGCACCAAAGGTGACATGATCACATCGCGTCGGTCTTTCCACACGGTGTAGTTGGAGATGCACTGGCGAAGCGCAAAGGCCAGGAGAAGGAACCAGCGTGCCGCGGAGGTGTGAATGGTGCGAATGACAGGCGGCCACGCACCGCTCCCGCATCGCTCATCACGCACCGGGAGTGCTGCGGAATATTCCAGTTGACCTCGGAGTGCGCGGTAGACGCCATAGATGAAGCTGAAGTTGGGTGAGTACTTAATCCTCGCGACGGGGTGCTCGGACGAGGCGCTCGTATTCTCGTCCACGGGTGTCACACCTTCGGCAAGCGGCATGAAGGTCTCTACGCAGGCCAGCTGATAGAGCCTTTCTCCATCCTCGGAACTCTCCGAATGGGCGTCGGAGGCAGCCACCGAAGACGCTTTCGATGACGAGGAGGAGCTCCAGCTGGGGCGGCTCATTGTGCTGCGTGGGGCGCGCGCGTGAAGGCGTATAAGATGATGGAAGACGGGGCGCCGAACGAGGAAGAGGGGTGGGGAAGGCGAAAAAAAAGGAAGAGGGACATACACGGGTGTGGCGCGAGGAGAGGCGCCGTCGACCTGCGCTCGGCAGGGAGTGATGGGCGAGTAAACCGCACCCTTTCCATGTGGTCATGTCCGCCACGGGGAAGAAAGTGGGTGATGGAGGAGAGGGGGTGATGGAGGTCGGGTCCGTGAAAGGTCTGAGACATTTAGAGGGCTTTCCATGGCCTCGCGCGCATTGTCCTGGCGTTGGATACGGAGAGGCCGGAATTCCCCACCGGAGGAAGAGAGGAGGAGCGGGGGGAGGCGCGCACACACACACACTCACATACACTTAACGCGCTCTCCCTCTCTTCCGTTCTGCGCCACGCGGCCCCATCGTTCGTTTACTCACTTCTTGTGGAGGAGATCACTACAGTTGGACTGCACCGATTGGACGAGTGAAACCTGGACGCGTGTCAGATGGCTTTCTACTGGTCGACAACGCCGCGGCAAGCACGCATACAGACACATTCGACAGAGGAAAAGAAAGAGCGAGCGTCATGTGTGTGTGTGCGCGCGTATGAAAGGGGAAGGGGAGGGGGAGTGAAACATAAAATACACAACGAGAATAAGGGCATTGACACAAGAGAAATCGACGACAGAGCTGAAAAAGAATCTGACCGAGGCGTCACCGCACAGACACACGCTCAGGCATGACTGCAGACACACGCTAAGATGAAACATGGACAGCGGTCCTTTCGAGATGGGGGAGGGGGGAGGACAAAGATGCGAGCTCGCCTTCCCGTCTCCCCCCTCACGCCTTCTCCACCCGTCCGAGTCTCGCGCGTGTGTGAGGAGTGCCGAAGTCACAAACAGCAGATGTGCACAACAGCGAGGGCGAAACGTAAGAGCACGAGGCTACACAGAGGGAGACACACACACACACAGAAAGAAAGATCGATGAAGCATTCCTAGACGAAAAAGAGAGACAGATAGACGGGGAAGGGAGAGCTGGCGGGCACCGCCCGGTATCAGCAGCGATACCCTCCCTCCCCCTCGTAAGTTTTTGCGTTCTCTTTGCATGTCCGGTGTTCCTTTACGACGCCAACAGTTAATGCGTCGCAGTACCCTTTTTGATGGTGCCACCTAAACGGTGGACCCAGTGGAGGTGGGGCTGCTAGCAGCCGATGCGTGCAGGCGTTGCAAGGAAGAGAAGGGGGAGAGAGAGGTATGAGAGACAGCAACTGTGAGCCGGCTCACCCTCCGCCTCTCTGGCCTTTCCAGTTACATACACACACGCACACACACAGGAGCGGGCGAACAAGGTGTCCTTGTCAAGCGGGATGGCGGCGAAGGTCCTCCTCTTTTTATTCCACTGCCTGTTAACATGTCATGCACAAGGGCAAGAAAAACGCGTTGGTCAGCGCATACACGACAATACGCGCTGACTAGCCGTCGTGATGTACACACGAGCAGAAAAAAAATGCCACCCACGCCATGTCCATTTGCGGATCGACCGAGGAACACACGCAGCCACGTGAGAAGAGAAGACGCCTCAACCCTCTCCCCATCGCTTCCTTCGACACACAAAGAGGGCCAAATCAACAGATGTTGCATGGCAAAGAAAGCGTGCGTGAGTGCGCCGACAATCTCGATTTGTGTATTGCAATCGGGAAAGAAAGAAAAAAAACGGTGAGAGCCCCAGTCAGGGGGCAGTGAGATGGAGGGAGGCCATGACGGGCATGTTTCCATGATCCGTTCCGCTAAACGGCAGCAGCGACAGTTCACCTCTCTATCGTATACCTCCGCGATTCCCCACAGCCTAACCTTGCCAAAGCACCTGGAAGGCAATCACGAAGACTCAGTCGCAAGGAGAACGTTGGAGGCATCACCAACGACGAAAGCAGTGGGGAGAAAGTTGGTGCACTCTTCCTTAGAGGCCGGCAAGCGATTCGGAGGAGAGGCGGTGCTGGGTGGGTGCGAAGACAGAGCGGAGGCATTGGAGCAGAGCCCGCATCAGGAGACGCCGCGCGCTTATGCCAGCGTCTTGGCGTACATGTCGTTGCCCTTGTCATCGACAACGATGAATGCCGGGAAGTTCACCACCTCGATCTTCCACACCGCCTCCATGCCGAGTTCTGGAAAGGCGAGGCATTTCACCTCCGTGATCGAGTCCTTGGCAAGTATGGCGGCTGGACCGCCAATGCTGCCGAGATAGAAGCCGCCGTGCTTCTTGCACGCGTCTGTCACCTGCTTGCTGCGGTTCCCCTTGGCGAGCGTGATGTAGCTACCGCCGTGTGACTGAAAGAGGTCCACGTAGGAGTCCATGCGGCCGGCCGTCGTAGGACCGAAGGAACCAGAGGCGTAGCCCTCCGGCGTCTTGGCGGGCCCGGCGTAGTAAATCGGTGACGTCTTCATGTATTCCGGCAGCGGCTCGCCGCTATCCAGCATCTCCTTGATCTTCGCGTGGGCGATATCGCGGGCTACGATAAGGGTGCCGCTGAGCATAACACGGGTGCCGACTGGGTACTGGCTGAGCTGCTTGCGTACCTCGTCAATGGAGCGCTTCAGGTCGACGTTCACGCTCGTGGCGCTTAGGTGCGATGCCGGGATGTCAGGCAGGTACTGCGCTGGGTTCTGTTCCAGCTGCTCTATGTAAATGCCGTTCTTGTTGATGTGCGCAAGGATCTGGCGGTCCGCACTGCAGGACACCGCCAGGCCGACTGGGCAGGAGGCACCGTGACGGGGCAACCGGATCACCCGAGCCTGGTGGGCAAAGTACTTGCCACCGAACTGCGCCCCGATTCCGCTCTTCTGCGCTACCTCCATCACGATCTTCTCCCACTCAAGGTCGCGAAAGGCGCGTCCGTACTTGTCGCCGGTAGTCGGGAGCGAGTCGTAGTAGCGGCAGCTGGCCAGCTTCACTGTCTTCATGGTCATCTCGGCGCTCGTGCCACCGATGACGAGCGCGATGTGGTACGGTGGGCAAGCAGCCGTGCCGAGGCTCTTAAGCTTTTCCTCGATGAAGGCGCGCAGTGACTTGGGGTTGAGCAGCGCCTTCGTCTGCTGGTAGAGGAACGCTTTATTTGCCGAGCCTCCGCCCTTGGCAATGAAGAGGAATTCGTAGTCACTTCCGGGTACCGCGAGCAGGTCGAGCTGGGCGGGAAGGTTGTCGCCGGTATTGCACTCCTTGAACATGTCCAGCGCGGCGGTTTGACTGTAGCGCAGATTGTGGTACCTGTAGGCGTTCCACACACCCTTGGAGAGGTATTTCTCGTCCTCACCGCCGGTCCAGCAGAGCTCGCCACGCTTGCCGAGCACGATGGCCGTGCCGGTATCCTGGCACGAGGGCAGCACGCGACCGGCCGCAATGCAGGCGTTCTTCAGCAGCGTTGTGGCAACGTAGCGGTCGTTGTCGGAGGCTTCGGGGTCCTCCACGGCGCGGCGCCAGCCCTCGAGGTGATCCTTTCGGAAAAAGTGGTGCACATCCGAGAATGCGCGGTGGGCGACGATAGTGAGGGCCTCTGGGTCTACCTTTAGAACTTTGCGCCCGAACACCTCCACCTCCTCCACGTATTTCTCGCTCCCCTCGAGCCTCGTGTACTGTGTTTGGTGGTGATGCGGGTCCGTGGGCTGGAAGATGGCGGAGAAGTGGAAGTCTTTGTTGACGGCGGCCGTGTCCTCGATGTCTTTGATACCCGCACGCTGACACCCGATCTCGCACTGGTCGCACAGAGACATGATTGAGGCGGGTCGGGTCGACAGTCAAGATGGGAGAACCTAAGTTGACGAAGAAAAAAAGCGACGGGAAAATGTATGGTGCAGCTTAATATATACATATATATGCATATATATACATGTGTGCGTGTGTGAAACGGTGGGCGGAGCCCGCGCAGGTGTTACGGGGTTGAGCAAGAAGGCAATGGAAAGGGGGAGTGCAGAGTTGCCTCACAATGGCGAACCGAAGAGGAAGCGAACCGCTGCGCAGGGCAGAGAGAGGGGCGCTTTCGCTGTGGTGGCGGCCTGCGCCATAGTGTGAGGGGGAAAGAGGCATAGGGAACGCAGGGAGGAAAAGCCGAAGTCAGGGAAGCACGCGGCGACGCGCACCTGTGAGTTCGGCTCTCCTCTGCCCTCCTCCCCCAACTTTCTCTCTCCCTCCCTCTCAGATCGGGCGTACCCGCCGTCAGGCCTCACGATGGCTGTGCATTTGTGCGGCTTTTCTTCTCCGTTCGCCTTCCCACATTCTTCCGCCCTCTCCATCGGCGTGACGTGAGGGCAACGCGCTTGCCGAGGAAGAGGAAGGCGGGGTGGGATTCAGGTTGGTGAAAGGCTCGCGTAGTGGCGAGCGTGAGCGCTTCGATCCCCTTTTCATGAACTGCGCTCCCCACCCCTCAGCATCAGCAGATGCTGCCCCTCGCTTGCCGAAGCGTCACCTTTAGCGCATGTGTGGGGCTGTCTACCACCACTCGTCGCCGTCGACTGCGCTCGCTCTAGGTGCGCACATCCATCACCACGCAGGACTCGTTTGCACTATGCACTCTATTTTTTTCACGCAGCCGTGTTGCCCGTATGCCTGTGCATGTACATGTGTGTGTATGGGGGAGGGGGGTGGCGGCGTGCCTTGCCTCTCTGAACATCAACAAGAACACTGTCTGTGAAGTGAAGAACGACCCGTGACAGCCCAGTGCCCACGCTATCACCGCGCTCCCTTTTTTCTTCGGTCATACTCAGCCAGCATTGGCTGAGGCTTCACGAGTGGATGTAGGGTTACAGCGTTTGCCTGCGCGCGGCGAAGATGTCCGAAGACTGGCGCTGGGAATACCCTCGGCGTCTTCTTACGGGGACGCGGTACGTGAGGTCAGCAAAGTGGACGCGTGCGCCTGTCATACGAGTGGCTTCCGCTCCGGAGTGCTCGTGCGTTGCCCTTTGGCCTGAATGATGATGAGCAACACATCTGATGCCGTGGGCAGCCCCAAAGGCACCTCCCAGTCCGGGTTCGTGGCGGTGAGCGTGAGCTCGGCGCGAGGTGACCCGCAGAGATCAGTTCTCCCCATCTGACGACGCTTGCTCTTGTACCCTCGATCTGGTGGACGGCCGCGGCGATGGCGACGGCGACGGAGCCGGGTAGACTCATCACTGTGCTGGGTTCATACCTGGCACCCTTTCATTTGCCCAGCAAGGATGTACACATAGCCTTGAGAGTGTCCAGCGTAGAGCATGGATCGTGAACGCCAACCAGAGCAGCGCAACGACCTCCACGTACCTCATCAGTCAGTAAAGGTGTACAACGTTCGCAGATGAATGCCTCAAGCTCGCGCGCGCCAGCTTGCTCTCGCCGAGTGGAATCCAGTTGGCCACTTTCACTGCATTGGTGCTCTTGGCGGTAAGCGGCTGGTGCTTTGGGGATGCCCAGTCGTACAGCCAGGACAAATAAGCCGCGCCGCTACCAATGCCACTAGCTTCTGGTGATTCTGTCACTGGCCTCCGCCATCGATTGACGCTGCCATGGGCCACTGTGGAGAACACAAAAATCGCAGCCACGGGAGCAGGAGACTCACCACACTCTCTGATCGCAGGCGCCACGTCACATTCAGATAACCGAAGAGCCCAGCCGCCACCGACGGCGACCCTCGCCTCGCGCCTCCCAAAGGTGCCTGGGCAGCGTCTTAGAGGGCGCCCCGTACCGCAGGCAGAAGGGGACGAGAGGTGACACGCGGGACTGTCTTGTCCAAACGCATACATTGTACACGCAGAGAGTCGGGGCAGCGAAGCGAATGCGGCAACGCACCAAATTTTCTGATGTGGGACCCGAGCACATCAACCCCTACCGGGAGCCGATGACGTGGGCACACGCACACGTACGACACCAGCTTCGTCTTAGCTTGCAGCCACTCGCTCAGCTATGCTGAGGCCTGCCTGACTGGTGGGGGCACGCGATCCTAGTGCTGAAGTCAGTGCATTTATCATCATCTTCGCGGGCTGACCTTCGCACAGACCACGACCGCGATAAAGGTGGCATAGGTACGATAAACCCAAACTTTGCGCCGCAGTAGCTGCCGCCGCCAACCAAATCGAAAGGGTTCGCCAAGCCGGAGGGGTAGCTTAGCCTCCGTTTCTTTCAGCAAAGTTACCTCTGTCCATGTACCTACGGACTGACTGCTCTGACAGAACCTTCCGCAGCAATCTTGACTGCTGCGTTAGCGGAGCCTGCCGCAGCGACCGCCTGCTGAGCAGCACAGGACGGGACAAGATAAATCAGGGCCGCGGTTGGCCCTCATCGTTGATACTGCGCGCGCTGCCCACCGCAGTGGCATTGAGGAGATTCGCCCCATGGGGGGGGGAACTAAACGAAAATGCGATGGAGAAGAGGTTTCGATTTCGTCGCAGGTCCCCATCGCAGAGAAGGAGCACCCCATCCAGGGTGACGTGCTGGCGTATGTCGACTTGGCTTGGCGCTGTGCGGGGTGTGCAGGGAGCACCAACAGCAGTGATGGCGCGGCGCGCAACGCCGTGACGGACTTTGGGGCGATCGTAGCACGCCGAGTCGGCTGTACCTTGCTTTCAGCTCCTCAGTTTTGGTGAACGTATCTGTGGTACCATGCGCTCTCTTTCTTCGAGAGGATCTACTCCCATCTTCCAGGATACCGGCCGCTACGACAACTTGTGAGCGGGGGCGGGACTGCGCAGCATCGGGCTCAGCGCCTGAATTAGAAGCACACGGATATCGGATAGCCCCAACAGCAGCTGCTGGGGTCGCAAGGAGGGAGTTGACGTGCGCGCAGAACAGACCCGACACTGTAGTGAGTCTACACAAGTGCTGTAGGGCGGAAGACATTGGGCTCGAGCGAGGGTGTCGTGCTACAATTCTCATCGTTGATGACAATGTGCAGCAGCCGCCTCGGCAGAAATGAAGGTCTGCTGCGCGCGACACACGGGGAGTGCCACCTTCCTCCCTGCGGCATACGCGGCCGCGGCGCCCAAGCGCAGCCGATAGACTCCGGCGCACTCGAGAATATCATTCCTCACGCCACTAAATCGCCCTACTGCATTGCCGCCAGCATCGACCAGCACCGCGGAGGACGAGCAGGGACTATCTCAAGGGCCCTTATCTCAGACAGCAGTCGGGCGTCCTGACAATGCGGCTGCCCTTGTTGAATTCCACCACCGCAGCGACGGTTGAGCATTGGTACGTTAACACAACAGCGACGACATGCAAGTATGCATGTGAGGCCCAGCAGTCCTTCCCTCACGTGATACGAGCCGCGTTCTGTCACTCGATGAGACAGAAGCAGACGTATATGTGGGAAAACTGAGTGGCAAGGTGGAAGAAGCTGCCAAAGCCTCTTGACCTCCTTCGCCTGCCGCACGCTGTCAATGGCACTCAGTAGCTGCCCCAAAAGAACAGCACATATGCTGGAGGGAAGCGCCTGACGGGGCTAGCTCGATGAAGACTGCGTCCTCACCGCCATTGTTGCTATCAGCGCTTAGAGGTGAGCCACCACTCGTGAGCGCCGGTGAGGCAGAGCGCGCCGCGTGCCGCGCAGCGGTTCGTCCGCGAAAACGAGAGGGAGATTCGGACCTTTAGAGCCTTCGGCGGCAGCGAAAAGAAGTTGTCTGACGTCCCCTCGGACTCACCGGCACACGGACACACGCTCCATCCGCGAGGGCTTCGTCACCGTTCCTTTCGTTTCTGCTCCCTCTTCCCTTTGCTTGCCTGTTTCCTCTTCACTCGTACGGCAGCCGTTGCAGCACTGGTAGCCGCGTCCGAAGATAGTCAACAGATTCCGAGAGTTCGCGCAACTCGCGCAGCCGCTCCTCTGCCTCCCTCTGCGCGTGGCGTTCGTCCTTGCCGCCTGCCGCCACGCAGGCCGACGCCACACTTTGCAGGCTGTGCTGCACGCCCGAGTATATGCGTAGTACCTCCTCTACAATAGAGCCAAAGACAGCTGCCATGGATGCGCCACTCATCGAGTCCACTGCGTTCATCGTCAGTTCTGTGGCGCCGTCGATCATGCGCCTCTCCCAGTCCACCGGGTGCGTCTTTGGTACCTTTTCACTTGGTCCCTTCTTTCCATGGCCATCCTCATCGTCGACATCACCGTTGGCGAGCGTCTGCGCCATCTGCGCGTCCCGCACAGCTATCCGAAGACGCGTGTTCTCATCTTCGGCGCATTCCAAACGAGCGAGGACATCCGCGTGGGCCTCTTTTGCACTTGCCAGTGCAGTCTCCAAGGCCTCCTTGTCGCGCGCCAGCTGCTCTCGCTCAATGGCGCGAGGACGCAGCATACGGTTTTCCAGCACCAGCATATCTGTCGTCTCCGCAAACTGCTGTGCCGCAGCGTTCACCATCGGTCGGCCGTGAAGGCTCCAACTGTTCGTTACCTGCGCGCGCAGTGCGGCCATGTCGCTGCGCAGCTTATCGAGGGAATCATGAAGGATAGCCTGCAGGCACTGCTCATGTGCGTCGGCACACCGGAGGGCGGCCGCCACATACGCCGTCAGCGGCTTTCCCTGCTCTTTCCTCAAGGCAGCAAGCATGTTTCTTTGCATTCCGGCGAGAGGGGTGGACCGATATGGCGTGCCCGGCAAGCCGCGCAGTGCTTGCACAAGCGCGTCGCACAACACGTTGCGCTCATGCTGAAGCGACGCCAGCTTCGCGGCCAACTCCGCCAAATGATGCTTCTGAGCATCGATCTCGCTGGATGCGCCGGCAATGTCACTTGCAAAGCGCTCTTGCTCCTCCCGGCGACGTGCGAGCTCCGCGCGAAGTACGGTGGCATCCTCATCGAGACGGTTCAGCAGCATATTTTCCTGCCGCCCACGGTGCGCCAGGTTTTCTTTCAGAGAGTCGCGCTCCAACTTGAGAGAGCGAACCGCGTCACTCAGTAGGTGCAGCCGCCTGCCGATGGTGAGGTTTAGTAGATTGCTGCGGTAGCCCGCGAGAGCTTCCTCTGTCGCCGGGAGCGCCTGCTTCAGGTCTTCGATCTGTGTGGCCAGCATGGGTATCAGGGCCTCCCCGTACGTGGGTGGTTGTTTGGCTTCGTCGCCTTTGAAAGCACGGCCCCCAAGCAGCTGCAGCATCGTGTGACACGAAAGTCGCAGGTTGCGCAAGTCACCGATGCGCTCCCGCACCGTGGCCTTCGTGTTCTGCAGCACGCTGGCGAAGTCTCCAGGGCGCCGCGACGACCTCCTCTTATGGCGTTTTGTCTCCTGCTGCATGAGTCGCACCCCCACCTCTGGGGTGCGCTCAAAAGCGGGGAGCGGCTTCTGCTTCGGCTTGAGAGAACGCTGCGTCGAGTGTGTGGAAATGGAGGAGTCGTCGTCGTCGTCGTTGAAAGCGTGGTTCAGCCCATTCAGCATACACTCCGACTCCCGCTTCACCTCTTGCAATTCCTGCATCTTGACACGAATAAACGGCAGTACGTCGCTCAGCTTCACGTGTTTGCAGTCCCCCGGCATCGAGGCCACCAGGAAGTCGCCATGGAGACCATCCTCGGTGCCCAGCAGCTGCTTCACTTCCTGGACGGATGTGCCTGTCTCCTTGCATATCGCCTCTAGACGCGCGGCGAGCATGCGACTGTCCACACACTTTGGCCGCGCCCCCGTTCGTGTGTGACGCTTGGCTGCGTCGCCTTCCGTCGCTGCGACGGCCAAGGGCGACGTTGCGCTTTCCGCTTGTGCCATGCCGTTCGCTGCGTTCAGCTCCACATCCTCGGGAGAGCCGCCGAGGGCTAGAATGCCGAGCTGAACGGACTCCGACAGGTGCTGCAGGCAGCCAGCCATACCCTGCACATCTGCCACCAGCGACCGCAGTCGCTCCGTCGCAGCTGCGTCAGCGCTAGGCATGTTAAGAGGCCCCCTCGCGCTCCCGCGACGGGGCGACGAGCCCGAGGAACGTATCGCTATCAGTGGTCGGTTGACAACCGCCACTTTCCGCATCTCCTCAAGCGCTCGTGCCACCTCCGCACAGGACCTGCGCAAGGCAAGGCCGTTCGGTAACGATGCTCCGCTACATGCAGACGAGTGGGGAGCTAGGTGCTCTTCCTCGGGAGCAGCCGCGGCGGAGGATGACCACGGCTTGAGCTCAGTAAGCGCCGCCCAAAAGTCTGCTGCCGCCTGCTCCTTCGCCTTGGTGAGCTCGTCGGCACGCGCTTGCTGTTCCGCCGCGCTCTTCTTCAGCTGAGGAAGGCGGTCATACAAGAGGACTAGGCGTTCGTGCAGCTCCGCGACCACCTCCCACGTGGATGAATGGGCGGGGCCGAGACCGACACTGTCACCTCCCGACGCGGCTTCGGAAGTCACACCAGGTAAGCTAGCCACTCCTCCATCTGTGCTCAGTACCGGCAACGCATACACGGCCGCGTTTGCGCGCAGGTGCTCCTGAACCAGCCGCTTTCCCATTGAGTCGTTGGCGCCTAGTCGCAGCACGTACTTCACGTACTCGGCAGGGTCGCTGTCACGCGCTAGCATTGGTGGAGGCCTGTCATGAGCTTGCTTCAGAGTGGGCCATGCCCGCGACGACTCCTCCGAAGCCGCTGCATCACCCACACTAGACGTCAAGTGATGGAGGCGCGTCAGGCAGTCCTGTAATAGATCACGCAGAAACACACCGATGGCGTTGCTTGTGCGATGCGCAGCTTCCACAGCGGAGAGCCGCGTCCTCAAGTCATGGTGCGCCGCCGCCGCCGCCTCCATTGCGTCCTGCGCGGCATGACATTGGGTCTCAAGCTCAGCTACGACGACGTCGCGGTCCGCGTGCTGCCGCTGTAGGCCCTCCAGCTGTCGGCGCAACATCTGTATCGTGTTGCCACTCGACGAGTTTTCGGATTCGGCCGCGACCAGCTGCCTTCGCAGGCACTCCAACTCCTCGTACAACCGCCGCATCGCCTCTGCGTGCTCGCGCCGCAATTCCTCTCGCGCCTCTGTCTGCCCCTGAAGTGCAGCATCCTTCGCTCTATTCTCCTTCTCCAGCCGGCTTAGCTCCTCCTCGAGTTTCCTGCAGTGTTCGGCGCTCTCCTCCGTCTTCAGCTCCAGTGCTTGTAGCTGCTGCTGCAGATCCCTTTCAAGAGCGCTGCGGCCCTTGTCGAGGTCGTCGAGACGCTTTTGGAGGGCCCTCTCGTTCGCATTGCCCCGTGCCACCGCATCCGCCAGCTGCTCCTGCAGCTGACGCGCCTGCGCCCGCGAACGCACCAAGGCGTCAAGGAGTGAGCTTTCGGCAAGGTCGTCAGGTCTTTGAAGCGCCGCTGCGGCTACAGACACCGCAGCCCTCAGCGCTGTTGTCACCAGGTCGGCTGCTGGAGAGTCGACGGAGCCGCTTCGTGGCATCTCAGCTCCTCCTCCGACTGAGTCGGATGCCCTCGGTGCCGCCACAAGCCCCTTGGGGCGGCTCCTGTGCGCCGCTGGTGCCGAAGAAGACCCAAGTCCGAGCTCCTCAATATAGCTCTTGCCCACGGTGACAGCTATCATATCCTGCGCCCTTTTCAAAAGCTCGCCTAACTCCTCCGCTGGCACGTTGGACCCCTCCACCGCTGCTCGCTGTCGAGCTTGTAGGCACAAATCGAGGAGCTCTGCAGGCCTGTCATCCCCCGCGGCCGCCAGATGCTCGGCACTACGGCGTGCGCCGTCGATTTCCCCAGGCGTCGCCACGGCGCCCTCCGATCTCACAGTGTGCTGCCTTCGCGCCTGCAGAGCCTCGCCCCACAGACTCGTGGCCGACAGCTGCGTGGCAGAGAAAGGTTGCAATATGACGGCTGAAGTGCGCACCACCGCGGCGTACTGCTCGAGGTGCTCCAGAAGCTTAGCATGGCTAGCCTCCAGATCTTGGGTGCGGCGCCACAGCCGCTCCAGCGCCTCACTCACCCGCTCCGTTGCACCGTTGCCGGACCACAGCGATGTCAGCACCAATACCACGATCATGTCCTCGCAGAGGTTGCGCAGAGAGTCCGCGATGTTGCCTGAACGACTGGCACAGGCCTCAACCGACTCCTGCGGCTTCGCCATAAATTCGGTGTTTGCGGCACCGCGACCGCCGAGCGCGTCGATGGCGCGGAGGGCAGCATCCTGCAAGTCCTCCACGATGCGTGCAGATCGCTTGGCGTCCTGGTGCGCTGCCTGCATGGCGCTAACAGCAGCTTTGGCGCCTTTGACGAGCAGGCAAGGCAGCTTCTGGAAGTCGACGCTGGCCACATCCGTCGGGGTGGATGGCAGGCTGATCCTCGGCGGCGTTGCCCCGCTCACCGCCGAGGTGGCGGGCGAAGAACAGTCGAAGGTGACAACGGCGGCGGCGGCGGGGCGGCGACCACTGCCGGCGGTGCGGCGCGCAGAGAGGAGGCCCGATGCATTGGTCCTCGTCCCCACGTGCGAGATCGTCAGTGACAGCTCGCGGCTCGACTCCCACTCGGAATCGGCCGAGGAGTCCCACCGTCGTAGCGCGGATGCCGCCCCCAGAGCGGTACGCGTCGATTGCACTGCATACGCCAGCTCATCTCGCTGCGCCTTGATGGTGGCGGCCTCCCTTGCCTCTTCACTGAGTCGAACGTGCAGGCCCGAAATACACTCCTCGAGCGACGCGGGCGGCACCGGCATTTTGGCGAGTGATGCGAGGGAGACGAGTGTGCCGTTCACAGCGCCAAGAAGGGCCTCGGCGGTGTCCTTTGATTGGCGCGCGCTATTCACTGAGGTTTCGGAAGGCGGGAGTGGCTGTAGTGGGGCTCGGGCACCCGAGGCGCTGCGAGAATTCACTGGAGCGATGCCCCACTTCTGCAGCGATCGCAAACGCACACTCGACGGCCCTTCCAGTAGCTTCACCGCTTGCCGCATCGCCTCGCGCAGCTCGCCTACCTCTGTTCCGCGTTGCTGTTCAGATCCCTCGTGGCTGTTGCGGCTGAGCTCCAGGTCATTCTGCAGCTTCAACTGCTGCTGCAGCGCTGCATCCAGCTGACCACGCAATCTCTTCGTCTCATGCACTGCTTTTTGTAACTCCCGCTGCAGCTCCACGATAGAGTTTTCGCGCTCAGCAATCTCGACGGCATGGTGCTTTGATGTCTGCTGGTGGTGGAAATGCCACCACTTGAGCAGCATGCGTTGGTGCAGTCGCTCCTTGTTGAGCCCCTCGAGCATCTGCACGTTGGTGACGGCGCGCTGCTTGCGCTCACGCAGATTTGCGCGCCACTTGGCGAAGTACCGATGCGCCAAGGCGAGGAATTCTGCCTTTGACCGCAGCGGTACGTCTTGGCGCAGCCGAATCGCCGATCGCACATTCTCAGATGTTTGCCGTTGGGTAAACGCGAGCCAACGCATGAAGCACCGAGTGTACTCGTGGCGGAGTGAGTTGCGCTTCAGCATCGTGGAGCAACGCTTCAAGTGTGTCTGCACTCTGCGCTCTCGGATGGCGGCCGCCCATGCCGAGAAAGCCCGACTCGCATGGAGAAGCTCATTGCTGCGCCCCAGAAGCCGTGCTGTGTGTACCTGCTTTGCCCTTTCCGTGGCCGCCACCGCCCCAGCCGCCGACCTACTGCACCGCGCGCTCCTTGTCGCGGGGTCCATCATGAAGGCGATCGCAGTAATGAAAGATGAGGAAGCGATAAATGCCGCAGGGTGCGCGCGCACACACAGAAATACAAACACACAACCGCCACCACACTTACAGACACACCCACGCAGGCACGGCTACACAGCGACGGAGAGCGGTACCAAAGTGAAATAGACAACGCTGAGGAGGGGCGGGGGAGACGCGGAGTACGTGTGCTAAGCAGCAAACAGAAGAGAGAGGACGGATACAGCACAGGCGAGGTGGACGTGTGTAAGTGTGTGTGCGCGTGTGTGGAAGGGGGCGGAGGGGGACAGAGACCTCAAACATGCTCCTCTTGACGTCCGCGCGATAGCCAGCGCTAGCCTGGGCGAGGGAGGAACGGGCAGGGGAGCGACACCAGACGAAGGAAATGCCTAACAGCAACAAAGCGTTGTAGGAAGAACCGAAGGGGAGGGGGGAGCGGAGAAGAGCAGAAAGAGAAGGGAAGCGGATCGCGGAGGCGCGGGGGGGCGCGCGACGACGCTGGCACCGATAGGGCGTGCTCCAGGCACGAAAAGGAGGAGAGGGATGCGGCGATTGGGCGTCACACACAGACCAGCGCACAACCCTTCACCAACGCGATCATCCATGCAATAGGCGCGCAGGTGCCAAGCGATCAGCGAGTGAATGAGGGGGGACCCAGAGGCACGCGTGACAAGATATACGACTTACAGAGCACAGCGACGTGAAACAGAAAACACACAATGATGCCGCAGAGGTGAGAAGAGCGGACGAGCTCACGCTGTGAGCAGTTACACACGATTAGGCGTCTGTATTTCTTGGGAAGTGAATCAGATGACGCGTCGCGGAGTGACTGTGAAGTGTATATGTGTGCGTACCCAAAAAGCTCCGTTTTATTTTTTCTGCGCTCTTGCGTTTTGTAGAATGGCGATGGGCGAAGAGGGCTACACGCGTTCCAGTACGCATACAGGAGAGGACGTAACCGAACGCACACGTGAGGGCGAGCAGCGTGGGGTGATGCGAGGAAGAGGGGGAAAGTGGGAGGAAGGGCGGCTGCACATGTCGTGTACAAGTCAGCGTAAGACAATACAACACGAGACGATTGTTGACGTGCGACAGGGCAGGAAAGAGGCAAAGCCGCAAGATGGGAAAGGCAGGAAAGACGCAGCGACGCCTCTGCCTTCCCCAATAGAAACCATTCGCAGTCGTAGGGAGCGATTCGTCATGCAACCTGTGATGGGCGTCTCAGGAAAGAGAGGGGCAGTGAGTGAGCCAGTGGGCTATGGCTGCTCTCGCACATCACGAAAAAAAAAACTGTTTTTTTTTCCAAATTGATGCCGCACCCTTTAGCACAGTGGCTGAACAACAAAAGCTGAGGTGACGATCAACTAAAGATACGAGGGGCGGGTGATGTCGAGTGGTGGTGGTGGAGGGAACAGAAAGGGCCGTAACAGAGAGGAAAGACAATAGCAGAAGCAGAGAAGCGGATGCCAGAGAAATGGGAAGACACTGTGAGGGGGTCTGTGTGCGAAGACGGCTATCCTACTGCAAATGGGGGCAACAGAGATGCCGACAACGCGTAGTTGTGAGAATGAGGAAAGAGAGGGGGGAGGGGAAGGGAGAGAGGAGGTGACATCCGAGCGCGTCGTGCCTCTCTTCCTACCAAAGCGCGTCGCTTTACACCACACCTCCCCCATGCTGTACAGCGCGTGGCCACCCCCTCAGCCAGTGAGCACAAAGTCCATCAAGTGTACAAGATGATGGTAATGCGGAGGGAGGTGTGGGAGCTGTCGCACCGCCAGCTGCGCGTGGCCCTCCCAGTGTTTCTCAGCCATCGCCTGCGCTTCGGCGCGAGTGTGCGCGGATCCAGAACTGCGCTGCAGCTCCCCTTGAGTAGGGAATCGCGCGTGAAGTCGCACGAGAAGCGCGAAGCACGCCAAACCTTCCACAACGACGCGGCTGGTGGGTACGGCTGGCATTACAGTCTCTGACGCCAGTGTCGATGGTGACTGCGCGCACACTACGTCCTTCTCGCATGTTTCGGTGCATTTGGCACCTGGTGATGCATCAGGTACGCCGGCAGCTGCGGTGTTGAAGCAGCCACGTAGAAGGAGCGCCGTCGTTTGCTGGAGAACGGTGAGGGCGAACAGCCTCCATTCAGCGTGGCTGCTCCCATGACCGCCTGTGAATGCTTGCGTTGGCGGCTGAGAAACGGTTTTCTCGCTGAGACGGCGACGGACAGAATCGCAGGATAGCGTCTCACTCTCGTCGAGGCCGGCGCCTATCGCGGGCTGGGCGCAGGTCTGTAGGTGATACACGGCCGCACACATGGCGTTGGCCCAGTGCCACAGTCCTTCCATGCAGAACACCGGGGCTAGCCCGGGGTCCGGCAAGTCGCTCTCAAATCCGTGAGCTGCCGCTATCGCCCCCTGCGTGCGATACTCCTTGGCTTCCTGCGGCACCAGAAGGCGGACATACACACGCAGCAGCCACACCGCCGCCGTCGCCGGCGGCATCCGGTGCGCTGCAACCATCTGCTGCACGACATCAGGGAGGAGGTGGGCTCCAAAGTAGTGCACCGGCGCGGCAATCCTACTCAGCGCTGTGTCTTCGACTGCAACACTGCTGCCCTCAAACCACGCGGCTGTCTCTTCGGCAGCGGCAACTAAAGCAGCCGCATAGGAAGCGGAAGCTGTCCCGCCGCGGCAGGGGGAGCGCAGAGGGTATCCGATTGAGAGAAAATAGTGCAGCAACAGTGGAGAGGACAACGGAGGCAGGGGTGCTGCGGTGTTGTCGGACGCGAAGCTTGGCGGCACCTGCCGTGGAAGCGAAAACGGGCCGCCAAGCAGGTGCGAAAAAGCAGTCCCTAACAGCGAAGCATACGTAGACGGCAAGACGTTATCAGAGACATCAAGAAGACACCCCGCTTGAGTGCTCTCACGCGAGTTTACGCCATTGCCCGGCCGTTTTGTGCCCTCGCCCCGGTGGCGGCGAATTTCTCTGTACAGGTCTATCGCAGAGCGCTCCCAGTCGTCGAGGACAACCCCACAGCTACCGTCGGGGCGACATCGGCTTCTGGCATTGACCTCACGGAGAGTTCCCTCTACAGCACAAGACGTGACGGATCCGTCTCGGGCAGCTATTCGTGCGGGTCTCCGCTTGGGAGACTGCTGTGCGGCGCTGCAACTGCCACCGTTGAGAGTATCGTGCCGCACCTCACCGTCAAGCACCAGCCCCCAGTTCGTTAAAGGAGGTGGTGCTTCTAAAGACATGCCGCTCATTGACGGACGGCGGCCGTGCCGTTGCGCCGTATGGTGTGCGTTCTTGAATAGCTGCTCACGTGTCTCGTGGGCGGCGGCGCGGGAGGCCTTTTTTTTCACTCGGTGCCATAACAGAGGGGGAGGGGGGACAGGGAGACGGGACATGGCGCGCGGGCGAGGATGCCCTCACGAGCCCCCGAGGGGCGCATCAAAAGAGAGCTGAATCCTACAAGAATCCAGCGGGACATCACTGCTGCGCGTGCAGTGGCGTTTGACCAGCAAGGGTGACCGCAGTTCACCAGTGGCGGTGAATGGGGAACAGGAGCGCGCGAAGCTTTGCGCGCTACCTCGTCGCCTCAGCCTCGATACTGCCCCGCACATGCGCAGCATCGGCTATGGACAAAGAAAAGCGATGTTTGGGGCAACAGCTGCGTGATCAGGGCGTGAAGAACGTTGCGTCATGCGGCGCATCGACCACAGAGGGCGAGCTAAACAAAACAACAGGGCAGTGAAGGGGGCTACCCCGACACAATGCAGACGTCCATAGGCGCCTCCATCGACTTGATGCGCTCCTGAGCAACGGTGAAGAGTTGTAAAGTGACATCTGGCGAGGCGGCGTAAACGAATAGGCGCAGCGGCGGCTGCTCTTGCTGCAGACGCGCACGCGCGACATGACATAGATGATGCCAGCATTCGGGGCAGGGAAAAATGGTAACCGCCTGCGCCGCTTCTAGACCTGCAGTGCTGCAAGCCGTCGAACAAGAGCTGCGCGTGACTGGCGCAAGCCCGTGCATCTCCTTTTCCGGCCCCACCTCCTGATCGGACGCTCCATGTGAAGCGCGGGAGGCAAGGAGAAAAACGTCTGCCACATCGGCGTAGTTACAGCCGCTGGCAGCCGCGGCGCCGAGCGCGTTCTGCTCTGCACAGCCCTTCAAGATTCCCCGCAGCGTTTCCCCGGGAAAGTTGACCCGCTTGTGAAACGCATGGTTGACCCCTGTGAAGACCTCGTCACCGCACGTGGCGGCATTCCCTTCCGCAGGAAGCGCATGGTGGTGGGTAGAGGCGATTACCCTACTCATGACAAACAGCTCGCCATCGAGTGCGTGACCGTGCTGCGTCGAGGTACACCTTTGCAGCGGTTGCAACACCGATCCCTCTTCGGTGTCTAGCTGGGGATACGCTTCCCTAGCCCTGGCAGCCGCCACCGCCGCTTCGCCCGGCGGCTGTCGGATGCTGGACAAACGATGCAGCAGTCCCCTCAAGTGAGTAAAGTGAGCCCGCTGCGCGGCGGTGAGTTGGTGCACTGCCTTGGAGAAGACACGCGCCTTGGGGCTCCCTGGCAGATGTCTAAGCCCAGCCGCACTCCCCCCGCCTCGCTTGGTACTGCTGCTGCGTACCGGGCACGCCGCCAAAGAGGCACCCGCACCCACACCGGTCGCCCATCTTGGCGAAGCAGGATGTCTATCCACCGCGGCAATGCACATGAACCGTACGGAGTGAGCGAGCGTGGATATCTTGCTAGGTGGAAAGACCACCGGCGGCCCCCAAAATCGCCGCGGCACGACTTCGCAGCGGCTGGAAGTGCGATGGAGAGGCATGGCATACACCTTTTAATTTGCGCGTGATGGGCGACCCTGTAAATGCAAGGTGCTGCGTCGCACCGTTGCTGCGAGCGAAGACAAAAAACACTAGGGAAGTGCACGCTCGGCACCGCTGAGAGAGGAATAGGGTGAAGGGAAGAGGATACAGTGCACATGAGAACGCCGCAGGGCACATAAAGCAACTGAAGAGGAACCGTCAATAGAGGCGGCAGTCACAGCGAAAGGGTCCGCTTATGGATAGAGCCGCACCCGACGCACGCGTAGGTTTCTCAGGTTCGCCCATGCTATTCTTGCGAACGGATTGGTAGCGGTTGCTTCGCGCTTCGTGTTCCACTGATGGCTTCCACAGCACGCGCCTCTGAGCACGCAGGCGTTACTCTTTACTGAAGTCAACCCGACCTTCTACTGATACAGCACTTTCTGGTGGCCTCTTCCAAATCTTTGCCACATAGAGAAAGCTCGACTGAAAGGTGCGAGGCCAGAAGCGACTTCCCAACGCGACGTTACCGTCCACCTCAGTGGCGCCGTAGTTGGCACCATCTGTACAAGCATACCTGTCGCGCCCTCTCTGGACTGTGCCGTAGTCGAACACATGTGTGTCCAGCATTCGCTGCAGATCACACCGCTGTGCCTCATTGTCCATCTTCACACAAGCTGCGACGCTGTTGTCGTCAGTAACGCGACCCCTACTCGTTTCCTCTGCTTCATGCGCGTAGGAGAAAGCTGGCACCAAAACGGCGGTAGGCCTTCCCATGATGTCGTTGCCTGTGGAGCTGCAGCGCGCGTTGCTCCGGTCAACCACCTCAGGGGCTGCGTTCGCCCGCTCGAGAAATCGGCCCACGACAAATTCGTTCTGCAGCCATGAGTAGGAGCAGGTGGCGTACACGAGCGTCCCGCCTGGTTGAAGTTGGCGATAGCCGTTGTCTAGAAGTCGCGACTGAAGGGCAAAGAGAGAGGCGGACGGCGAAGAGGAGGCGTCGCCCTTGCCGCCGTCGCGGCTGCCGGTATGGAGGCTTGTCATGGGCTGCTCCGATGCTGATCGCGCCTCTTCTCTTGGAGACTCGGTGACACCCGCCTCGACGCCAAGGTTCATGTGGCGCATGCGGTACTCGTTGTGAACACCTATGCCCTTCTGGATAGTGGATGCAGCCGGAGACGCCGCACGCGCATCAGGTGCCGAGTCACGCCCTCCATGAGCGGCACGCGTGTGCTGCTCGCCGAGGAGCATGTGGGCAACAGAGCCATCGTGCGAGCATTCCGCATCCACAAGAACGCGGTCGAACAGGAGTGGCTGTGACGAGGGCAATGGCGTGGTGGATGACTGTGCCACTGCTGAGCCACACGCCTTTTCCTGCAACCATTCACTTACGATGGCGCGGGTGCGGGCAGAGGCGTAGACCACGGATGGCGGCGGAATCGACTTCATTTCATCACAAACCGCAGACCCGGCTGCTCTCAAACCGACGCGGCCTCGCTTCAACCCCGAGGTTGCTGCTGCCGCGTAGTTCCGACGCTGAAGCTGTCGCTTCTCCGCCGTTGTCAGCCCTGTTTCAGCATCCACGGCAGATCCAGTGAGGTCGAGCGCCGCTGCTGCGCGTTCCATGGAGAAGCGGCACCCATCGTCAGCGAAGAGGCATACAGGAAGAGGCGAATCGTGGCGAGTGCTGACGCACTCCTGCAGCGTGGGCCGCTGCTGCTGCTTTTTCAGTGTGGATCGAGTCCTATACAGACGAGAGAGGCTCACGTCCACGCCGACAACAAGTCCGTCTGTGCTCAATGGTGGCGTGGCGCAGATCGGCGATTCGCTCCCGCTCGTGGGACCCCTCGACACTGCATCCGCCAGAAGCCCCAGTTTCATTCCAGGGGCACAGCACAGGTCCAGGATACGGTCCCCCTTGCGCGGATGCAGAGAGACCACCGCCGCTATCGACGTCGCATCCATCGCAAGCAGCGTCCCGTCGAGAAAAAGGGGGTTGCCACCCATGGCGTACGACCACGGGAGGCTAAAAACACTGCGTGGGAGCCATGCTACTGGCTCAACTGATGTCAGGGGTAGACCTGTTAGTGTTGCGAGGCCCAGGCGTAGCACATCGGCGCGCGCAGCATTGCCACTAGCGAAGCCGTTTGCGCCTGAGGATGGGATAACGTCGTCCGCAGGCAGCGACACTGTCGTTGTGGCACCGGCGCACTGCGCGGTTGGGGGCGCATTGGCCACCTCTTTTGCAAGAGGCAGAAACGTTTCTGTCTTTATCAGCACCGCCTGCGAGGGCGTTCGTTGGTAGGGGAGGGCTTCTGCTCCAGCGCGAAGTACGCGTTCCTCGCACCTTGGGTTGATGCGGACGTAGCGGCGACGTTGTTCATCGACGAGTAGCGCCCGCGCATCAGCAAACACTTCGGGTGGTATGCATCCATCCTCGCAATGACGGATAAGCTCAGCCGAAAAGGTGCACGGGTAGTGGCAGCGTACTGCATCATCGACACCCGCAGTCATGGGATGACGACGAGGGGGTGCACGAGGCAAAACAAAAGGCAAAAAGCGCTCTTTGCACACACACACACAGGCAGAGAGACGCACGCACTGAGCCCCGACTCCTCACCGCGAGAAAAAAAAGGACGTCCACGGCGGGGCGGGGTGGCAGAATGGTTAGCCAGGCGTTTATGCAGGGCGCTGCTGTAAAAAAAGGGGGAGGAGCGAAGAGGCAGCATATGGTGTACGCATGTAGGCGCAGAGAGGCAAGAGAGGGCCGAGCGCGAGGAGGAGGGCAATGTAAGGAGGTGGAGAGGCCCAGAGTGCGGCCCCGCAGTGGATGCAAAGGACAGCCCACCAGAGGTTGGGGGCGAAAGTGCCGATGTTACTTATCTTTTACCTCGTCGCAGCCGAAACACAGATGCAGTGTGGGTGGCAAGGGGCGGGCACGACAGTGGGCCTCAGGCGAGAGGGAAGGCGATGGAGCTTTCGCCATCGCGCTGAAGGGAGGCGGCTCATAGACGTGTGTACGCATGCGTCTCTCCGTTTTTTTTTTGCTCGCTGCCACCGGAGTCGTCGATACACGGGCACATCTCCGCGTGTGGCTTATTTCCCCGTTGTCTCCGCTTATCGGTGCGCTCCTGTGCGCCCGATGTGCTCTGTGGATGCATGTGAAAGACAATTCTGGTCTCACAGCTTGTTGGCCGCGCACGCCCTCACACCCATCGTTGCCCCCCTCCCCTCCGTCATGGCAGAAAGTGGCTTTGTGCGGCGACAGCGTGCGGGGTGAGACGAAGGCGCCTCACGCTTCAAGTCGCGGCCTTGGTCCTCTCGAACGGGGTGTCGCCACCGCAGCAGTGATGTTGCTCTGACGCATCGGCGGTGCGGGCGGCGCCAGCTGCCTGAGTCGGTCGGGGTAGTGTAGCGCGACCAGAGGGACGGCGACGCGCATTGCATTCCAGTGCCGCACTGCTGCTAGTTGCGACGCGTTAGTGGACAGCACGTGTACATCCGCATCGGGGTTGAGAGACTTCAGCATGGCGCCCACCGCCACAACGCGCTCCACGGAGGTGATGCGGTCGGGAGAGTGCAGCACTGTCGGGAGGGATGCGGCCGAGGCGGACGACGCCTGCTGAGAGACAGGCGAGAACGCCGTTGTCTCTGGAGCGCCCCCGCCGCCGTGCCGTATGACGATGTCCGTGGCAGCCGCCACTGTGTCGCGCCTTCCTTCATCTCCGACATCAACGACCGCAGTAGCCTCAGCGGCTTCTTCCACAGGAATTAGGCGGCTCAGAAGCGCTTGGCTATATGCGGAGGCCGCCTTTGAAGGTGTGGCGTGAGCCGGCGGGCTTTCGGGCAGCAGGCTTTGTTTCTCTGCCTCGTCACGCAGCGCCTTCAGCGCTTCAGGACTGGCGGGCCCACCTTCAGACAAGTATGTGTGCGCGAGAAGCTGGTGCGCGTAGGGGAGCACACGCAGCATGCGCCATTCTTCGCGCTTCAGCAGAAACCCGATGCGACGCAACGTTGCCTTCATGTGGCGCCCCGGCACCGAGTCGCCGTTCTCGCGGGCACGCCGCACCAGCAGGCGTACGGCTGCGAACGGGATAAACACGGAGTCGTAGTGGTGGATAAGGGACTCGAAGGTTGTTGAGAGCAGGACGTTGTGGTCGACCACAGCCACCCGCCCTTGCACCAGCCAACGCTGGTCCAGCGAGCCGCTTGTCCCGAGCTGTCGCGTCGCGGCTGCCACCACGTCGCCAATCTTATCCTGGAAGGACTCGTACACCAGGAGGGCGTCGTGGGGGCAGGGGTGAGAGAGCAAAGCATCCACCATAGCGACGCTCAGGGCAAGCGTGTGTGTCACCGGGTTACCGGCATCGGTGCAGTCCAGCTTATACTCGCGCTCAGCGAAATGGGTCGCCTCGTGGTTCAGCCGCATTCGGAACAGGTTCAGCAGCACATTGCGGTACATGGTGTCGGTTACAGGCATGCCGAGTGCGTGTGCCTCAGCGACGCAGCGAATGCAGTGGGCCACACTGTGCGGATGGAGCTGCTGCACGGTGCTGAGAGTCTCGGTGCTGGGTTGCACGCTGCGCTCCTGCATGGAGTGGAACAGCTCGATACCTTTCTCCCAGTTGCGGCCTCCCATGGTGGCGATCACCGTGTTGTAGTGCCCGGCAGTCAACTCCACGTTTGCCTCCAGTGCGTGCAGAATCGCCAGACTGTACGTCCACCGCGCCAGCATCTTGGACTGTGCGATGAGGCGCAGGAGCTCGAGATAGACGACGCTGTTCGGCTTCGTTCCGTGCTGGATGGCGTCGGAGAAGACCTTCAAGCCAATATGCCAGGGCGCATAGCGGCGGCAAGCGTTCATGACAGCGTGGGTTGCGAGCGGGTCTAGCACCTGCTGATCCCGCCACAGGCTTTCGCAGTGCTGCACTGCGGCCCTCCAGTTTCCAGTGTTGCGGTAGGACGACAGAAGGGCGCCGTGCAGGCGTTCGTTCACCTTCCCCTCCGAGACAGCCTCCTTCCAGAACTGCAGTGCTTTGCGTGTCTGCCGTTCGTCGTTCGCGTGGGCCATGAGGACGCAGTAGTGCTGCGACGTCAACGGCTGTTTCGCATCGCGGAGTGCCTGAACGAGCGCCTCGGTGCGGTCAAACCGGCGCAACGCGCGGTGGTGCTTGAGCACAGCGACGATCTGCTCCTGGCTGAGCTCGTTGACTTGCACGGCGTGCATCACGGCCGCTGGCAGTCGCTCCGTCGGGGTCTGCGCTAGAACAGCCGTGACAGAGGGCTTAGCCTCGCTGGCATGGTGAACAAGGTTCTTGCGTTTTCCGTAGAGAAGTCGACCCACGTTCGGCTCGCGCGAACGTCCTTGCTTGCGTAATATCAGAGTACGCTGCATGCCCCCTCCGCACCACATGATGGTGCGCTAAAGGCGAAGCCCAAGCGAGGGCGAATGCGTCTTTGTCTCCTCCGCGTTACCAAAGAATGGTCCAGCGTGGAAGTGTGAGAGAAACTGCCAAAAGCGCAGTTTGAGGGAGCGGCGATTGGGGTGATCGGGGCAGAAAGGGAGGTGGTGGAAGTAAAAGAAATGGAGTGCGGCGTCGCTGCGAAGTCGAGAATAGGGGGAGGGGAAGCGCAGCAGTCACGTCTCGTCTGGTGAGGTGTGCTCACCACCCTCCACGCTTTGATAAGCGACTTCACACAGATCTGAGCAGCGTGGTGCACGCTGTGTGCGTGGGGTGGGTGGGGGGTGGAATGAGGGGGACATCTGTGGAACTGCGTCCGTTAGCGCCCCAACAGAATAGAGGCATGAAGGTCGTCCACACAGGCGCGCAAAGGGAGGAAGGCGTAGCCCCACGCATGAGGAGGTACGCCTACTCCCGACTAGGCGAGAAGAGCTGACTCACTGTACGACATGCCACTCCTTTATCGACCACCTCACATGTGAGCGCCGCATGTTTTAGCACTCAGTTTGATTTTCTCTTTTTGTTTTGCGTTAGCATTTAGTTTTTTCCGACGAAATCACAGCGATAAAGTCGCTGACTGAAACAGAGAGCCTCGTGTGCCGTCTTTTTACCCCCCCTCCTCCTCCCCCCTCGCTGCACTCGGCGATACGCTTATGCACCTGCACACACATCATGTAGCCAACGCCGAGCCCCTAGCAGGCTCACCACAATAGCGAAGCCAAAAGGAATACACACACAAACAAAGGCACCTCGCTGCGGGTGCTGATAGTGCCGATCCGCATCATCCACCGCGACAGCCATCCACACCTCAACTTCAGCTTTTCGCTTCTCGCACGACTGCCTTCTCGCACTCCACTTCATTCCTCCCGCTTGCCCGAGGTGGAGCCACAGCAGTGCGCACGTGCGCGCGTTTGGGCACCTGCGGATCGCCGTAGACGCAAGCCTGCATGCGCGCCCCAAAGCCGCGCAGAAGGTTCAGGAGGGCGACAACGGAGGAAACAACGGAGGTGAGCTGCAGTTTACACGCTGAAAGAAGAGAACCGCAGATGATGAAAGGAAAAGCAAACGAGCAGTCGCAACATGGAGGAGCAGGGGGGAAGTCGGGGATATACGGCTCCGGCCCAACCGCTTCTCAGTCGTATCGGAAGAGCAAGCGCAAGAGTGAGGTTGGAGAGGGGATAGAGGCGCACACCACACGCCACCAAAGACGGACACATCAACACGCGCACACCACCACCACCACACACACACACACACACGCACCTAAATACATACATTGCCATCGATCTTTCCCCATCACACCTTCTCCCTCTGCCGGACTCCATTGCCGAGCACTGGGTGAAGAGCACACAGACAATAGAGGTGCCTGGTGCACCGAGCGTTGAGCGAACCCATAGACATGCGAGAAAAGAGAGGAAGGGGGGGAGCGGGGCGGGACTGCCTTCTTCCCTTGTCACGCCCTCAAGGTAGTTGTCGGCAGCGAATGCAGTGATGACGAGGAGAGAGAAAGAGAGACGCATGTCCCAAGAAGAAAGGAAGCGCAGAGCGGGGAGCACCGATTCTGACGCACAGAAGCAATCCAACGGTGACTCAGGGGGAAAGAGGGAGGGCGAGGAGCAGAGTCAACAACAAGCAGCAAAGCGCGCTGCTTTCGCTGAATGAAGCACTGCTTTCCCGATTTCTCTTGCACAGGCGAGTAGGGAGACGAGGAAGTCTGTGGGGAGGGGAGGGAGAGGGGGTATGGATGCGCGATGGAGGGGGGCCTTGCTTGCAAAATCGCTCATTGCGTTCCGTAGGAGAGTAGAGAACGAGGAGAGAAAACTGGAAGAAACATATGCGCACTAAAAGTCTTTGCGCCAGATCGAACGCGGAGATACAGACGGCGTTCCGGCGCTACCGCCACGCATCCCTCTCCTGCAGCAAGCCCCTTTGACGATGGCCCTTTCGGCCACACTGCCCCCCCCTTTCTCTTACTCTGTCAGTCGCCTGTGCAGGAGCACGTGCTGACGAGCTATCCAAAGGAAGCGCACCCATGCATCGCCCTCATCAAGCCCGCTGGGCCGCATTGACTGCCTCGCGCTTTCTCAGCCCAACCTTCGAACCAGAGCATCGGAGAGGAGAAGCACGAGGTCCGCTCCGACCATGGCATTACGGACCACCTTGAAGTCGACTAGATATCCCTTATCGTGGCGTTCGTGTATGCGAAAAAAATAGAGGGAGAGAATGACCGGGTTGGCTGGCAGCGACGCCGATTCCGCAGCGGCGGGGGCAGCTGCACAGGCTGTCGCCGGCGTGGGAACCTCCTGCGGAGCAGTCGGAGAGGATGTCGAGGCCGACGCGCTCTCGACCAAATGCGCTGTCAACTGCACCGCCGACGTCGCGCCTTCAGTGGTCATCGCCGCCTCCTCGTCCTCATCTTGCAGGCTGCTAAAGTAGTTGCCCCGGGCGCCCTGGCTTCTGCTCCTGTCGGGGGTGCCGCCCGTTGCAGTCTCGATGCTGCGACCCGCAGCGCCCGAGTGGCGCGGGCGGGTCGTGTAGGGGTGAATGGAATCCTCGTGGCGTTGCGTGCTACCAGCGATATCGTCACCCTCGTGATCGTCGCTGCTGCCGCTTGCTGGGGCGCCGCTGCGGCTGCCAATGCGGATTGGTGCGGATGTTTCCATGAGGTTGACGTTTAGCATACGTTGCTGTTTGAACGCGCCAGGGTTCCGCATCGAGTCCGCCACTGCACTCCACGTCTCGGTCGTTGACCGTGCCAGGAGGCGAAACGGCGAGACGACCTTCCACTGCATCTTGAAGGAGCGCAGAACATCGTAGATTGCGGAGAGCGCCGGCTCCGCCCGCCAGTCGGTCATGATACCGATTCGCCAGCCGTAGTTGTGCTCCACAATAAACTGTTCCTCCTCGGCGGTATACATAGCGTGCTTGCGAGCAACAGACCCGACACGCGACTGGTCGCTGAGGTTTGCCCCAAGTTGCGAGGCAGCGGTTCCGGCGGTGCCCGCCAGCATGCCAGCACGACGGTAGCTACTGCTGCTGGCTGTGGGCCCTGCGGCACCGCGCAGGCTGCCTGGCGCCAACGACGAAGAGCCGATGCTGCTGGGGCCTATCAAGGACCCGGAACACACCTTGGACGTAATGCGGAAGGAGCCGACCGCGGCCGGCCCGCCTGGCCCGCCATTGCCGCTCACATCACTGAGGCTCATATCGCTCACCTTTGCCGGCTCGCCAGAGGCGGCGGCAAAGACGGGAACGAGCGAGCCGCGGTTGTAGGCCCATTTGTTCCTCGTGGCGTCTTCTTCGTCGAGCAGCACCACCATCGCGGGGCTCTGCGTCAGCATGAGGCCCATGTTGAGCTCGCGCTCCATCGCTTTGGGCTGAAACTTCGCCTGCCGGGCGCCGATGGCATGGCTCACGCCGCGGGACTCATCACCAGACATGCCCAGCTCACGCACCTCAGCCGCAATCTCACGACGGCGGCGGGCGTCTAGTAGAATATTATAAGCGACAAAGGCGACCCCGGAGCCGTGCTCCAGCTCTCTACGCACATCGCGGTCCCGGATTCCCAGTCGCTTCGCGGTCTCGCTGACCAGCACCGACAAAATGCGGTCCTCCTTCACGCTGAAGATGGACTCGCTGTACGACAACCGCATCGGCAGGCGCTGGTTGAACCAGGTGTTATCTCGGATCTGCGGAACGGTCAGCCGCACAAGTGGGTCTACGACGAGAATTTGCTGAATGAGCTCTCGCGGCCCCGCCTGCATGTTGGACGGGATGGCGTATTTGCCCTTCTTAATTTTGCTGAAGAGAAGCGGAATGCTGTCCTCGTCAAACGGCAGACAACCACAGAGCAGCGCGTAGAGAATGACGCCGCACGACCACACATCCACTTCCGGGCCAAAGTACAGCTTACCGGAAATGACCTCTGGCGCGGCATAGTTGGGTGACCCGCACGAGGTTGCGAGGAACTCGCCATCCTTCGTGATGTTCGAAAGGCCGAAGTCGATCAGCTTCACTTGCAACCCGGTCCCAAGCAGGATATTCTCCGGTTTCAGGTCCCGGTGCACGACTCGGAAGTGGTGGCAGTACTCGATGGCGCACACAATCTGCTGGAAGATGTAGCGCGCCTCGCTTTCCCGAACGCGACCTTTCTGTACGATGTAATCGTACAGCTCCCCGCCTTCGATGTACTCCATGATGAGGTACATGTCTGTCGGGGTGGAGATGACCTCGTAGAGACGGCATATGTTCGGGTGAGAGAACAGCTGCAGAATTTCGATCTCGCGGTGGACTTTTTTGTCCATGTTGGCGGACTTCAGCTTCTGACGGTTCAGAATTTTGATGGCGACGTACTCTCCCGTGTGCACATGCCGCCCTTTCTTCACCTTGCCAAAGCTGCCGCGGCCGATGGTCTCGCGAATGACGTAGCTACCGATCATCTGTTCAGGGAGCGTCGCGTTTGATGGGGGGCCGCCACTACGGGAGTGGGAATAGCTGCCCTCCCGTGAGAGTGGGTGCGCCGCCTGCGCCATTGTGCCCAGCCTTCTGCGGTGGCTGGCGACAAGAAGGCGGGCCCCACCCAGGAGAAGAAATCGTGCCGCGGCACGGTAATCCCAGAGTTGGAGGAGCGGTAAAAGAGTACCGAAAAGGAAAAGAAACTGAGAGAGCCGGCAGACCTGAGCAGCACGCACGAGCGCAGCAGTTGCACACAAAGGGGAAAAAGAGGAGAGGAGAGGAACGGTGATGGAGAGAGGGGGAGTGGTGAAGGTGTGAGAAAGGGTTGGGTAAGTGAAGTGGAGAGGTCGTGAAAAATACCAATGCGGGAGATAGAGTGATGAATAGCCAAACACACACACACACACAGAGCACGGAGCAAGCTTGAGGCGCCCAAGACAGACAGAGAGAGAGCGAAACGAAGAGGGCGGAGGGGAAGAATCGGTACAACAACCAGAGAAGGTGCTGGTAGTAGTGGTGGAGAGGGAGGGAGAGGGAGAGAGAGGCGGGGGAGTGGAGCGACTTGCAGAGACTCTCGTAAATAAGGGGGGAGGGGGGAAGATGGGGAAGAAGCCAAGGGCACTGCTTTTAGAGTCTGTAGGAGCAAGTAACACCTACGTGTTCACAGATAACTACACAAAGGAGATAGAGAGAGAGAAGGAGTAGGAGAGGGATTGAAGTGGGCCGTAGACGGAACAGCAAGAGAAAGCACTTGTGTGAAGGCACACACACACACACAAAGAATTGAAGAGAACACAGAGAAGAGGATTGGTGTCGAAGTGGAAAGATGTAGGGGAGGTGCGTCTGTGGGGGCGATGCTGAGCGAAGGATTAGGCGAGGGACGGTGCTCGAAAGTGAAATTCAAACGCGTACAGCGGCCGCGCGTCGGCACTTGCACGTCCCGTCTCGCGCCCTTATGAGGACGCAGCGCCCAAGGGGAAAAATAGGCGACTCGAGACAGAACGACAGAGAGCGAGAGAGGTGCACGGTGGTTTGCGTGGGGGTTTCTGCGTCGCTGAGCAGCAGCGGGAGTGAGGAGGGAGCAGAGGCTCGAGCAATCCGACAACACAGAATTAGAGGTGCCGCAGCAACGCTCGCAGGAATCGGTCAGCGTTGCGGCGACGCACACGCAAGCGTGGTGAGGAAGGCGATGCGGGCACCGGCACTGACGGAGCTATACACAGCAATACGCGGACTGTTAGAGAGACAAAACACGCACGAGCCCACGCACGGGGAGGAGGGGTGAATGAAGCCGATTAGACTACTACGCACATATTTGGTGTGAAGGAGTGTTTCCCATCATGTTATGGCGTCGGTGTGAAGAGAAGAAGATTCAACAGTGGACAATGCCAGACGACATGCAACGCGGCGAAGAATCCGCGAGCAAAAAAAAGGGTATTGCAAGAGAAGTTGGCGTGTAGAGAGGGTGCAGTGTGTGTGTATAAGAGAGAGAGTACATTCAGCATACGCTGTACGCACTTGCTCACTGACGGCAGCACGCGCACATCACGCGGCGATGTGAGTTTGCCGTCGGAGCGTAAGCACGTCTGCCTCCACCTCGACAAACAAGCGGCGCGAAGCCTTACCCCTACGCTCAGGATGGGGTACCCATTCGGCCACTATGCAGGCACACGCCGGCGTATCGAGTAGCGCCGGGTAGAGAGTGCGGAAGGTTCCCTCCCTCTGTTCTGCTTTCTTTTTTGGGGGAGGCACTTCCAGAGAGGTCGAGAAAGAGGAAAAGCACATCGGCAGAGAGGCGCACACCCCACACGCGCACGCACATTATGCGGCACCGAGTCACATTGGCGTCTTTCCTTCCTTCACATTTGCACGCGCGTCGATGGGTCATTTCTTCTTCTTGTCCTCAGCCTTCTTGGGCGGCGACGTACACAGGGTGCACCGTGGCGACACGCAGTTCGTCAGAAGATGGGGTCCGAGAAGGTCTGTCATCTTTGGCAAGGACTTCATCCTCCCGCGCAGGACCAGCGAGACTACCTTTGTCGGCCACAGGCGCGCCATGATGATGTCCACGACAACGAAGAAATCAGTCAGCATGGCGGATAGCGGGAGTGGCAGCGCCTCCACGGTCACTTCGACCGTGTGGGAGGCAAGTTCCTCCTCGCCGCGGCCTGGGCGGCCTCCGCGACCGAGGAATCGACGCACGCTCGTGATGACAGGGCTCGAGAGCGCCACCCCGCCGCTCAATCGATGCCGAGCACATATCCAGTAGACAATCGGGTAGATCGGTACGTGCAACGAGAGATAGGCAATGGACTCAAGGCACGTCTGCATACATGAAGCTGTCGCCAGCACACAAGAGAAGTACAGGTAGTAGACCGTCAGCGTGGGGAAGAGGAAGAAAACGATGACGAAGAGAAACGTCGCGGCGAGCATCTGATCCACCTGGAAGTGGTAACTGTCGTAGCGCTTGCGCAGGGGATTGTACTTGACGCCGTAAAACTGGCGGAAGAGGTTGGTCAGCAGAACGCGGGCAAAGCGGTACGGCAGCGCGAAGGCGTGGTAGAGAAAGCGAAGGTGCAGCGAGACGAGCCCGGTAATGTCCGAGACCAGCGCAGCGGCGGTACTGCAGCCCAGAAGGCAGAAGATTCGCAAGTGAAACGCCATGCCGACCCACTCGTACACCCCATGCAGCTGATCCTCAGAGGTCGGAAAGGACCATGCCAGCGACGGCGCTGCGGTGCCGACGGCGCCTAATCTGCTGCCCGCGCCCCCCGCCAGCACCGCTGTGCTGACTTGAAAGGACATGAGGCTCGGCAGCGTGGCAGGCGACCAGCTCAGCAGCGCATCCCACACCTCAAGTACGCACTTGGCGAAGAAGCAGAGAGCCATGTTGAGGTCTTCGTTTACTTTCAGCCCGGCCGGGTAGCCGTCGAACCAGTCCATGTAGTCCACGTGCACTTCGTACAGCCAGTGACGCGTCACGTACTGCGAGGCGGCATAGAAGGACGGGCCCCAGGCTGTCACGCATAGGTAGACGAGCACGCCAAGCACCAAGTCGACGGCGCAGCGCGAGACGTAACCAAAGATGCAGACGTACCGGTGATTAATGGAGGATGAGACCTGGTGCGGCAGCACGGGGTGGAGACCGCAGGAGTCGTTGGCGAAGCTGAGGGCGCACAAGAAGTGTGCGAACTCGGAGGTGCGGTAGAGCAGCACCTCTGCTGTCTTGCTGAAGCGCAGGAGTTTCAAGAGGCCCACGACGTGGGTGAATAGGATGTCGACAGCGTATTTGAGCACCCCTGTCAGCGGCTCCGCGGTGCACTCCCTTCTGTGCGTGTGCAACGGCTCCTTCTGCATGATACGGCGCACATTTCGGCCCGCACGCATCATCGCCAAAAAGACGCTCATCTCTGCCCGGTCGGTCGTTGAGGCGAAGTCGAGGCGCGGAGGCACACCCGCCGGCGGGGCGACGCTCTGCGACGGATTCGGCGCACTGCGTGCAGGCATCTTCTCGAGCTGTGACAAAGATGGTCGCCATCCCTTCCGATCGTTACTGTCTGGTTGCTCCACCTCCGAGTCGCTCAGCGTCGACGTGCCCAACGGCGCAGCTCGCGCGCTGCTGTCGCCCTCCGAGAGCGACAGGCTCTCCTCCGGTGCCCCTTGCATGCGCTCACGCAGGGAGCGGCCCCGCTGCCAATCAGGGGTGCTTAGACTGTCGTGCGCAGAATTGCTCCCCTGTCCGGCGAAGCTGAATTCAGAGTTAAAAGCCGTTCCTCGGCTCTTGTCAGCCAGCCCATTCGGACGCTCTGCCGTGTCGCGGTCGGAGAAGAAGCTGTCGTTGCCGGCCAGCGTGATAGAGTCGTTCACAAAACTTAAGTTCCTCCAGCGTGGCTGGTGCCGCTTGAGGACGCGCGGCTCCGCCTCTTTGCGCATGACCTGGGGGAGAAGAACACCCTCGAGGTTCGAGGTGACGCCTGGTGCACATACTGGCATGACGCCGCTCTGCAGCTGGCGCACGCCTGACACCCCATAGAGAGCCGTGGCCGAGAAGATTGTCGGGCGAATAGAAAGCGCTTTGGACGGATCGCATCGCACGACGTGCAACTGGCAGGGCTGCACGCGCGCGCCGCAGCACCACAGCTCCGCCAGCACTGGCCCCTCGAGCAGTTCCAGCCACAGATAGCTGTCCTTTCGCGCGCCGCATAAGTCCTCCTCCACGGCCGCAGAGCATAGGTTTAGGCTGGTGGGGGCGGTGTTTGGCCGCACACAGCCCAGGATCGTCAGGCTACTGTACGGCATCGCGGGCATCTCCCTATTACCGTTCTGCAGGACGCACCGGATTTGCTGCAGTTCTGCCTTCGCTTCCGGCAGCGTGCAGTTGCGCAAGAACCAGGTCACGATGATGTACAAGCTGCGGTCATTCCACCCCACAACCCACGCGATGGACTCACCAGGGCCCAGGACGTGCATGGCGGGCGAGACCGGCCACACCAGCATGCAGATTTCTGTCGTACTAGAGAGGGGCATGATGCGACTCGTTGCTCCAGACCCTATCAGCGGCAAACGTATATATGCGCGTATACACACGAGAAGCCGATCAGCGGGCTACTTCGCCGCCTGGTGCCCCCTCTCCACAAAAGAGAGGAGCTGGGGGAGGGGAGGGCGAGAGGTAAAAGAGGTGCGCTTGTGCGGAGGAATGCACTGTAAGACGCACGAAACGATAGCGTGGCGCACTATCCGATCAGCGCGTCAGGGTGTTCGGATGCGTGTACGTATATATGTGTATGTGTGTGTGTGTGTGTGTGTGTTGGAGGAGTGGGGAAGAGAGAGGAGGTGCAGAAGAGCGACGCGATCAGGCCAAGAGTGGTGTACGAGGCGAAACAAGGCAAGGGGAACAAAGCAACCCCAGCACCAGAGGACCGTGGGACTGCAAGAGGGGATGGCAATGGAGGAGAGGGAAGAGGGGGGAAGTTAGGCGTGTGAATCGAAAGCAGAAAGCGCGCAATGCGCTGCATATCGTGCAAGATGGTAAGAAGGGCTACACCGGGCCATAGGCGAGGGTCAAAGTCGGCACCGGCGAGACGCTGCAGCGACCACCTCCACGGCTGCAGCCACGCACACACGCAAGCACAGACAAACACACGCACATGCATATATATATATGTATGCAGACACGCTCAGTGAGACATGACATCTGGCGCGCGTGTCGACGTCGCGCAGCCTTGTTCCCCCTCTCGCTTTAGCGCGCCTCAACGCGCAAACGTTGCCTCCTCAATGCCGAGGCGCGATGCCGAGTCCGTATGTGCCCCCCTCTCTCCTTCCCATCTGCTCCACCCCCCCTCGTCGCCTCTCTTCTTCCTATTTAAGCTTCTGCAAGAGTTCCTGCAAGCATCGCCATAGATGCGGACGAGGAGGAGGGAGGTGAGGTTGGCTGAAGGGTGAGTGGGCGAGCTACGAGGACGCGTGAGCACGATTTGAGTGGCGAATCTGAACAACAATGGGAGAAAAAGAAAGAGCTGCCAACAGATGCTCGACTATTCCTCAAAGCCAAAACCGGAGTAGAACGGGTTGTCCTCGAGAACGGGTCGGTTCGTTGACGCCGCCGCGAAGGCTTGCGGGGGTGGATGATACGCAAAAGAACTGGCGACTGCGCTGTCGAATACGGGTGGCTGCTGCCCCGGCTCAGCAAGACCGAGGATAGGCTCGCCAAGGATGCTGGGTCGCTGTTGTGGCTGCTCGTGCCGCCGCTGCACCTCGCGCCGCGCGCCGTTCTCCGGATGGAGGCGCCTCCTCCCTCTCTTGCCCCTCCCTCTTGCCCGCGATACCGCTTCTACCCGCTCTTCGCTGCCCGCTGGGGTAGTGCCAGTGGGCGCCTCGTCCACGCGATCTTCTGTGTGGCTCACGTTGCTTTTCACTTGAGCGCCACCTTGCGCTTCGTCGGGGACCTCTTCGTCGGCGTGATACTCACCCTCCGCCTCCTCGTCTTCGTCGGCCGCAGTGTGCTCGCCACCCATCTCATCACCCAACTGCAGCGTAGCAGCTTCATCATCTGCCCCTTTATCACAGCGCTCCTCCTCAGAAACAGCGCAGCCGTCACCATCGCGCTTGTCGGACTCGCCACTCGCGCGCGCCTCCTCCTCCCTCATAATATCCAATTCCTCGGCGAGTTCGTGCTTCGCTGATGTGGTCTCGGGCTCGGGCGACCCGTCGACCACGTCTCCATCTTCATCTTCCCCTTCTGCCTCGCATTTCACGCCTGTGGACACCTCGAGAAGGGAATTGGAGACCACCGGCGCTACGTCAACGCTGCCACCCTCTTCCTCGATCTCGCCATCGCCGGCGCTTTCACCATCATCCTCCACTGCCTGATGCTGCCGTGGATCGTCGAGTAGAAAGCTTTGCCACGCAGCCGCTTCCGTCTTCCTTATCTCACAGCGGCGGAGCGACTCCGTTGCAGACAGGTCCCTCTGCGCCTGCAGCTGCGCCACCTGCGCCTGCAGGGCTGCCACATCGAGCCGCGTTTCCTGCACCGCCGCCACCAGCGCGTTCCTTTCCTTGGTCGCGCTTTTGGCTAGCAGCGTGCGCTGCTGCTGAACTTCGGCAGCTAGAGCGGCAGCACGGCTACTGCGGGCTGCGCTTTCGGCGGCCCGCTCCTGCAGCGCCTTGGCCTCTGCGAGTGCCTTCTCCAGCAGCGACGGAACCTCTGCCATGGAGTACTGCGCGTACCGCTCGAGCGTCGCCTGCGTCTCTGCAAATGTCGTTCGAATCGCCGCCGTCTCGGCTGCAAGGTCGTCCTTCCACTTGGCAGAGAGTGCGCTGATGGTGCTCTGGACCGCCTCCACGCGCAGCGGCAACTGTGGAAGGCGCACCTGCGATAAGGACCGATCCGGACCTGCGCCACCCATGGCTACTGAAGGGGCTGCGCCATCGCTCTTACGCCCGTCTTCCTCGGCGCAATTTAGCAGGTGCATGGCACGCTCCAGTGCTGGGGTGGTATGCGTCAGAAGTACATCGGCGCCTCTGGTGTCGCCGTGGTGGTTTTCCGGCGCACCTGCTTCGTCAGAGAGTTGCAGCAGCCGGATAAGTATCGCTGTTTCCTGCTTCGCGCGCTCGAGCGGCACCGTAAATTCATGGTATACCTGCGCAAGTGCCGCATTTACGGCCTCGATAATAGTAGCCTGGGAGGCATGCAGGCTGTTCAACAGCTGCTGCTCCTGTAGTAGGAGAGAAGAGGTACAAGTCGTGTGCGAACTGGCGTCGTCGTCGTGTGTATCACTCCGTAACAGCTCTACGGCATCCGCATCCATACAACGGCGGAGGAGCAACTCAGCAGTGCGGCACCAGGCGGCGTCGGTGGAGCTTGAACACAGTTCCGCCTCCGCGACCACATCCAGGGTCCTCTGCCAATGTTTGGCGTTTTCGGCGAGAAGAGAGACGATTGAGTTGGCGCGTGTCTGCACAGCCTCAATGAGAGAGAGCACCTGTACACGGGGGATCAGCTGAGCCGCAGGCGCTGCGGAGGAAGGGCGCGGTGACGGCGGGAGGCCATCGCTCTCATCTCGTAGGTTGCTCTCTTCGTCTGCGTCATGGCTTCCGTCGCGGGCGCAACTCTTGGCGCCGTCGTCTCCATCGCACTGCGGCCTCGGTGTCGATGCCGCCAAAGCGACAAGACTCGCAAGGCCGTCGTAGCTTGCCCGGCGGAGATCATCCTCCAGCACCGTCTCCAGCGCCCGCGAGCCCCCTCCAGTGTCTGCCGTGACCGCCAACGAGGCGAGTGCCGCAGCTTCCACCTGCGAGACCCACTCCGTGCCAAGGTCTCGACGCGCGCACTTTTTCAGGTAAAGGAGCTCTCGCCACAAGCGGTCCCGAAGCCCCTCGCGCCGCGTGCACGTGTCTGCGAGGGCTTTCATCGTTTCCGGCGTCACCTCGGGTGGCGGTGAAGAGAGGCACATGGACTGCTGCACAGGAGCAGAAGAGGGAGAAGCAGCGGCAGCACTCCCGCTGCTGCTTACTGCCCTCTCCGCGTCGCGCAGGAGGAGCAATGTCAGTGCGGTTCGTAACTCCTGTTGACGACGAAGCGCACTCTTCCGCACTCCTATTGCCCGCATCTCCGCTAGGGTGACAGGCGAGAAGACGTCTCCAACCTCCCGCGCTTGCTGCGCGTGTGCCGCGTAGAGGCCCCACTCCAGCGTGAGTGGCCGACGCTGCCGCAGATCTGCCTCGATCTGCAACTCCGTTTCTGTCAGTGCCTGAAGAGCCTGCAGCAAGGACTGGCACTGGCGTCCCACCTCCGTCAGTGTTGTGGCAACAATGGACATGCTGGCGCGGCACTCCGGGTCACGGAAGAGCGTGTGCACCTTCGCTAGGGTACCGCCAAGGGTGGTCAGGCCGCTAGTATGGCTCTGCCACGCTCCTTCAGGTGGCAGCGGGGCTGTTGGGGAAGCAGTCGAAGAACGCGCACAGTTGTGTCGCTCCTGTAGCTCCCCCACGCTTGAAGGCATCACGCTATGCCACAGCCCCGCATCCTCGTGCAATCGGCACAAGAGCTGCTCTGTTTCCGCCTTCAGCCTCTCCTGAAGCTCTACCCGAGCATGCGTCCATCGTGCGTGGGAGCGCAGCAGCTCTGCGGCGTCGGTAAAGCGGCGGCACTGCAGCTGAGCGTGCTCCATGCGATGCGCCAACCATGCTATCCGAGCGTCTGTCATCACCGCTGCCCTGACTTCTTCCGCACTCGGCCACCTACAGGCCACAGAGGTAGCCGTCTGCATCTCAGACTCGGCGTCCGCGTTGGAGGCCTTGGGGCTTCCACTGGCCTGCAGGGAGGAGGCGCTGAAGGCTTGTGACGCCACATACGCCTGCTGCTGTGCTGCCACCTCCCCCATCAGCTTTGTTTCCCGCTGTGCCATGCGCAGCGCGAAGCTGCTTTGGCGAGCTTGCTGCTGCTCCTGCGCCTCCATCTCCGCCACGCGAAACAGTAGGCTGCGGTACTCGGACGCATAGGCGCCGTCGTCGTCGTCCCCATTGTTGCCGTCGTCGTCGTCGTCGTCACCTTCCTCTACCGCTTCCTCGTTGCGGGTGCCCTGCACAACTGGCTCCCCATCACTGGGCCGCGTTGTTGACGCCTTCGCTGTGGCGCCACTGTTGTGCGCCCTTGCCTTGCTGCCTATTGCAGCTTCATCCATGTCCTCGTGTCGCTGCGGCGCCTGCTCCGTGGTCGCTGCAGTTGCCAGCGCATACGCGACGTGACTATCGGCTGACGCGGCGGTCGGGGAGAGCGTTGAGGCGCCCACCGTGGAGGCTTGCTGACTGCTGGAAGGCTGCTGCAGCGCTCCTGCCTCAGCGGAAGTCGGTGAAGCCATCACTGCCTCTTCACCTGCAAGAGGATTGCTTTGCATGAGCGCTGTGACCGTACCGGAGTGCTGCCTTACGGGAGTGAATCTAGAGCTTCAGGCGATTGGAAGGGGATGCCAGAGAGGCAGCCTCTATCTCGGATAGAGTTGCGAACGCAGTCAGGACCGCGCGTTTCGATTACGCCTTGTGGGAACAGCAGCGTTGGCCCCTCTGTGCTTCTTTGTGCACGGGAAAGCGGTTCGAGAACAAAAGCAAGAAGAGAGGGAAGAAAAGAGTAAAGGGGCCGCGTCTGCCCGGTGTGCTGTACATATGTGTCGCATCCCATGAGGAGGCTGCGGCGGTTGCGGCGAGCGAGAGTCATGGCAGTAGAGCCAATGAAAGGACAGTCAGCTCAAGTCCTGCTGAATGCAAGTCAGGAAGGCTGAGGGCGAGCCCGATGTGCAGGGGACTTCCCCCCTGTCCCGCGTTTCCGGCATTCGGCCTCGACCGCAGTGGAGTGCTTGCGTAATGAACGTTGTTCGCCGGGGACGCCCATTCCGCCATGCAGCGCATGCATTACACTCCGCCCCACTTAGCTGGTCAAGGATTTCATCAAACGGGGCCCCAGCAGCAGTCGAGCAGCTCCTAGATCAAGTGACCTCAGGAGAGCTCCTACTCCCCCTCTACCTCCCGCAGTTTCGCAGGTCGCTCCACCGCCGCGCCTGCCACGCCGGGCGGCACGAGGTACATTTCCTCAGAGTGGCTCAGGCTAATCATATACCAGTGAGCGGAGTGGGGTCATGGTAAGATACGCTCAGGCGTCACAGATAAGGTGCTCCTCATACAAATCACACACAAAGGAATTCAATGCCGCGAGTCGATCTGACACAACGCTATACAGAATTTCGCCACTGCCATCAGAACCGATATATCCCTGTGAGCTCCCCAAATCGTTGGCGCGTGGACATGTGACCCCCAGAAAGGGCTTGTGGCACCAGCTGGAGGAGACGAAGGCTGCCGAACGTTTCCCTCGGCCCAGAGCGTTGTGTGGCGATCCCCTTGAGAGATGCCATGCGGGCTGAGAGGTGTGCGGCTCCTCTCTCGCCCCAGGCATCTGCGAGGTCAGAAACGAAACTGCACACGAAGGGGGGTGGGCGTTGAGCTGGTAGGAAGCGCCTCGGTGGGGGTGGTGGGAGTCCAAAAGCTTTCGCTTTTTTTTTTGTTCGGTTCTCATGTGCTGTTGGCGGTTGTCGCACGACATACCAAATGGAGAGGGGAAGGGGGATGACGGAGAGGGCATCAGAGGCGAGCGTACGCCCATACCCAACCACCCATACACACGTGTGTATGGGTGGGGACCAAATAGAAAGGGGGAGGGGGGAGGGAGGAGTCAGCAAGCACAGCCTGAGTGCATCTTTTCCTTTTCAACTGTTGGTGAAACGACGAAACGAGCCAAAAAAAAACAGAAAAAACGCACCGGCCGCGTCTGGGGGTGTGCCGGCGGGGGAAAGATGGAGGGGGCAAGCCCTGTAACCAAGAAGCACGCACCCACACGCTCACATGAAACGGAAGACGGTGACGGTGTGGGTATAGAGAATGAGAGAGGGGCACCAATGAAAGAGCGGTGAGACGGAGACCTTCGCCATCCACGTATAGAGACACCTCTTTGAAAGAGCAGAGAGGGTGAAGCTGGGCGACTCGTCAGATCGACTCTCTCTCTTCATTGGAGGTGTTGAACTGTCAGTTGGACGCAGAAGCCGAATAAGGCGCTGAAAGGTAAGCAGAGGGCCCTAAGTCGGTGTGCGTGCATGTGTGTGTCCGCGCTTGAGTGGGGCTGGAGGAGTGAGGGAGGGGAAGATCGACCACGCGGTAGAGCACAAGCCTCCGTGCGTGGGTGCTACTCGGTACCTATGAGTGCTTCCGTGAGTGGCAGGGAGACGACGGAGGCGGAGAGAGACCCTGCAGAGCACAGCAGAGGGATAAAAACGGGCCTCACTCTCCTCCACCCGCACGCGAGCACGGCATTCCTCATCCTCGAGAAGCAAACAAAACGGGGACACGAAAGAGAAACCAGCGGGTGCATGAAGGCCGATGACACTCTCACATAGGCAGCAGCAGCGCTGAAGAACGGAAAGAACCTGTGGAGAGATCGACTGTGCTCGCCTCGGCACATGCGAGGCCCACGAGCCCCCGTGCAGGAGCAACACCGGCAATCATCGCCATCAAGGCAGAGGCGGAACAACCAGATACACACACACACATACACCGAAGAAGAGGGTGGCTAACGTCATGGGCGAGAAAAAATCTCCAGAACACAACACGCATGACAAAAGAACGCACCGCCTCCTGTAGACTGCGGTGAATGAAAGTGGCCGTGAGGTCGGGGCACATGAGCACCAAGAAAGCGCGAACAATGTACAAGAACGCGATTCATAAGAGATCGTTTCTTTCCTTCGGTTCGTCCCCCTTCTTGCCCACATTCCCTCTTCAGCCGATCGTGCACGCATGCACAGCCACAGCCCGTCCCGCCTCAGCGACGTCGCGGCCACATCCGGGCCCTCGAGCGCGAGCCGGCTTGCCTTCGAGTCGCGCCGGCCGCCGAGCAGCCGCCCTCCCCCCAGTGCTCGCTCGCCCCTCCCCCGCCTGCGTGCGGCGCGATCGACCGGCACCAGGCCAATGCCCTCGCACACCCTGGGCTCTGCGCTCGCGCCGAGGCGCCTCAAGCCGCGGCATTCCACCGTGCGGGGTGGTGGCCCCTCACATGGCCGTGCGGCGGCGCTCGCTGGTGCCATCCAGGGTGGGGAGGGGAGGGGAGGGGGCTCGCTGTCCTCGCCCTCCTTCTCCGCCCATGGCAGCAGACAAGACGGGTGGCGGGACGGCTCGCCCGCGTCTGCGCAGTCGCATCACCGCGTGCAAGATCCTGGCGTCGCACCAGGCGCGCTTCGGGCACCCACCATAGCAGACGCAGGCGGGGCGGCGGCGGTGCAACAGCGCCAGCGCAGTAGCAGGCCGCGCACCACCCCCGCTCCACGCCGGAGGGCCAGCATCATCCCCGATCAGCTCGCCATCTCAGCATGCGCGTCCTTTTTGGCGCCGGATGGTGACCGCCAAGCAGCTCCTGTCTCAGCGCGCGTCGCGGTTGCACGAGAAGTGGGTAGGCTGCCCCGCCAGGGCGTCTGCCACGGGCGACCGGGTGCGTGATCCCTGAGCTCGGCATCAGCGCATCTGCCGCGGCAGAAGTCGGAGGCTTGTTAACGGCGCCGTCATGCTGCACATTACAGTGGTCGCATGCAAGCTTGCATACGAGGCTATTACGTTGGGTCGGCGGTGGCGCCATGTTCGCCCGAGTACACCGCAGGGTGCCATCGCCCATTGTGGCGTTTCCGGCGCCGCCGCTTATCGTGTGGACCCGCCGCTGTCGATTGCGTCGAGGCTCATTTTTGTCCCTCGCAGAACGAGAGAGACAGAGGCAGGCAAGGGTGCAGCCAGTTCGCGAGTGCCAGTCTATTCGCACTGCGCCATCACGCAACAGCGCTTAGATGGGCTCCAAAACAGAAAAGAGCCGCTGCGTGCTTGCCGACAGCTTTCTCTCGTTGGTAGAGTGCGCCCGACCCCTGCCAGGTGCTGTACCCTTGAGTCCAACACGGCGGCGGCGTAGGAAGAAGGGGGCGCGTGCGCATTGCTCGGCAGGGATCCGTGTCCATAGGCCCCCGAGAGGACGGCCGAAACGTAGTGGCAGCGCAGTGATCTGGCGTGTACTCCTTCCGAGCCGACTGCGCAAGGTAGTCGATTCACGTTATGGCGGAGATTTGCCGGCCATTGCAGAGCAACAGAGCCGCGGAGTCGAAAGGGAGAGAAAGGGAAAAGGGGGAGAGACGAAAGACGGGGCGAACAGAAACGGCAGAAAAGGGAGCTGACACCAACACGCGCACACATCGACACGCAGAGATACAGACACGGGCGCGTGAGTTTTCAGCGAATGAGGGATGCAACAGGACGACCCTGCACCAGTCACTCCACGCACATTCGAGAAAAAAAACTGAAAGTGCGGAAGAAGTGAGGGAGAGAACGAAAAAAGGGATGGGGAGAAGAGCGCGGCCTTGAGGGGAGCACCGCAGATGTGCGACAGCCCACGTCGCTTCTCGCATTCGGGGGGGGAGGAATTGTTGCGCTCCGTCTTCTTTGCAGGAAAGCCGACTTGCATCACAGAGCGATGGCCGCGCCACGTGTGTCGTGGTCTCTATGGTGCCCCGCAACAGGCGATGAACCACCAACACGATCGCACAACGATGATACAGTTCTTTTTCGCCTTACGAAACGCTTTTCTTTCGTAAGGACAGCTCAAAGAACAGCTTGTTGTCCTCAAGTGCTCTCTTCGCCAGCTGCTTGCGATGCGGCACATCGGCGTCGATAATCCGCCGCCGACCTGACTCGTCCGCGCACCCGTCATCCGTTGGACACTGTGTGCCGGAGGGTGGCAGGCATGCGGCAACGGGCTTGGCAGCAGCGGGCCTCGTCGCCACTGTCACGGGTACTTCTACCTGCAGTGGCTCTAACAAATTTCGCCGCCCCGAGGAGGAGCAGGTGGTGCTCACACTTTGCTTTCCTTTCCCCGGCATCAGAATACTCACAGGACGGTGAGCTACGTGACCGGGGCAAAAAGAGAGACTGTCACTCGATATGGAAGGCGCGTTGGTGGACGTGATGGTGCCAGCGCTAGAGCTGAGGGGACCGTTGGAGTCTTCAAAGCAATTGGTGCTCTCTTTATCGGCATCTGTGCCGTGATGGGAGGGGCGTCCAGTGAGGGGGGCGACCGATGGCAGTGGCGGGGTATCGGCCACTGTCGGGGTGGTCGAAGACGATACCCCCCGCTTGAGGAGGTGCTGCGAGTGTGACGTGGCGAGGTCTATGTCAGCGTCAGAAAGATGCTCACGAAGGTGTACCGCTTCAGCACCCCCGGCGAGCGTTTCTGCCGCCTGGAATCCACAAAAACACGCTGACATTGCGAAACAGCCTGGCCGCAAATCCGTGTTGCGCATCTCGTACGGCATCCAGCGCACGTGCGTTGAGATGCGATCACGCAGTCGCAGTAAAGGGCGGCGGTGCAGATTATCGACGAGGCCGCCGACTGGCACGCCCTCGTGCTCGCTTGCACCCGACAGTGCCCTTTCCGCTACCGTGGGCGGCATCGTATGGTTCACCGTGACAGCCGCCGCCCCCAGTGCACCGCATCCACCGCTGTCCTCCTTGTTCGGTGGCAATTCTTTCCAGCGAAACCAGCGGTGGCCAGCATGCTCAACAGCGCGCTCCTCGTTCATTTCTCGAATGAGGTGCACAAACTTCATCGTCTCGTCGTAGACATGCCTGCGCTCGATCCCGGGCTTAGAGTATAACGCTTCAACAGATTCCGGCAGCGGCGGCGGCTCGAGTAACTTAACGGGCACACCTGGCAGGACTTCACTGGGGCCCTTGGAAGTGCTCATGGGGTCGCTGGTTGCCGAGGATAGAAGTGCCGAGGCTTGCCGCGCTACGCCTGACGTGTTGTGCTCGTGATGTAGCTCCTGCAGTCGGATACCCAGGCGCTGTATTTCCGTAGAGGTGGCTGCATCGTTTGCGGCAAAAACACGTGAGTCGAAGCTGACGTCAAGGAGGGCACTTGAGATGATGCGCGCTGCAGCTTTAGCTCCTGTTCTTGAGGAAGCGAGTGTGGCTTCTGCGGCCGCCTGCGCGTGATGATTTCCCGGCGTCTTGCCATGGCTGCTGCCGCTGTTGCTCTGTGGCGCGAAGCGATTCGTCCCGGACGTTGGTGCGTCTAGCAGAACCGTCGCCAAGGATGCAGCGCTCGGCAGGAGGCTTGTCGTCCTGAGCGACGCGCTCGCAGTGGCGTCGGGGTGCGATGTGACAGCTTTGTGGGTGGACATGGGCGCGGATGACGGCGCGCCTGCGGTTGCGCCAGATTGAAGAGACTGCACAGGTTCGAGGGGCCGCAGTGGCGGCGGTGGCAGATCAAGCGTGAGGCTATCGGCGGAGTAGAGAGAAAAAGCACTACACGAGCTACTCACAGACCTCTCCAACGCCGGTGCCGAGGACACAGAACGAGGCACTCCTGTTTCGGAGGCTGCGGCCGTCAGCATCGATGTCCCACAGGACGGGACTCGCCTCAGCTTCCGATTCGGCTTGGATGGGGGAAGCAGTTTTCGTAGGAGATGGTGCAGGGCAGAGCGCTGGCCGCCACTGACAGATTCTATGCGCACCGTGGCATCAACGTTTGGCTGTCCACTATGAGCCACCGCCGACTCCCCCACACACCTCAGCGCCGTTGCCGCTGACGCATCAGGCCGATCCGCAGGCGCCACAGGGACGAGTCGTGGTGGCGAGGACGAGACGTCTCTCGAGGCTTCCTCTGTCTCTTGAATGAGAGGCCCGCAGGCGATTGGTAAAGCACACCCGTCGCTCACATGCGCATGGCCTTTACACACTGCGCATCCCATTCGCACGCGCCGAAGGCTTCTAAGCCTTCAGTGATAGCCAATGTATCTAACGAAAAGCTCTTGGAGCCCCTGCGTGCACGGGTCACTCAAGACAGGGGCAAGAAAGCTTCGGGAGCGACTCCCTGGCCCGAAAGCAGGCGAGTCGGACGCGGGAATACAGGCAGGAAGTGCCCCCGACAAGTGCACCGTCTCCGCAAGCCCAGACGCACAACCGGTTTGGTAACCGGCAAACTGCCAGAAGAAGAGAAACAGTCAGCGACAGGCCGCTGCGCATACGCGCCGAGCTGTTAGGGGGACGCGAGGGATAAAGGCAAAGGGTGGTACGTCAATGTGCGTCCCGGACTCGACAGTCGTGCTGAAGAAAGAAAAAAGGGAGGGACGACGCCAGGACACACAGGCACACAGACAGAAAACGTCAACCGCACCGAAGAGATGAAAAAAAAAACGGTTAAAGCAGGAAGAAAACGGAAAGAAAGGGATAACAATGAGGCAGGCGGGAACAAGTGAGCGATCCCACACGCCCTTGCGCGGGCACAAGCCACGAAATCGTCTTCGGGAAGGGTGGCACTATGCAGGACAAAGGAGAGGCTCCGATTGTGCAGCGACAAAGAAACGGGTTCCGAGAGGAGTGGAGGGGGAGGCACAGAGAGAATGAGGAAGAGAGGAGATACAAAAACGCGCGCGCAGGCCTATTCAGGCATACGCTACAGAGTGAGGGGACCTCAGAAGCAATCCACGCCAAGAAGACAACGTATGGCTCAATCCCTCGCCTACACTGCCTGGGGAAGAGGTCAGACAAAATATATGAACAGAAAGAGAGAGAGCAGAGTGATAGGCAACCCTCAACGACAAAAAAGGGGAAAAAAGTTCAGCAAAGAAAAGGCGCACGCAAAGGGGTGTCAGACAGCCAAAATGCTTTTCTTCCCCACTCACACACACATACACGCATATATATGTATACGTGTATGTGTGTGTGTGTGTGAGAGGGAGGAGGCAAGTGGGCGGCGGATGAAGCGGTCAGAAGGGCGTCCGATGAGGTGAGAGATAAGCGCAAAGGAGGCGGAGAAACAGAGACAGGGCGGATGGGAGGAGAAATGAATTCAGCGCTCTGTGGCAAGGTGTGGGCAAGGTGGAAGATGTGGTGAAAACGAAGAGATCGGGGGAGATAGAGCGCAATCGAAGCGATGCTGGCCGGCGCGTGACGCAAGAGAGCACACAGAGAGAGAGATAAACACACCAAGAGAGACAGGGGAGGGACGTGGAGAACAGTTACGAAAGAGAACCGAAAGACAGACAGTCGGCCACACACAAAAAAAAGAGACGGGAGAGCTAACGCGAGGCAAAGAAAGTTGTCTGAAGAGGCGAAAGGGAGATAGAGAGGGGAGAGGCAACCGAGCTCTTGATCATGTGCTGTCTCAGTTCTTTTCTGTTGGGGGGGATTCTTTGAATTGATGGCGGCTTCGCTGCGTTGCCTCCCCACTCATCCGCTGCTGCACGTTCCTTTACCCTTTTTTGTTTGTGTTGAGCCGCCCTGCTGCACGTGCGCGTCTCCTATTTTTTTTCTTGTCTGGATGGCTTAGGGATGATACAGCAGAGGAGGGCGTGGCCGGGTCGCCACGGATGTACGCAATCAACCAACACACTTACACGCGCGCCGCCCAAGAAAGTCAGCGGCGCGATATAAGCGAACAGGGCACAAGAGAAAGAGAAAACGAAGAGCGCGTCTCTGCTTTTGTTCCTCGCACGGATGTTTCGGGTGCTCCCACTCGTCGTAGAGGTCGTGCCAGCAGCAATGCTATCCGATAAGAGAGTGAGCGAGCACACCGCGCGGGAAAGCGATGATGGTGGGGGAGAGGGGGGTGGCAGAGGCACAGAAATTGATCAGGACGAAAGTGCCAGCAAGCGCGATTTCTCTCCAGCGAAGAGAAGGGAACGATACAAACAGACACACGCAGACAGACAGCCCGAACGAGCTGACGTCTGTGAAGGCACCATTCAAAGGGGAGAGAGAGAAAGAATGGGACAACCAGCGACGAAAGAAAAGGGGAAGGGAGGTGTGGTGGGGGTGATGCAAAGACCGCGAGATCCATATACGTGGAGCTAAGGAAGAGGAAATACAGACACCCACCCACACACCCACCCACAGAGAGAGAGAGCACACGCCGGCAACGCAAGTCACCACCGACTGAATATAGGCACCAGCACCAGACAAACAGCAACGGAACAAAAACAAAAATGGAATTGGCCACGAGCGCCGATGCAGACGATCAAAAGCGAAGGAAATATGTCGAGTCCCTCACCAGCGAATTTTCTTTTTTTTCGTCTCCCTCCCTTCGACAGAAAGAAGAGGCGTAAGACACTGAGACACACGGGGGCAGAGCTCGCGCCAGGATGTATCGGGGGTGGTGGAGGGAGAAGGGAAGGGAACTGATCACCAAGCAGAAATGCAGCTTTACAGTGGGGGGGGGTAGCAGAGGTAGAGAGGGGAGACAAGTAGACAGAGATACCCGCACTTCCCCTCCAAAGCAGCCTTACTTTACCTTGTATGTACACGTGTGTCTGCGACTATCCACGCAGCGTTGCCGCAGTAAGGCGGGTGAGGGGATGGGGGGGGGGTGGAGATGGGTGACAACGAAGCGAATTGTTAGCGACGCTGAGTGACGAAAAAAAAAAGGCACACAACAGCCTCGAATGGCGCGCTCGTTAGAACCACCCGATCAACGAACCAAACATCCAAAAAAAGAGAACGAACAGATGTGGAAGGAAGGAGAGAGAGTGAAGGGGCGAGAGGGTCTGACAAAGGCGAGATATCGCACATCAATTTCGCATACGACTCAATCAGCAAGTGCCAATGACGACGTGTGCGTGACGAGATCAGGCTGCGAGGTATGGGGTGGATGGGAGCAGAAGAGAAGGAGAGAAGGGGGGAGGAGGGGGAGAGGATGTTGGAGAGGACCAGAAGTGTTGCCAAGAAGTGAGAGATTCGTGCACACACACACATATACAGAGAGAGACTCCCTTAGCTCCTTCTCCCACCGAAGCTTGAAGGAACGGGGCACAGAGAGGAGAGGAAGAATTCACAGAGAAAAAAAGAGCACGTGTGCGTATGTGCGCGAAATTTTTGGTTGTTGATCGTGTCGATTCGTGTGTGCGTGCGTGTGTATACGCGAGCGAACTCTTTTACAAAATATAAGGAAGCCTAACGGATCTCTAACAAACAGGCAAGAGAGGGAGAGGGGGAGAGACAAAGTCTTAAAGGCCGTGCTGCCGCGTGTGTGGATACGCGCGGACGTACTGAGGCGGGCTTGTGTCTCGACCGCTTCCGTTTCAATTTGTTCTTTCTTCGCCTCCTGCGTGAATGAAATCGCTTCGGGAAACGGAATATGACCGTTGTTGGGTTGCGCGTTGACGCTCGTGTAAGAGGGACAGACGGTGATGATGATGATGTGAGATGGTGATGGGGTGGGTGGGTAAGGCCCCATTCAACTTGCACACACGCGCCTAAAGGAAAAGAAAACGAGTGGCGATGCAGCTGTGCGATCAGAAGAGAAAAAGAGGGGCGAAGCCGAATGACGAGCCTGTGCACGCGTGGATCGCGGAAATAGCGATGCATGTGCATGTGTGCGTTTGTGCGTGGGAAGTGGGGAGGGAGATGGGAGGGGACAGCATGCAAAGGAGGACACCTCAGCAGGTGTGGGAAGGCGAGTTGTCAAGAGGAGAGGACAGGCGCCCTGGCGAGCACACGAGCGAAAACACGAGTGGGGCGCAGCAGAGAACGCGGGGGCGGGAGAGGCTTGCTTACTTACGAATACATTCCAAACGTACACGCCTCTGTCGCCTCCAGCGTTTGCTCCCCCCATCCTCATCCCCCTGCTGCGTCTGTCGGTGCCTTCAAGAGCAGCCCACAGCACTGGCTCCCATTTCTTATTTAGGCCACAAGCGTGGCGGCTGTGGGAGTTGGGAGACAGGGCTGTGAGGTGGAGCAGAGCACTGCGATGATAGGGGAGTCCCCCTTGCACGTTCCACATCAACTATCGTTGCGAAGGTATTTAATGCATCACCACAGCAAAGGAGAAAAAAATGTCTCTGCGACTAGGTGTGTGCTTGATCTGCTACAGACGCGGCTACGAGCCATGTGCTTACCCACGATTTGCACGAGTGGATGCGCAGCCTCACCAGCATCGGGGACGGGTGCGCGGAGGGCGGAAGGCAGCGGGCCGGTCGCAGATGCCTTCACGTTCCCCTTCCTCTTATCTTACCCCTAATCTCTCGCTGTTGAAAGATTCGCTCACCCCCACCCGTCACTGTAACTCCAGATCGCTTTCTTCCTCCTCCCTTTTCGACTAAGCGGTCAGCCCTGCACGCACCTTGAAGTCTTCCTTCATGGCCGCCTCCAGCTCCTTGCACAGATGGCGGTAGCGTTCGGCGGTGTGAGAGGCGCGCACGTAATCACTTTCCGGACGGAGCACGACATGCGCGGCGGCTTGCACGGTGGGACTGAGTTGCGGCAGCATGCGCGCCCAGTGAAGAAAAAACTCCACCTCATTGATGTCATCGATGGGGCTCTCATAGTCATCACCCTCGTCCACCTCCAGGCCAGCCTGCGCTACCCCTACATCGTCGTCCGTGCCATCCGAGGCGTCCTCGTAGGCCGCCACTGCGTCGTCGTCGCCGTCTACGCCTAGTACTGCCTCGTCGCTCATATCGCAATCTTCGATCTCGTCTTCGACACCACGCTTGATCTTCTCTAGGTTCGCTTCTGAAACTGTGCAGCGGGGGGCATAGGTGGCTTCGTTTGTAAAAATACAGAACTGGACAATGCGCGTCAGCGGATCCACATAGCGTGAGGCGAAGGCTGCCCGCTGCTGCTCCTGCGGTGTCGCGAGGTGCGGATCGGTGGCGAACGCAAGCAACGAGGAAAGACCAAGAATGGCCACCTTCCGCGTCAGAAGCGACAAGTTCTCCACCACCTCGCTGGCATCGCTCTTTTTCAACTTCTTTTGGCGACGGCCAGCGCCACCAGCGCCCGCCTCGGGGAGAGAGGCGGGCGCGACGGCAGCGCTGTCGTCGAGGCAACCGCGGAAGAAAATCAGGAGGCCATCAAAGAAGCTGGGGTAGGCGTTCACTTGCACAATGACATGAAAGGTGGATGCGGCGTTGTAGTAGAAGCAGTCCAGCAGCGCCGCGACAATCCAGATGCGCACGCGCACGTCACCGCCCTGAATTTCGGGCTGCAGCAGGGACTGAAGGAGCAGCCCCACAAACTGCGCCAGGTACGGATCGAACAGCCCTGGGTGCTCCGTGTTTGCCTTCGCCGTGTGAAGCATTGCTTCGATCAGCTGCGCCGGTGCCATCTGGCACTCCGCCACGCATACCACACCCCCAATCAGCATCTTCTCGCACATCTTGTAGGTGGCGCTCATCAAAGCCGTGTCGTTGAGGAACTCGACAGGGGCGCGAGAGATAAAGTTGTCCAGCACTTCCTCAATAGAGTGAAAGAAATCCACGCCGATGCCGGAGTCTACGAGGGCGAAGACGAGAGGCAGCAGCTCCCAGCACTCCGGTGAGATCGTCTTGGAGAAGTACAGCACATGCAGCAAAATAGAAAGCGCCTTCTCCATCATGTCAAAGTTGTCTGGCTGTTGTAGTACATGCTTGACCAGGCGCAGCGCGTCAGCGCGCACGCTTGTGAAGGCCGCCTCGCTCTCTCCGCAGCTCGTGACAACGGTAAGAACGGCGTCCAGCAGCGCGTCTGCGCTAAAGGCGGCCTGCTCGTAGATGCTCACATCCAGTGATTCGTCGCCGAGGGCGCCACCCTCGTTCGTCTCCTGCTGCCCCATGTCGTGCATGATGGCCAAAAAATGTTGGACGAGGGTGTGGGCCAGCTTCCCCATGACCGGCGTCAGCTCTGGTGCAAAGTGTGTAGTGAGGTGCAGGATCACTAGCGGTACAAAAGTTGTCTGCACCTTGCTGAGAAACGCGAGACATTCCTCCACGAGCGGGACGAGGATCGGCTTCAGGTACTGCCGCGCCCGCTTCATTTCCAGCAACGTGCACATGGCGTCAATGCCGGCCAGCCGCACTCGCATGTCCGCATCCCGAATCAGGCTGCACATCATCTGCATGAAGGAAGCGAAGTCTGCCTCCGACGGCATGGGCGCCTTACTGTAACGTTGACAAACTACGATGGCCTTGCAACGAACTCCGACCGACGGAATCGATGGCTGCAGGCACGGGGTGACGTAGCGCATGAGCACCTGTGCCATCTGCCCCTCCCATATCGCCGGCACCTCCTTCAGAAACTTGCGAAGGATGGAGAGCAGGTGCAGGAAGCCAAAGAGGCGCGCGCTGCCGGTCATCGACGTCATGTCGGCCGACTCGAAGCCGTCTGTAAGAGTCCCGATAAGCGCCTGCAACAGCGGCGCGGGATCATGGAACTTCTTCTTGCTACCGAGAAGCGCCAAAATTGTGTTTGAAGCGGCCTGGCGGGTCGACAGCTCCGCGTTTCCAAAGCCCTCCTCCATCATATACTTGACGTAGTCGGCCAGGTCGCCTTCATCGGCAAAGGCAGCCTCGTCCTCCTCATTGAAGCACACGTACGGGAAGAGCAGGTGCTCGACCAACTCCATCGCGTGCGGGCGTAGGTGCTGCGTGTAGAGGGTCTCATCCAAGGTGCACAGCTTCACGTAGCGAAGGGCGAACATCTCTGACTTTTGGTGGGTGTGCCGGTCCGTCGACGACACACAGAGTTGCAGCCACTGCTGCCACGTGGAGAGGAAGGCGGCGCTGTGTGCCTCCAAGAAGTGCTTCGCCACCGGCGCCGGCTTTTTGCGTCGGGTGGCGTCGTTGATAGTCGCGTAGGAGACCATAGCAATGCGCTTGAGGCACTTTACGTACTCGGCGTAGACCTTGCCCCCTGCCCTTCGCGCGGCCTCGTAGTGCTGCTGAGGGAATGCCAGCATGAGCTGAAAGAGGCCGTCCAACGCATCCCCGCCCATTTCCTTTGAGCTTGTGAGCTGCAGTCCGGTCTCCACCATGCACTCGCTAACCTTGAGGACAACGCGATGCACACGCATGTCATGGTAGCCAAGGTAGTCCGGCAGCTTACGCACCAACACCGCGCACACTTGCAGCTTCCGCGGCATAGGCACGAGGCCTGGTGTCTTGAAGCGCTTTGTGCACGTGTAGAGCAGTTCCAGAGAGCCGAGCGTCTCCTCCACCCCGACGGGGGTCAAGTCACGGTCGACCAGAGGCATGAGCTCTCCGATGTAGTCCCACTCAAAGCCACTGATAACGTTCATTATGCAAGCACGCAGAACACGCCGATGCCCTTCCGGCACGCGGAGCATGCCAGAAAATAGAAGCGACTCCATCTCCTCCAAAAATCCAGGCGTACCTGTGACGACGTCGTCTTCGATGAGGTGGAGCATCGCGTTCTTGGCGAAGAGCAGCGCGGAAAGGCTCTGCTCCACCGGTAACGAGGGCTCAATACCGGCGCGCAGCAGCGTGAGGAGGCAGGCGGGCCCCGTCTCTGGGGACCCCACGGCTGCCTCTAACTCGGTTGTCGCGCGCGTTCGTTCATCTTTGCTGCCATGGTAGGCGAGCTGCAGCAGCTGGAGGACGTCTGTGGAGGCCATGCCAGCTTAAACTTCCGTTGCCTTGCAATTTTGTATGGTTGCTCTCGGCGCAACTGCTAAAAGGCGCTCGGATGCGACTGAGGAAGCAGATATAAGCAGAGAGAGAGAAGGGGAAGGGATAGCGACGGCGAAGGGGATTAGCGTGTTGGACGATTTTGTATCTGAGGTTCATTCACAGCCCGAGGGAGTGCCGCCTCAGTTTGCAGAGGCAGCAGAGCTATGAGATAGGAGGAAGAGAAAAAAACGGAGAGCGACTGATTGTACCCTCCCAACCACCGAGGTGCGGAGGCGCAGAGAGAGAGAGCGAAGGGAAGTGAGTCGGTGGAAGAATCACCGGCTGGGCTCAGGTCCGCGAAAGCAAAAAAAGGGATGTGCCTCCTGCTGCGGCACTCGCTTATTGTAGCGGCTATTCCACATCGATCAGCGGAAGAGGTGTACATCGAAACCGAACGGACGTTTTTTTCTCTCAAGGGCGCGCTCAAGAGATGCTTCACGACGAAGGGCGCGTGGTACACAGGGGAGGAGGGGGAGGGAGGGAGGGGCAGTCGTCTCGGGTGCCATCCGTTCATGCCAAGGCCGTCATTACTTTCCTCAGTATCACAGGGACACTTGAAAGGCAACGGCGGCATTGTACGTGATGGGGCGGTGCTCTGCGTTGAACGGCGTCGTTTCCTCTGGCCGGAGCGGGTCGAAGAGGGCAGAGCTCGCGGTGCTCCTGATGACGGTGTCACGAGCCGCTGCCCTTGCACTGTTGCCATGCCGCAGCCCCGCATCGCTTTTCAGGTGCCCTTGGCGGTGCTTGGAGGGTGCGACACTCGACCGGCGACTTGTCACGCCAGCGCGAAGGAATGGTGATGACCGAGATACTGCGTTGGTCGATGCGGACGAGATGGCGGACGCTTCGCCGCCAACCGTGTCTGCCTCGGCACCTTCGGCGCCACTGAACGACGGTAGAAAGCATGAGGTATTCCCCTCGGCATCGATCGTTGGCGCTCGCCCTTTGCGATGGGAAGGCGGCAGATACTGAGACTGCACAGTGCGCCTCTGCCGCAGCAGCTTCTCCACACCTGCGGGCCTTTTCTGTTCGCCTTCACTGCCTAACAGAGCACCGCGGCGTCTCTGTCGCGACTCGCCCGTGACGCTCTCAAAGCACACATTGACAATGTGCAGTGCAACAACTCCTCTACGGCGCTGAATGCGAAGCAACAAACACGTGGGATAGCTGCCACTGGACGCGGATGCGGTGGCGGGCCTATCAACCCGACTTCGGCAACGATGCACGGCTGACAGAGCAGAGGCTGCCGCGGCATCGACGTCCAACGCGACGAAGGGAACCATCACATCGACAGGCGCCCCCGCCTGCCTGTCGCTCCCTCGTCCCTCCTCGTCTGTAAGGCCCACCACACCTCCTTCACCGGCGCCGATGGACACCGCAGACACGGCGAGCGTTTGCTGCACACATCTCTCGACGGCATCTACAAAAGCGGCATCATTACTCGCGCCTGCTTGGGACGCGACATCGTTGAGCTGAGCAAGGAGCGCCTCCACAGCGTCCGATCCTCCTAGCGCCCCCACCGCTTCCGCAACAGCCATCTCCCTCAGTGACTGCGCAGGCTCGGACGATCCGGCAGGCGCCGAAACGCGGAGCAGTTGGCGGAGAAGAGGGTGTGTCGTAGCGGCGCCGGCCGACGGAGATCGTGGCGACTCTGTTGATGCCGTGCCGTGGATGCCAGCCGTAGGGGAGGAGGGAGGTCTCACTAGCGCGGGACGGAGAGAGGAAGCAGTCATGACCGATAGTCGCGGAAGCAGAGAGGAGCGGCGCGCAGTCGTACTCTCGTTCGGAAACGCCAACGGTGGCGCAGGCGCTGCGCCCAGCGTCGTCTTCGCTGTTGACTCTACTGTCATCACTGGTGGCAGTTGAGCCATTTCGACGCAGAGAGGGGGGAAGAAGAGGGGCGGAAATGGATGGCGACCGCCTCAGCTGCACTGCTGAGGCGGTGTGGGGGATTGAGTACGCCTGCAGGGAAAGCCAAGGGACAGAGATGGAGAGGTGAGAAGAGGGGGGCGAGTATCTGCAAAGGAGCGGAGGGCAACGAATAGAAAGCGGGAATAAGGCCTCAGTCGCTTCGCAAAATACGGACGACTTTCCTTCCCCATACGGCAGGCATACTGCATCCACACGCGGCAGACGTCGCATGGCGCGCGTACAATCAAGAGCCAAGCAGGACAGCTCCTCCACCGGATGGAGCGAAGGAGGGAAGAGGGAAGGGGGCGACGGCGGCGAGGAGAGAAAACGTCGAGCGCCGACCAGGGCGCCGCGCGCTCGCGCATGGGTTCGTGAGTGGGCCAGTATCTGTGAAGAGAAAGAGGGCGCGCACGCAAGATGGTGTTGACAGAAGTACACAGATGCCCTGTGCCATGGGCAGAGCGTTGGGGCAGTGCGGCTTTTACCGCCTTTTCGGCCATCCAAGGATATGACGGTTCACACGCTCAAGCCACATGCAATGTCTCACCATCCGTCTCTCCCCCTGTCGCTCCGTCTGGCCGGCGACACCCAACCAGGCGCGCCAGTGCCGCTGCACACGGAGAAGAAAGAGGGGCGAGGCGCCCCGTTCTCATGACCTTGTGAGAGGTGCAAGCGAAAACCACATTAGAGGAAGCCGATTGCGGCACGACATGTGACGTTGCCGGCGCGTGCCCGCACGCAAAGCAGGGAGAGGAAAGGGGATTATGGGGGACGGCGGGGGGGCAGCTCCAGAGGAAAATCACAGGAGGGGGAAGAGACGGGCGTCAATCAACTCCTTCGCCGCAAAGTAGTCGATCGTTGCCGCCCACATCCACTCCTGCTTCGCGGTCGATAGCGATACAGCCGGACCCGGTATGCCGGGAAACAACGTCGAGTTCTTGAAGCCAGTACGCTGACGCGGGTCCTGCAGTATGTTGCCGTAATATATTGTCTGGTCCTGACCCATTCGAAAAAAGTGCCCGTTGGTGCGCTCGTGGCGCCGGGAGAGGGCCAGGTCCACCACGTACAGGGAGGCAATCACCGGCGTCATCCGAAATAGCGCTGCCACCTCACCATCGAGGAGCCACTGCAGCGGGAGTTGACTGTTTGGTATGATACGACTGCGAATCGGCCCCGGGTGCACGACGTTCACCGTGCAGGTCGCCGCCAAGATCCGCTGCCGTTCAACGAAGCGAGCCAGTGAGAAGGCGAAAAGCAGCGCCGACATCTTCGCGTTTCCGTACCCGTTGAAGCGGCTGAAATGGAGAGCCAGCTCCTGCTCGCTGTCCCACTCGTGGAACGTGGACGCCGCCGTTGGGTTGGCCGTCGCCGCTGCCGCCGAGGTCAGCACGACGATGCGCCACGGCGGCAGCGATGCCACCGCCATCGACTGCGAGCGAGAGCTCTGCAAGCGGCTTTGTAGCAGCCGGAGCATCAGCAGACTGTGCCCGACGTGATGCGTGGCGAACTGCTCTTCAAGACGCTGCTGTGACAATCTTGGCGGGGTGCACATTGAGCCGGCGTTGCAGATGATGATGCGAAGCGCTGGGTCGGCCGCGACGGCATTGCTGAAGTCATACACAGCTGCCGTGTCACTCATGTCGCACGTATGCACGACCAAACGCCCCACTCGCCCACTCCATTCTTTGTGCAGCATCACTTGACGGTCGACAGCGCTCGCAAGGAGGTAGCGAGCTCGCTCGGCCTGCCGCCCGTTGCGCGCCACGCCGTGAACGTTGACGCCGCTGAGGAGCAGATTCAGCGCTGTATAAAAGCCAATGCCGCCGTGCGAGACGCCAGTGACAATTGCGGACGGACCGGCACCCGCCTCGTTGAGGCCACTCCACAGCCGACGGTCAATGAAGGGGTGGTTCAGCTGAAGAAAGATGGTCTTCTCGTTGGCTGAGCTGTGGTATGGTGATGAGGCAGCCAGTTGCATAACCAAGTCCCCGCGCCTCAGTGACGGCGCCTGATGCCGCTTTTCCAGCCACACCCGCCCGGTGTGGGTGTACATGACATAATAGTCAGCCACCGTCATGAAGGCGCAGCGGAGGAGAAAGCGAAAAAATTCCCACACCCACACCGCACGGCAAATCATGTCGAGCACCGCACACATCTCTTGCTCTCTCTCTGTGTATGTGTGTGTCTCAAGAGGAGGACGAGGTCGGTACACGTCTGTGTAGGTGTGATGGCGGGCGAGGAGGAAGGAGACGGGGGGTCAGGCCGTCGTCTGTGCGGAGCGCAAAGAGGAGAAGGGGTGCTGCAGAGCACATAGGAGAGGCGAAACAGAAAAGGAATCGCCAAAGAAAGGGCAGCAAAGGTGCACCGGCACGCACGAAAGAGCCCAAGAGGTAAGCGACAGCGAAAGGCGGCTGAGTCTCTGAAACTGTGGCGGGAAGTGAGGGTGGGGGAGAAGGGGAGGAAGAGATGCAGCAGAGCCACTTGAGAGGAAGAGGACGAGGGGAGGGGGCGGGCAGGGAAAGAGGGCTCGAGGCGCTGAGAAGGCTCCTCAATATACACAGCCGCGCAAGCTCGAGAAATTTCCTACAGAGCCTGAGAGCACAACAGCAACCGCCTTCAATCGTCTCGCGAAACGTAGGAGGTGCGTGTGTGTGTGCGTGCGTGGGCGTTCGCAATGGGAAGGGGGATGGCACGATCTGAAAAGGAGGCATAATAGAGCAGGACCACGTAAAACAATGCAGTGAGGGGGAGAGCGAGACGCGTGTGTGCTCGTGTATATATGCATATACGGAACACGAGCACACATACATGGGCGTCTGTGTGTGTGTGTGTGTGTTTGCGTCGACTCTGTGGGGGAGTAGGCGTGTGCCCCTCGCCAGCGTGGAGAGGGGAGGGGGAGAGGAGACAGAGAAGCAGAAGCAGGCTGGGGTTCTCTGTCGAGGCGTTCTGCACGGCCATGACGACGAAAGTCACAGCAGTTCCCTCTATCCGCGGCCGATTGAGCAGCGAAGCAGACGATCACCTACGATTGCAGGCGCCAAGATATCTGTACCAAAGGTAAGCAGAAGGGGTTTCGTGACTTCGAACGAGAATGGAGGAGGGGGAGGAGAGCCGCAGACATGGTTGCAGAGGTGAGGTAAGCCAAAGCCCAGGAGAGGAAGAAACAAAGACGCCACGGCACATCCTACACAGGAAACTGAAGAGACTCCCGCGCAGGCCCGCACACACACAAAAGACTTGAGCCACCGAGGGTGGAGGGGGAGGGGGAGCGGTGAGCCTGAAGGGAGTGGCAAAGAGGATTGAACTTATAGAAGAGATGACGATAAGTGGGAGCATACGAGCATGAAGAAGATGTCCCCTGCTAGTAGGAGCCAGTGACAATGGCCGCGCTGAGGATTGGGAGGGAGGGGATGGGGAGGAGAGCTAGCGAGAGAGCAACGACCGCTGTGTAAAGGCCGCGTGGAATGGAGGAGCAGAAGGCGGGGCATTGTACTCTACCCAATGTATTCGGCAGCTGCTTAGAATGGATACGAGCCGGGAGAAGAGGTTGAGAAAAGACGGGGTCTGGCGCACCGGAGAGGGAAAACAAAGACGGCATGGAAGACGGCACCGTAAGGAAAAGTGAGGGGCATGCGAGCAGCAGCATGTTGGCGCGCCGGTGTTGCCTCCCCCCCTCCCCTTCTTATCCTCTTCACGTCGGGGCAGAGCATACAGACGCCAAAGCATAAAGGAAAAAGAGGGGGATCGGCAACGAGAAGAGGAGCGCCGTGCGCACGAGGCTGCAGCTTCGCGCTGGACGGTTCCGACAGGAGAGTAGGGAGACAAATCTCTTAGAGCGTCAGGCGCATCGACGCCTATCGTCACCTGCCTTGTTTTTTCTTTCGTGTATGTGCCCGCCTGAGTGCGCAAACGGCTTCGTGTCTCTGTCTCTCTTCTTCGTTTAATCGGCATGTATGTGTATGTGTCACATCGCATTACTTCCAGAGAGGTATGTGCGCCACCGGCACGGGCTCTGCCACGCCTGCACGCAGACAGCCCTCCTGGTTTTTCGTTGTGCGCCTCTCGGGTCCTTTTCGTTGGCCTGGAAAGTGGCTTGTAGACTTAGCAGACGTACACGCGCTGGCCAGCACCCGCGTGTGCGCGCGTCCTTCACGGAGCCGCGAGCGTGCGTTTTAGCTCCGCACTTGCTGATTAATCTTCTGTACCCCCTTACTCCTGCCCATATGGATTAAGCGCCCTCCTCAGCGCCAGTGTCAGGGTCGGCGTTGCCTTTGGCGTCATCCTCATAATCGCCGCCCTCGTCAGCGTTTGCACCGTCGCCTGGTTCATCGTCGTCAGCAGCCTCGTCGCCCTCGTCAGCGACCGCCGCGGCGGGCTGGCGGGGCTGAAGCGCCCGGCGTTGCTGCTGCTGCTTCTGCGCCGTCATTTCCGCTTCCAGCGCCGCCGCAGATACGGACCCTGCCACCGTCATGTGCTCCACCTTGTACGGCTGGTGACGGTAGGTGATGGGGAGGCTTTCACCAATACACTGGGCGGCCTGTAGCTGGTCGAGCACCTGTTCCCAGTGGCGGCACTGGCGTAGCAGCTTGTCGTTGCCGATCATCACCATTGCGAATCGGGCACGCGAGCACGAGACAATCAAGCGGTTGCGTGTCCGAATAAAGTCTGTGAGCTTCTCGGTTCGCACGAGGGAAAGCAGAATCACGTCGTTCTCGTCACCCTGGTAGAGATCGACGGTGCTGACGCGGACGTCTGCCAGCGAGCGCAGCCGCAGCACACCGCGCAGCATGCGGCACTGACCCAAATAGGGCGTCAACACGCTGATAGACTTTTGCAATACACCCTGCGAGACGAGGTGTGCCACGACCTGCTGCACCATGCGAATCTCACGCGTGTTCACCTTACTGCGGCTACCAGGCGCCTCCTCCTCGGGGTGGCGGTGGCGCCAGAAGAAGACGCGCGTGGCGAGGCCCGGCACCCGATCCGCAATGGCCACTCCAGACGCAGAAGGAAAGGGCCGCGTCAGAACGGAGGCGTGGTCGATGAGGGGCTGCGGCGAATAGAAGGGGCGAATCAGCCGAGAAATATCCGGGTGCATGCGCCGTTGCTCCGTCAGCCGAATCGGCTCCGTCCTCCTCGCCAGTCTCTCGAACAAGGACAGGTTCAGGTGGTTGATTTTCTCGTACTGGAAGGTGTCCACCTTGGGCTGAAGCTGGTAGTGATCCCCAATGAGAATGATTTGCTTTAGTGAGTCTGTCATGCAAGCGAGCAGCTGAGACTCCAGCACCTCGGCGGCTTCTTCCACGACCAGCACGCTTGGTCGAAGCGAGCGCAGAAGGTTTTGATTAATTGCGCACCCCGTTGTCGTCAGCCCCACCACATCCGCACCTTGCAGCAGAGACAGCTTCAGCTCATCCATGGCATGTCGGCGCACCCGAATGACGCTCTTCATCGTCTCCATGATGGTCAAGCAGTCGCGCGCCTTCACGGAAATGGCGCCCGCAATGAGGTACGCGAAGTACTCATGCCGCAGTCGTGGTGTCAGGCTCCACAGAGACAGCAGCTCCTCTGGCACCCCCGCCGGCCGCGAAGGTGGCTGGCTGGCGAGACGCAGGGACTCCGCAGAGAGATACGTTTGGTGTAGCTGTTGATTGAACTCGCGCCGCTCCTCCTCGCGTCGCATCTCTTGAAAAACACTTAGCGATACGTCCTCATCTTCCTCCCCCCTCTCAGCCTCTGCGGCGTCTGTCTCCGGCCGCGCCGTGGTGGCCACCTGTGCGTGTGGCGACGGTGCCTGACGTCGCCGTGCGCTGAGCAGCTCCGCCAGGCGCGTCTGCAGCAGGGTTTGGTAATGCGTAGGTGACACCACACCCTCTGCCTCGTCAAGGATGCCGATGTACTGCTCACCCGCCAGCCACGATTCACGATCGTCGAAGGTGATGTGTCGGCGCTGTTCCGCTGTCAGCCAGCGCTCAAAGTACACTCGTGGCACCCGGCCGCTCTCCAGATAGTGGATCTCCTTTATCAGTCGCTCCAGTCGCTGTTTCAGCACGGAAAGGCGGTCCTTGAGGCTGTTGATGGCGGCGCGATCCATGCTGCCGTGCAGGAGCGCACCGAGGTTGTACCCATCAAGGCGAGTTTCGCGAGATCGCCCACCGATGCGCACCACCCGCTTGCCCCCCGGGAACGCGCTGGCACTCAACGGCAGCGAGGCCCCCGCAGCCACCGCTGACATGCCAGAGGCGAGCTGTTGCCCCACACGGGGGCGGTTCACCTCCCACAGCCCGCAGTCGAGCAAGTCCAGAAGGAATTCGTCGAGGGCGTGGTTTTTGTACGTGATGACAACCATGGGGCCCACGTGCGGTAGCAAGTCCTCCAACCGGGTCGAGCGGAGCATGTCGATGTTTACCTTCTGCAGAATATCGCCTGAGGCAATGAGCTGCTTGTACCGCACGTACGCCTCCACCACGCGGCAGCCAATGAAGGACTTACCGGTCCCTGGTGGGCCCTGCACGAGAATCATCTTTGAGACCGGAAGCTGCCTCATGACCGCCTTCTGCCCCTCGTCGAGCGCAAACTGGCTGCGAATCTCGTCCGTGATCTCCTGGAACGTCAACGCGCAGTGCGGCGGAATGTACTCCACCAGCTGATTCCCATCGTCAACGCACGCGGCGCTGCCGGCGGAGTGGTTTGCCATTATGTCAGATGCGTTAGCCGGCGTCGCGGAAGCGGCGGCCTGTGCACTGACCAGCTGACTCGTCAGTGGCAGCGGCATCGCCAGCGGGCCACAGAAAGCCTCGAGCGCGCGCATGATGCTCTCATAGCCTGCCATGAAGATCGGCGTTTCCAGGAGCAAGGAGCGATCGAGTCGACCAGCGGCGGCGTTGCGGTCGAGGGCAGCGCGCATGAGCTCAAAGGACGGGCTACCCTCGCACGGTGAGACGGCAATGACCCCGACGCTTATGAGCGCATCATCGCAGGAGGACACAACGCCCCAGAAAAGCTCATCGTTCACCATGGTGGTCGGATCGAGAGCCGTGGATATACACAAGGTCGTGCCCTCGTGTAGCTGCGCCATCAGGTTTGCCCTGGGGCTGTGCGAGTGCACCTCCAGTAGATAGCTCTCAGGCCGACTGTAGTCGCGGTCGCTCGTCATCACCTTACCGAGGCATCGCACCCGTGAGTAGACACGAGCGTGCTGAACGTCGGACATCGTCTCCTGGGTGGGCTCATACGACGGCAGGGAGTAGCACACCGCCGGCAGCACCCGACTCACAGCCTCAAAGGTGTCAGCCCTCAGAAGCTTGCACTGATCACGAATAAATTCATCTGTGGTTGCGTACGTGGTGGCCCCGTTGACGGGCAGGTTCGCGGCAGTGAAAGCAGAGGCCGGGTTCGGCGGAGGGACAGAGAACTCGGCTGCCGTGGGTATAAGGGAAACACCAGACGAGCCGGTGCCAGACGCGGCAGCGCTGGTGGTGGTCTCAAGAGCGCCCGGCGGCTGCAGCTGCTGCGCAAGACGGGCCTGGACAAGCTGGAGGCGGCGCACGGCTGCCCCACTCGCTCGCGCGAGCCGTTCAGCAAAGAAATTCTGGAGTTGCTGCACCACCGCTGCTTCACGGTCAGCTACACAGTCCGCGTCAGTTCCGGCAACCTCACCAGTGGCGTCTTTCGCAGTGCTGCGTGTGCCGGGAAGAGGGTTGTAATAGCGCACCAGGATGACGAACTGCGCCACTTCCACCCACCGGTCTTCCGCCAGCCGCGCATTCGCTGCCGTCGCGCGAGCCGTTGACGCACCGAGCTTATGCGTGGCATTGTGCAGCATCAGCGAATCCTGTACCATATTGGGGTAGAAAGGCGGCAGCCGCTGCTGCGCAGCCGCAGCAGTTGCGGCCACCGCCGTGGAAGTGGCAGGCACAAAGGTGGGGGCGCTATCCCCCAGTGCAGTCGTCGCAGCGGCTCCTGGCGCGCTCGGTAGCGCTGTACACAGGAGCGCCAAAAAGGCGATGAGAACCGGCAGGTGAATCGGCTCGCGGTTCCCGATGAAGGTGGTCAGCTCGACCAGTGCGTGCACGCTCTCGACGAAGAGCGACGCATCCTGCTCGCGAAGCACGTGCAGCCAGCGTAGCAGTACAAACCACTCGTGAGTATGCATGAGGAGAGTAGCCATTATCTTGACAGGGTGACGAGCGGTGCGGCAGCGGTACAGAAACTTGCGGACATCCTCCAGCGTTATCACAGGTCGCTCATGGCGCACGTCGCCGGCTATAGGGTAGTCACGGCTGGAGTCCAGTTTGAAGGTGACGGCGTCACCAACAGTGACCATCTTGACGCCGACGTCGACGCGGTCGACAAAGAACTTCAGCTCGCCCATGCCAGCCACAGTGACGAAGCCGATGTTGTTTGCCTCGTCGAGGCGGCACACCACGCCGCGGCGTCGCTCTTCTGCTGCGAAGAGGGCCGCCGCAGCAGCTACGGGAGTACGAGCGGCTGTTGCAGCGCCTCGCTGCACCGCTGTAGGCTCAGCGCGCGATTTCTGCTTCTCTTCAAGGATGCGGCGCAGCTCCACACGTTGCAGGTGCTCTAGGTACTTCTTCAGGACCGATGACCGCGCTGCACTGGGTGATGACCTGACCGACGACGCCGCTCCGCCTGTGTAGTCGGTAACAGCAAGGGCCCCTGGTTCATTGGCGGCAGAGGCTGAAGCGTTGCGCAGCCGCTCTGCGCAGCGCAGACGAGTGTGCCCGCACTCGCCACAGAAGCGACACCACCGCTCCGACCGGGAAGAGAGTAGCTGCTGGTCGTGCCACCGCGTCAGCCACGCCACTTTCTCCTCGCCCGACCCAAACAGAAAAATGTCCTTTAAAGCAGCATACTCTGACCGCTTGTCGGCCGCCTCGTAGTGCTGGCGCAGACGTGGATGAGCCGCCACCAACTGAAGGAATGTGAAGCCATTGCACAAAACCTCTTCCGGGTTTGCCCAATCTATGCATGCGTTCTTCTCCTCTGTCCACTCCGACAGCAGCGGCATCTGCACGCCAGAGAGATTAGTGGGTGTGGAAAACAGTGGCCGAGAAGCCGCGCCAAAGCAGCCACCACGGGGGAGGAGGTGGGTGCACTGCTCCTGGTGAATTGACAAGCACAGCCGGCTATGTCTTCGACTGTCTGTGCGTGGGGTGGGGGGAGGGAAGGGCGGAGGATGTGTGCCAGCTCAGGCTGAGGCACCGACGCAGACACTCCACCTCTCAAGTCCCTGCCTCCAACGCACTGCGCTCAGCCTGCTTTCCTGTCGTTCTCTGTGCCCCTCTGCGGCGGTGTGCGCTGTGAGCCAAGCCAACGTGAACAGAGAAATAAGAGGCAACGAAGCGGAGGTGAGGAGGGGTGCACCGAGGCCTTTGAGAGTCTGTGCTTCACGTTGCTCACAGACGCACGCTACGTCTACTGCAGGCGTTTGCCAAGACGGAGAAGCGGTGCGTCCAACCTCCCTTCAGCGAAGTCCGGCACAGAGAGCAGGCCGACGACGCCAATGCAGATAAAGGGGAACACGAGGAGCGGGTGAGGTGCTGCTGAGGAGCAAATCACCTAATGAGTAGTGTGTGTGTGGGAGGGGGGGCACCGCGCGTGTGCAATCGAGTGCCAACAGAGGAGTCGAGCGACCAAAAAAAAGGGCAGAGGGGCAAAGAAAGACGGATGCGGCACGCTGAGAAGTTACAGGGAAGCCGCCGTGCCTTGAGATGCGCAGCCCCCGATCCATTCTCCACGGTCAGCTTGTGCTTCTGAAGCGAATGCCTCGAAAGTGCGCAAAACATTGAGAGCGGCTACCCTCGAAGCCTTGAGCGCACATGCTTCTCTCGAGGGTCATGCCTTGCGTCACACAGAGGAGCTGCTCCGCTACCTTAGCTCTCCGCTTCTCTCCGCGTTTGCGCCTGCGTATGTGTGTGTGTGTGTGGGGGGGGGGTCGACTCCCCTCCCCCTTCGCAGACGCACACGCAGACCTCGTTGGTACGCCCCTCTCGATTGCAAAAGATGCGTAGGGGGGCCTCCACCTTGTCGTGAAGAGGTAGCGAATTCAGACCAACTACCGCAGTACAAGGTGCGCGCGTGTTCACCTGCACGCGTCTTTATACGTGCTACTCATTTTCTCTACCATCGCAGAAAAGGTGATGTACTGTGGCGCGTTCACTAAGCGCACCCCGTTGCCAAGATGCCTACAATAAGTGCACAGAAGCCTCATCAGATATTTTGAAAGTCACCTGTCTCCCCCCACCCCAGCGTGCCCCCGCTCCGCCATGGAGTGCATGAGGCCATACCGCGCTCCGCTCCCCTTGCAGGGCCCCGTCGCCTCGCGATGCGCAGCAGCGCCACACGCGCGTCACATCAATGCTCCGACGCCCTCTGCAGAGCACCGCCTCGCTCTCCAGCTCAGCCCGCCAGCCGCTTCGCTGGCAGCCTCACAGCCGCGCCGGTCACGCCGGGCGCCACGTGGCTCGCCCCCGAGTCGCGCTGGCGCCGAGCCCGTCATGTGGCTACAGCACACGTCGCCACTGCCCCACACGTCGGCCCGCCGCCGCGCCCTCCCGGCTCTGCCCACCGACATCAGTGGAGCCGAGACCGCCCTGGTCTTCCCGACGTCGTAGGCGCTCGGCCATGCCACTCGCCGCGGCTGCTTGGCTTCCTCGCCAAGAGCGTGGCGCTCGGCAGCTCCAACGCACCTCCCACAGAGATGTCCCCGGCTGTCAGGGGAAAGCAGTGAAAAGTGGAAAAAGATGTCCCGTGCAATGCAAGGCGCATCTGAAAACAGGCGAAGGGGGTCGATAGCGCGGCGGGTGCGAAGAGAAAAAGGGGGAGAACGGGGGCACCGCCCTCTGTCCTTGCCATCAGTGCGCACCCGAGTCTGAAGGATCGAGGGCGAGTGTGGTGGGCAGCACGCGGAACCGCGACAGAATTCAAAGGATTTGAGGGGAGAATGCAAACGTGCACACTGGGGAACAGTAATGCCGGGTAAGTTCTTGCTGAGCCTCCCTTCTGGGAATGTGAGAGGGGTGAGGGGTGGAGAGTGGGAGGGAGAAGGGGGGGCCCGGCGACATGAATACCGACGGAGGCACACACACACACGCATACACCCACACTAAGGGTGCAGAGGTGGGGAGAGCGGCAGTAAATCAAGCACAAGTTCAAGCAGCAGTCTGAGCATGGCGTCAAAGTATATAGCAACCTGTGTCCCACACAGGCTCTTTTGTCGCTCCTTCTCCGCGCCTCGCCACAGGAGACCCCACCCCCGCCCCGAGCAGAGGCCATTCTTGTCGCTACAGACGCGTACTGTTCAGGGATGGCCGCTGGCCCTGTGCTTCCCAGTTTGGTGTTACGGAGGGTGCACAGTCTATGCGAGCAGAGCCGCTTTGTGTGCAAGCGTTTCCACACCAACGACGTCAGCGGCGAGTCGGCCAAGAGTGCACGAAGAGACCAGCGAAAGGCCATCACCAATAGAAATGGGGGAGAGAAGGTTAGGGGGAAGAGAGGGGGAGGAGGCAGCAAGCGCGGGAAAATCTACGTAGAGCCACCAAGAGCGAATGGGCTGTGAAGGGTGCACATTAACCTCTACACGCACGCAGCGACACCAATAGACATTCAGGCACTGCACCACAGCCCGTCAGTAAACGGTGCAGCCACCCATACATACACACAATACTAAAAAGAAAAGCGGCTCTTGTGTGTGTCTGCGTGTGTGTGTGTGTGAAGAGAAGAAGGGGAGGCAAGGGCGACACGCAGCAGAGGCCAGGACATGGCACACACTCACGAGCACATGCGCACACGTGGCGGCTTGAGAAAGATGAAAGAAAAAGATGAGGAAGAGAGGAAAAGGGAAGGCCAAAGGGGCGGAGCTCCTGCCTCGAGGATGCACCGGCCGACGGCTGCTGTGGCCCTTGCGTATCATAACGAGACGCTAAAGACTAGTTGGTAAAACGTGTGTAGGGCGCAGTCAACGTGAATCAGCACTCACCGAAGATGGGATCAGACGATGAGGTGCGCGTCGTTCATTGTGCACCACATGGGAGCTGCGAAAAAGAAGAGCGAAGTGCCAGAGCCGCACCTGCAACGAGTCAGAGCCAATACCACTGCACACAATCAGGTGGCTCCCTCGCCACGGGGCATGTCAAAGGTGATGATGCCGTCCTCGGCTGCGATTTGCCCTCACCTTTACACCCCTGCTCTCCCCACTCCTCCGTGCGGCACCCGTGTGCCGCTCTCCTCATCCGCACGCAAGCTGCCTGTTAGACACGACACAGCTCAAAGCCCATAGACGGTAGCGTCGCTCGGCGCCTCCACCTCGAACGCGAAAATCACCTCAACACTCTCGCCAGCATGCACGATGCGCTCCATCTCCACAACCCCTTCGTTGTGGAGCAGCCGAGACTTCCGCAGCTGCTGCTTCACCCTGTCCTCCTCATCATCATAGATGTAGACGTCCTCGTATGGCTTTAGCGGCGACACGAGACGCACCTGCAGCTGCTCCTCATTGCTGACGGGTATGTGCTCCACAAGATTGATGCGGACAGCGTCGTCAGCGGCACCGGTGGCGCGCTTCTTGTTGCGGATCGTAATCTTGTACACGCGCGTCTTCACACATCTCTTCGATCCCTTAAAGTAGGCGCTCGGCGCTTTCTTGTTTGTCTGACGAAGCAGCACTCGCTTCACCTCCACACTTGGGTCTGCGCCGAAGTACATGTCCAGCTTACCCCCCGGCATGCACGGCTTCTCGAGCCGTGACCGAAACACGAAGCTCCCATCCAGGAAGACAGCCACCTCGCCGGGTAAAAGCAAGGCGTCGCTCGCATTCTTCATCTTGGCGTGCGCGAAGGCGGCCAGAGACTTCTCCGGCACGCTGACGTAGCTAATCGAAGCAGGCATTCGAAGCTCTGCCAGGGGCAGACGCGTCGACTTCCCGTTCGCCATCACCGTTTGCGGGTTCGAGATGGCGAAGTTCATGATGGCCCCGGTGCCGGCCTGCTCCGCCTGCGCCGTGGCGCGCGCCATCATCGGTGCAGCAGAGGGGATGCATGCCTTCCGCATTGCGGCAACACCCGAGCGAGCGTTCGCCGCGTGATTCATGGAGTCGTCAGCATTCATCAAGGGCTCAGACATCACCGGCTGCGGCTGCACAACGCCACAGCGCCAGATAGTCATCGTTGGCGGCAACGCAGCATTCCGCCGCGGAATGGCAGAGGAGAGCGTCAGTGACACATCCTTCAAGTCATCACCCGAATTGAGTACGACCTCTGCGTTGTAGTACACGACCACCTCGTTTGTCATCGTGTTCAGATGCGCCTCGTACACCGCGTTCCACCGGCCGCTCGGCACCATGTACGACACGTACACCACCGCTTGCGGTCCAGCTGGAACAGCCTCTAGCACCTTGAGCGTCAGCAACGCGACATCGACCATGGGCCTCGCTTCTGCGCTGCCGCCGCCCCAAGGCCGCTGCTCGCCGGTGGCCGAATGCAGCTTCATCTCAAGCGTCGATTTCTCAGCCTCGAGCGCTTCCTTGGCGCGCAGGAGCTCACGCGCTGCTTTCGCGTGCTCTCTCTTAGCTTTCTCCAGCGCGTCGAGGTGCGCGGCCCACATCTCCGGATCGTGTAACGCAGCGGTACACATCAGCGGTGCGCCTTTGCATGGATCCACCGCACTCGTCGCAAGATCAACCGCATAATCACGCACAGTGGCGGCCTCGGCTTGGGCGATGGCATTGAGGCGCAGTTTCTGCTTCACTAGGCGGAGCTGCGACTCCAACTCGCGGCGCGCATTCGCTGATGGCATATCGCCTGCCCCTTCACCCTCCAAGTCTGAGTCACTTGCGCTCGCCACATCTGCAGACCGTGTCGACCCGACTTCCACCGTCCCGTCACGGCGCAAGCAGCGCTCATCCACTTCATCCACCTGCACCCCGGCAAGTATGATCCTGCCCTCCAACGCAGGGCCAAACTCGACCTGCAGCGAGTCACGGTCGAACCCGCAGTGCGCGCTGCTCCTTTTCGGCAGTGGCACTACGACCTGAACCTCGTTCAATGGTGTGCTGAACGACAGCGGCGCGCATCGGCGCTGCAGCGACTTGTTCTGGTAAATGATTGCCCGATCCACGCGTGGCGTCACGTGCAGGGTCAGCGGCAGCGTGCCGGTGCCGCTTTTCCCCGCGGGAGTCGGCATAGCTCTTTCTTGAGAGGCTTCGACGTTTAACCCCGGTGGTGGCGTATGGAGGAGAAGGATAGGGGCGGGGCAGCAGAGGATGGAATGGGATGAGAGAGGGAGAGGAGGGATCACATGCCGCGGCCGCCAGTCGACGCAAACAAAAGCCCGAAAACAAGAGGGGGAGGCCGAAGGAAACTGCAGCGCCTTTCGGGAATACGTGCGAGCGAGCGCACCGATAGCAAGCGGCAGGTGGTGTACCCGTCCCAAGAAAACGCACCGAGACGATCACCCCCCCATGCAGGCAGGCACGTGCGCACAGCTGAGGCTAAACTCATGCAGCGCTTGCTGGCGCATGGGAAAGCCGGGGTGGGCGCAGGGGGGCAATCTCCGCGGCATCACAGTGAATCGGTTCTGATGTACTCCAGCGCCTACGCAGCGTACGATCACAAAGTCAGGGCAGCGGCCTGACTTTCTTGTGTGTGTGCGGGGGGAGGAGGGAGCATGTACACCTAAAAAACGCTACGATGCCACATCTAAAGAAGCAAAGGCCTTCTGCGTTTCTAAATGCTCACCTAAAGAGGTTCCACCGCCCACGTGTGCACTCCTAATGAAGAGCGCACGTGCCGTGCAGAGAGAAGAGACCTTGCGAGGCACAGACACGCAACTGACCCTACAGAATTCTGTTGGTTGACGCACATGTCCGCATTTGAACGGGAGCTGGTGCACGGTTGTTAAATTAGCGTCCAGTGCACCAATCCCACACCCATCGGCGTCCGCACATAGAGAGTGCGTGCCAGAAAAGAGGAGAAGCCGAACAAGCGGTGGATTGAGAATCAGGCGAGAGATCCCATGGAGTGAAAGTCACCTGTCTCCCCCCACCCCAGCGTGCCCCCGCTCCGCCATGGAGTGCATGAGGCCATACCGCGCTCCGCTCCCCTTGCAGGGCCCCGTCGCCTCGCGATGCGCAGCAGCGCCACACGCGCGTCACATCAATGCTCCGACGCCCTCTGCAGAGCACCGCCTCGCTCTCCAGCTCAGCCCGCCAGCCGCTTCGCTGGCAGCCTCACAGCCGCGCCGGTCACGCCGGGCGCCACGTGGCTCGCCCCCGAGTCGCGCTGGCGCCGAGCCCGTCATGTGGCTACAGCACACGTCGCCACTGCCCCACACGTCGGCCCGCCGCCGCGCCCTCCCGGCTCTGCCCACCGACATCAGTGGAGCCGAGACCGCCCTGGTCTTCCCGACGTCGTAGGCGCTCGGCCATGCCACTCGCCGCGGCTGCTTGGCTTCCTCGCCAAGAGCGTGGCGCTCGGCAGCTCCAACGCACCTCCCACAGAGATGTCCCCGGCTGTCAGGAGAAAGCAGTGAAAATGTTTCATCTCACCCCCGCCTGGTATCATTAAAAAGGCACCATTGTGCATGCATGCACATCCAGAGCCTCTCCTGCCTCAGCGGCACCGCGGCCACATCTGGGCCCTCGAGCGCGAGCCGGATTGCCGCCGAGCAACCTCCCCCCAGTTCTCTCTCCACCCCCCTCCCCCGCCTGCGTGCGGCGCGATCGGCCGGCACCACACTGACCTGAGCAGGCCCCATGCCCGGGTCCTTGCGCGCCGACACCGGGGTCGCCCTCGAGGGCGAAGGTGGTGGTACGTGCCGTGCCGGCAGCAGAAGGTGGGCCAGGTGCATGCCGGGCGCTCGCAAGGAGAGGGCGGGCGGTGGGCCGGCATCAATTAAGGGTCTTCGCCGACCTTGTGCTCTGCGCTTGCGCCGTGTTAAACAGCAACGAGTGCGCGAAGAACAGAGGAGGAAAAGAGGGTGCACAGGGCATGTGCAGAGGAGCGCCTGAGTCGCCGGGCCCTTCTTCCGAAGAACCGAGGAGTAGGGTGTCTTGTTGATGCGCGCTGCACGCATCCGGGAGGGCTGGGCAGAGCAAGCGAGAGGGTGAGAGCGGCCCGTGGTCCCGTCAACCCATAGGCTGATATGCGCAGCGCGACGATGCGGCCTCGACAACATGCACATATATATATATAGTGTATATACAAAGAGAGAAAAGGGCTATAGTCGCGGAGCTCTCAACGAGTTCGCAGGCAGGGGCACGTACGCTCGGAGGAATACACGCATGAATGCCCAAACAGCTGCCTTCCTCTCCGCCACCGCCCCTGCGCCATCTCCTAGAGACTTACAACCTGTCGAGCAAGCTATCCGACATGTTCTGCAGCACGTTGTCCAGCTCCTCCCACCCGGGTATTACCATCTTGGCGTTCTCCAACTTGGGCATCTTTGTCAACGGGTTGTTGCAGAGGTCGATCGTTTTAGCCCTTGACTTGCTCTTCTTGCTGCACCACGTCTCACACCACAGCCAACGCTCTGGCAGGGAGAAGATGGGAATGATGTCCTGCATGAAGTTTGGCAGGTCCTGGTCGAGATTCTGCAGGCTGTTCGGGTCCGCGACCAGCTGTGCGTAAATGCCGCGATACTGATCGCCCGCCAGCATCGCGCGAAAGCGGCGAAGGTCAACGAGGAAGATGGCGCTGATGTGGTAGGGCTTACCGCGCAGGTGGCTCTCCCAGAACCCTTTCTCCCAGAAGCGAAATTGAACGGTGGCCGTGTTCTTGAACTTTTGGCAGAAAGGAGCCATGGCGATAGCCTCGCCGCCGATCTTCATGTTGTACAACTCGTGTAGGTCGGCCTGAGCGGTCTGGTCGGCATCGACAAAGATGATCCGGTCAACGTCGAGAGGGAACAGCACGTCCAGGAAGAGAATCTTGTAGGCCCAGATCTTTCGCTGCTTCTCTGTCTGCCGCGGCAGCCACCACGGCCAGCGATACGTAACAAAGCCGACCTCGAACCCAAGTTGCTCTGCAAGGAGCGGTATGTAACGCTTGAATTGCGGGGACAGAAAGTTTTCGATCACCCAGAACTTGATGCGTGTCGTGTTAGTGCCGTACTTGTCACTTGACTGTTTGTGCACGCTGTACATCATCATCCGCAGGAACCGCTCGTACAGGTGGCCAGAGGCGACGGAAAAGATATTGAGCGTTGGCTTCTCTGGCGATGCAGGCTTTACACCACGCGACACCCACGACGGAGGCCATAAGAGCTTCACATCAGAAGCCATTCGCTGTAGGATAGCCTGCAGATTTGTGGTCACCGCGGAGTTTGGCGTGTGGGCCACTCGCAATGAAAGGTGACGACCGCGGAAGGAGTCGATCATCAGCGGTATGTGCTGGCCCTGGGTCCAGTTCCTCAGTGATGACTCCCTTCCTACCTCTGCGCACTCGTGCACGACGTCGCCGCCGACGGACTCGATGCAATAGGCCGCCGCCACCGGCCCCTCCTTGATGGAAAGATACCAGAGACCGGGGTTCGCCTGCAGCTGGTAGTAGCCGCCTAGGTTGGCCATCACCTGCGTGTCGGTGATGCGCGCTGCGGAGGCGGCGTTTGGAGCGCCCCCTGAACGGGATGGAGAGAGTAAGGAAAGCGGCAGCCCGTTGAGTGCTGAACCGCTCCGCGCATCGGTCGCGTCACCCGTCAGTAGAAGAGAGTGCATGCGGTATACAGCTGCCACGAAGAGCGTTCCGCGAGGCAGCCTTGATAGCATGATATTGTCCAGGTCTACCTCGGCATCCTGGGAGAAGACGGTCCACGACGGCGGCTCCTCGACGCCGAGTGTGAGCAGCATCGACGACGGCATCTGCGTGAACGTAGCAAGTGGCGCGACGACCCGACCTGAGGACTCTTCAAACGCCAGAGTCGGCCTCGCGACGTACTCGTAGAAGTTTCGAATGGGGAACTTCACGTCCAGTGAGGGGTTCAGCACCACCGTAAGGTGAATGTGCAGCGAAGACTGGAGAAGGAAGTCAGCGAGCGAAACAATCACCTGCGCATCACGCGATGAAGGGTCGACGAAAGCCATCACACGGTGCAGCGGCTGCGCCATCAAACCACTCCGCTCGTCCTCCTGTCCCCCAATGCCCCCGGTGGTGTCCGCCGACGCTCCTGCGGCATGAACATTGCTTAATGTCAAGAGCACCGATCGTAGGCGCCTCCAGTCCTTTGCGGAAGACACCAAATCCTCCACCCGCATCAACACAGGCGCGGAGGACTCCTGCACCACTGCACGCCGCGAGAACTCATCACCGAAGACACTGCTAAGGCAGGCAATGTTGCCAGCAAAGAAATTTGTGTCCAGCTCCTCCGCGGCGTAACCGCCACCGTCGGCGCTTTTCATGTCAGCAAAATCTAAATGCATCACCGCTTCCTGAACAGCTTTGGTGGCGGATGTCATGAGCCGAGCTGCCGCGATCACATCTGCTACGCTGAAGCTCGTATCCATGGAAATAATCCGACCATTGGTGACGAGGGCAACGCTTTCGGTGCTTCCTTGGAACGCGTCCGTGAAGGCGGCCCACCACTGAACCCGTCCAAGACTCCAATGCCGCTCTGAATTTGCCTCGGCGCTGCGAGAGACATCAGCTAACGCCTGCACGTCTGCAGGAAGTGGCGCCGCCTCTAGCGCCGCCCTCACTGTCTCGGTGCTCAGAAGAGTGTTCGGGTCACCACTTGTCGATGCGACCGCCTCCGAAAGATGCGATACGTACCGCAGAAGTGTAGCGTACCGTTTTCCTTCCGGCACCCTGCTGCGAGCCAGCTGCCGCTGAAGCGCTTCCATGTGGTGATGGAAGAGGGACGCAGCGCCGGGACACGAGACCAGCGAGAGTCGCAGACTGCCGCACACGTCATGTATCTGGGCGCTCTTTGCCGAGGCTGTGGCACACTCCTCCAGCGCGGTCACGACCGTTCGCACCTGCTGCAGCATCGCTGTCGTGAACGCGCACGGCAACGTCACCAGCTGGGTGAGCACCGGGACGTCTCCGGCGTACGCGGCGCTGTAGATGTATGGCAGCCTCTTGACATAGGCGACCGTCATCGCCTTGTCTGACCAACGCATCGTCAGTGGGGCACCAAGCAGCGCGGGTTGAATGTGGTCCACCGCGCCTCGCTGCTCGAGAATGGAGTCGTACATGCTCTTCATCTCATCTCGCAGGACACCGCTCGACACCCACCCCCGCAGCAGCTCTATCTCTCTCTGCAACGCAGCGGAGATGGCGCCGAGGTTCATGTCCACCTTGACACCGTTCAGGAAGGTGGCCGGGTACTTGGGAAGAGGAAAGCGGCGCAGCGCCGCCTGTGTCTCATGGTAGTAGCTGAGAAAGTCCGCACTTCGCGTCAGCTCAGCGATGCTGGAGCGCAGCAGCGCTTTCGCGTTACTCTTGCAGACGTCGGAGATGACGGCGTCAGAGACTCTTTCCGTGCTGGCTTGCAATGCCGCCTGTAACAGCTGCAGCAGAAAGCTCAGCATCCCAGACTCACTGTTGTTGGCGGCAAGGTGATGAATGAGAGTGAATACCTGAAGTGCGGCATGCGATCCAGCAGACTCTCCCCGAAAGCCTTCGACCCCGTCTTGCGCCCCAGACTGAAACATCGGCGACCACGTCTGGTCTACTAGTGCAAGTCCGTAGCGGGCGGTGATGCCCTGGCGACGGAGTTGGAGGATGAGGGAGATGCTCTGCAGACTCGACCTGGACAACGGATCCAACATCAGCACAAAATTCAGCAGGTTTCGTCGTGGGAGCAGCGGGGCGCCGTGGCCTTTGGCTAAGAGGGTGCTGAGGCCAGCTGGAAGCCTCTTCAGTTGTGGGCTTGTCTCTACGTTGTTGATCCACGTGATACGCTCTGCAGGAATTGCGTACGCGGTCTCCCCATCAGCGAGGCCCCCCAACGTCCCCATGACGCGACGAGCCGTGCGCTTCACGTATGCGGCAGACTTTTCGAGCTGTGCGGGATCCAGCGGCACTGTATGCACCTCCTCCTCCGCGTCCCCTGAGCTTGCATCGGCTGCCGTGGCGGGGAGTGAGTGGGTGACTAACACCGTTTTGGTGCGCCGAAGGAGCTGCTCCTCCTCATGCAAGGCGCGTAGGACGCCAAAAAGGGTCAGGTCATTCTCCTCCATGCGCCAGCCATTCAGGAAGAGCGCTGACTCACCTGGGCTAATGCGCTGGTGAAGAATCGGCAAAACCTTTTGCACCTCCACCAGTCGGTCAGACTCTGCAGCAATGCGGGAGAGGGCGGCGGCGTAGGCCGGGAACCGGGTGACCATGTCCTTCAGCAGGTGAAAGCGCCGGCTCTGGTCGCCCACTTCTCGAAGATACTGCGCCGCGGCGAGGCCGATCTTCTGCAGCTCCCACACATCAAAGTCCACCTTCATGTCCCCCGTGCCCACGTCCTCGTCCAGGAGGGCAGCGAACTCGTCCAGGGCGGCGGCCAGGCTCGGGTACCGCTCCTTCAGCCGCACAACGTGAAAGCCGCCAACGACGCGGTCCACCTGCGTCTGTGGCACCCGGCTCGCCGCAGCCGCGGCACCGGTACCGGCACCATCCTTTGGCGATTCCGCAGCTGCTGCCACCGAGCTCTGCTCCTTGGCTTGCTGCTGCGCAGCCGCCTTCTCATCCAACACTTTGTACTCCATGTTCTTGATGTCAACAGTGACGCCGTAGCCCTGCACCAGCAGCGGGCTGTCCCATAGGCTCGCGGTCGCTCCTGAGGATAGCAGCCCAGGAACAGCTGCGGCGCAGAGCCGCGCCACCGACACCGGTAGGTGTCGCCAGAAATAGGCCGGCGTACCCGCGGAGATGGCACTAGCGGCGTCCACGGGGGTCGCAAGCTCCACCGCAGTGCGATGCAGCGCGTGGGAGGCAGGGCAGCCAGGTAGCCCATACAGAATGACCACCGCCGGCACTTCACTAGCAGCAGCAGCCGATGCGGGCAGGTAACGGTGATCAAAGCTCGTGAAAGTAACCTCGTCTACGGACACCAGTGCGCCTATGCGTGACTGCTCCGTACCGCCCATGACACTCTTCAGGGCAGAGGGTGTTTGAGCGCGGACCGCCTGTAGTGGGGCACCGGAAGCAGTGCGGGTGTAAACCACAGCGAAGGGCTCGCCGCAGGCCACGCGGTCGTCGCTGCCAAGCGCACCTCGATCGGCGTCGTCCCTATTGAGCACGTATGTCTGCGACGCGGTCTCGCGCAGCGCCTTCTCAGAAAGGGCATAGTGAGCTTCCACTGCCGGTGAGTAGACACGCGCCGCCATCTCAGTTTCAAACAAGGCCCTGCTGGCGCCACGCGTCTCTGGTAGGTCGAAAAGGGCCTCTAAAAGTCGCGCGTACTGCAGCTTCTGCGTGCGGAAGCGGGCGCTGGTCGCAGCACCTGCCTCCTCCGAGTTCGCGATACTGCTGTCATGTCTCTTTGATGGAGACACCGGCCAAAGTGCATCGAGGCAGCTGTAAAAGGCATCATCACCGAAGAACCGCCCGGCCCACTCACAGCCCTCTTGGTACAGAGGCGTCTCATTCCACGACGCCTCCACCGTCGTGTGAATCCCCTTGCCATGCGTCGCCAGTGGCCTGGTGACTAGCATGACGAGCATCAGCAGTGAGAGGAACGAGATCGGGGCCGATGGCGCTGCACCTCCGTCCGACCTTGGCCTTGAAAACGAGATCAAGAGCTGCATTGTCCGCCGCGCCTACCGAGGTCAATTACTTTGTGTGTGTGTGATGTAGTGTGTGTGTGTGTGCGATGTATTGTGACGAGCTGCTTCGCCCGCTCCCGCCTCCCCCCGTAGTGTTGTGCCGTATCTGCACCTCAAGAGAAACGGTGGGTCGTCGATACGTTGAGAGACGTCAAAGAGCTGCTCCACTTCTGCGTATGTCTGTGCGTGGGCGCGTCGATGAATTGGCTTTTCCCATGCGTAGATCGGAAGAGAGAGGGAGGGCAAGTGGGAAAGAGAGGGAGGCGGCATGGTTGACAGAGCTGCCGGCGTCGGCAGTGAGTCGCGATATACTCTGCTTCTTCGTCGGCGTCGAGGTGCTTCTTCTCACCCTTCTGCGGGTGAGAGGGCGACCGCCATGCGTGAGGTCCCCTCCCCCCCCCACACACACACCTGCAAGTGGGGTGGAGGGATACCAACACAAGAGCAGCGTTGGCGAGGCGCGCAACACAGAGCGAAGCTAATCCGGGGAATGCGAGATGCGATCTACGCACACAGCCGGAAGGGACATCGACGCACCACCACACCGCCCTATACCCCTCCCCCTTCCCCTTTTTTCCCCTTTCCTGGCAAGTGGAGGTGGGCATCGAGACGCGTCTCGTGAGATGCACGTGCTTGGGTGAAGAGAGGTACTCGGCCGGTTAAGAGCGCACTTGAGGGGCCGCGCATAGGCACAGCGGCAACGGTTAAGACTTCGAAACACGAATAATGCGAAGCAGCAGAAGTGCCTATGGAGAGGAAAGGGGTCGCTACCAGTGCGTATGGGCGCCTGAGGAAAGAAGTGGGGTACACCACATGAAGAGAAGAGGTGCTGCCACTCGCCTTCCGTCTCCTGCTGTCCCCTTCAGGTGTCGCCAGAATTGGGACTGGTAAAGAGCACTTGATTCATAGGAGCGCTCTGTGGCGTTGACGTTGAAGCCCTCTGGAGGGCTCCGTCACCATGAAGCATAGGCGCAGACCCTCGACTGGTGAGGGTGCCACTAGCGTGCGTTCCCTCTGCGCCATCCTCAAGCCGATGCACCTCGCCCCTGCACTCACTCCCCTCCCCACCACATGTTCTGCTACTCTTCTCATAAAGGGCCGCATGGCGATGCGGGCATCCGAGCGCACTGACGAGTACAGAGAAGAGAGCAAGGAAAGGGAAGGGGCCTGTGCATCTAGGCGAGCGTGTGGGCGTGTGCGCACCTGCGGCCCCGCCAATGGAGAGACCCGACACGCATGCGCACAGAAAAACGCACGCACACATACCAGCAACAGACAGGCATTCGCACACTCTCTCTCACGGAGACTCGGCAAAGGCGCAGGGGTGAAAACGTGCGAAGGAAAGGGACGGCGAGATGCGGGCATGAGGCGGAGACGAATAGGGTTAGCGGCAACAAAATGGGAAGGGTGGCGGTGGCGGCTTCGAGTGCCGCCGCGATCAGCATTGCTGCTTCAGGGGCCTATCGCGACTCTTCCCTCCCGTCCCGGTATCCACATCGCGCTCGACACTGAAATCCCCACAGAGTTCCTTCATTCAGTTCGCCATCAGGCCTCTGACACCGTTTTTCTGCCTGACCACCCCTGCAGTTTCACACATATGAGAAGAGCGAAATGGGCGCTGGGCTGCAGTGCCGACAGGTGAACCGGCTTCTCAAGCTGAAGTGTACCGAAGGCCTTTTTGACAAAAACGAAGAGTCGCCCGGTCATTTCTTCTGCAGCGATGCACCGATGTCTTGTAGACTGTCTATAGCGGGTAGGGACGCATCACGCGCAATGTCCTGGCCGGCACTCATCCGCGTCCCCCGCTACAGATAGAGAGAGACAAAATAGAGTGGGAGTGGGGGGCCTGCGACACGGCACACGGAGGTGGCCGGCATCATCACGTATACTCGATGCTCGATAAGAAGAGTGCGGGTCACGGCGCTTTGCACATCACGGCCAAGACATGGAATGGCTGGCGTAGTCATCAGGACACATAGAGAGGGAAACATCTCTTCCCATACAAACAAAAATACCGCACACGAGCTGCTCGCGGCCAGCCGCGGCTGGCGGCTGAGGAAGCAAAAGAAGCGCTGTCCACCTCGCGCCCCCCAAGAGGCAACTCAGGTGTGCACGAATGCCGGGGATGAAGTGACCTGCCGCTTACTGCCGGCCACAAGGCTCCATCCGTCTGTTGTCCGGCGCGGCAGCCATGCGTGGCCCCACTCACCCCGTTTCACCATTACTCCTTTGGCGTGGGCTGCTGCGGCGGTCACCCCAGCAGCCCGCATGCTGCAGGAAGGCTTGAAATGCACAGCCCCCCTGCCTGCCTTCCTCACTCGCCGCCATACGTTGCTGCAGTTCTTCTCAATCGTCGGCTGCCCCTATGCGCCTTTCGGCTTCGCCTACACTGTCGCTCTCTCTGCGTTGCCTATCGTGGGTCACCCATCCCTCGTCCATTATGTGAGCCTCCCGCGCAAGCGCACCGGAGGGCGCATCGCCGTTATCGCTTGCTTCTGCCCTCACGCCCAACGCGTTGCGACGTAACAGAGGCTAAACACTGAGCCGATTCCCACGGCGTTCAAAACAGCAGTGTTGATCAGCTCTGGAGTGTGCGCGTAGGCACCAAAGAACACTTCCGTCTGCACGAAGCTCAACGCTGCGTTACACAAGCAGAAGATGCCCGTTCCCAACAGCTTTGCACGCGTTGTTAACCCTGCCAGACCAGCCTTTATGCCGCTGCCGTGACTACCCGCACTGCTTCCCTGATTGCTGGAAACGGCGCGCAGTGCACCCGCCAAGCAGAACAGCGGCGTCACAACACCAACGACAAAGCCTACTAAGGCAGGGACTCCGACGTTCATGACGGCCTCGCTCGTCGTCGGCGGTTCCAGCCGGGAGTAGCCGAGCTCCTCGACCATCATCAAGTTGGCAAACACATTCTTCTGGCGCGCAAAAATGCGGGTGACGATGAGCGCCTCCTCCTCGGTTAGTCCCTGGCCCTTGTAAATGGAAAGCATCTCCTGTAGCTCACCAGACAGGTGATTGTCGATCTCCCATAGCTCGCGCCGCAACTCCAAGTCATAGATCGCGCGCTCGAAGGAGAAGGAGCTGGTCGACACATACGCCAAGCATACGCCGCCAGCTACCGCCCACAGAACCATGCATGGTACGTTCTGTACACCTCGCAGAGCGGCCAGCCAGTGCGGAGCTCCGACAGCCACGGCAACGGTTCCTGCCGCTGTGCATAGGCCCGCGAGGCTGGAAAGCACCATGGCTCGATTGCGCATGGCGCCGTTCTTACGGATATCCACGTTGAAGGTCTCCATCTTAGCGCCGTGAACCTCAATCGACCGCTCAGCGTCGCCGAAGGCGCACCGCGCCTGGTACTGCCGGTCGCTCGAGCAATCGACCATGGTTACTGCGCAGCACGGCAAAAAGAGTCGCGTGGGGGAGAATGGAAAAGGTTAACGTATCCGCGGAAAGCAACCGAAAGGGGGGCGGCCCGATGTTGCATGCAAAGGTGCAATCGAGTCCAGGCAGACGTGCAGAAATAATGTGCCCTCGCCCGGGAGGAGGTGCGACAGGCGAAGGATAGCGGTGGAGGGGTGGGCGGGAGGACAGCGGACGCACAGGGCGACGAAAGATGGCGGGGAGGCAGTGACCGTCCGGCTGCGGAGCGTGCTTCCTGCGCTGGTGCGTGAGCGCCGGTGCTGCTGCCGAAGGGAGGGGGGAAGACTTGGAAATGCGCGCCGGCTACTGTGTACAGGAGCCTGTTTGTTCGCGTGTGCGTTGTTCAAGACAGGAAAAAAAGAGCGCTGCTAATGCCAAAAGAACGGCGAAGAGCAACAACAAAAAGCACAAGACAGCGGAAGAGTGAAAGACCGACGGCAGCGACAGAGAAAGGGAGGGAGAGCGGCAGTGGTGAGACACGGTAGCGTGGTGCGCACAGGTATGTGCCGCGCATCCTACACACATCAGATGAGAGCACTGCCTTCGCCAAACAGCCACGAGTCGCTGGGAGGTGAGCCCGACGGGTAAGAGAGCCTATACCGCAAGACTCCGGCCGTGAAGATAAGTTTGTCTACGCCCCCACAACTAAGACTCGTGGCGGAGAAAGAGAGAGGAAGGCGCATGCAAGCTCTTTGTATGCGTCTACCTCAGAGCGTAGACACACATGTATTCAGCATTACCCATATATGCAATGAGCACGCAAACTTGAACCAATAATCCCCACAGTTTCAAAAAGATGCGGGCAGTCGCATCCTTCCGGCGAGAGAACAATCGCGTACTGCCATGCAATAGAGGATATCACTGTCACAGTATAGCGGAGCGAGGCCCACTATGCGCAGCCTCTCGTCTATTCAGCTGCATATTTCCACTCCGCCATGCATCTCGCGAGATGATACCGCACACCCCCTGCAGTTATACACACGCCGGCATATCGGCGAAGCACATCTGGCAGTCTTGTGGACTCTGCGTCCGCTTTTCGCTCTCGCCCCTCTTCAGCCGATCGTGCACGCATGCACAGCCACAGCCCGTCCCGCCTCAGCGACGTCGCGGCCACATCCGGGCCCTCGAGCGCGAGCCGGCTTGCCTTCGAGTCGCGCCGGCCGCCGAGCAGCCGCCCTCCCCCCAGTGCTCGCTCGCCCCTCCCCCGCCTGCGTGCGGCGCGATCGACCGGCACCAGGCCGATGCCCTCGCACACCCTGGGCTCTGCGCTCGCGCCGAGGCGCCTCAAGCCGCGGCATTCCACCGTGCGGGGTGGTGGCCCCTCACATGGCCGTGCGGCGGCGCTCGCTGGTGCCATCCAGGGTGGGGAGGGGAGGGGAGGGGGCTCGCTGTCCTCGCCCTCCTTCTCCGCCCATGGCAGCAGACAAGACGGGTGGCGGGACGGCTCGCCCGCGTCTGCGCAGTCGCATCACCGCGTGCAAGATCCTGGCGTCGCACCAGGCGCGCTTCGGGCACCCACCATAGCAGACGCAGGCGGGGCGGCGGCGGTGCAACAGCGCCAGCGCAGTAGCAGGCCGCGCACCACCCCCGCTCCACGCCGCCAGCCCAGAACTCCCCGCCGACGCCGAAGAGGGCGCGAACCGTACCCGAGGGCAGTGCGCAGGCCGTGCGTGGCGTCTACCCTGCCTCTCCCCTCCCCTCTCCCGCCCTACACACACACAGAGGAAGGGGGTGAGGAGGGAACTCTTCGATACGACGCACGGGGGTGGCCGGTGCCATCACAGTTCCTTGTGCACGAGTCAGGGAAATGAATAACGTTTCTTAGCGCGCCTCTTCGAGAAGGGAGGAGCGGTCGCCTCCGTGCGTGCCGGGTTCATTCTGGGCCATGGTGGGTTACGATCGCCTCAGGAACCGTTCGCACAAGGAGACAGCAAGGTTATGCGCATGGGGCGTACCTGAGCTCCTCAGCGAGGGCCAATGCCACGGGGGGGGTGCGGAAGAGGTGGTGAAAGCGGCAGAGCGGTCTCCACAAAAAGTGAATTAGCGGCGCGCATGGGAATAGCAGCACCCTGTGCGGAGATGCCAGGCAAACGCGCGGTCCGCTTTCAGAATGGTTTTCCAAAGACGCTGCTCATTGGTGGACAGGATTTCGCAGCATCTCATATTTGCTTGTCCTTCCCACGCGGGCGCATTATCGGGCGTAGCTGACAATGACACGGAAGGGGGAAGACAAAGAGAGGGAGAAAGAGAGAAAGGGCTGGGGTGACCAGATGCAGTCTATTACGCGGACGGAGAAGGGATTCGGCGACTCCCACTATGACGATAGGGGCACGCCCGCTCTTTGTGGAGAGGGTAAAAGGAAAAAAAAGGGAATCGCAGCGAAGCAGTCAGTCGACATGACCCTGCCGCTTTTCTTTTGCCCTCACGTTAAAGGCTGCGACGGACCTGGTACGCACGCGTGTACGCGAGCAAAGCCCTCTGCGCCAAAAAACGAGGCAGAGGCCATACTGAAAAGGCACACAAGGCACATGAGACGCACGCAGCGGCCTGGGAGCCTCGCAGCGACGTCGAGAAGGGAGAGAGGTGAGGGGCTGTGCGCGCGATCAGCACCCGTGGGCCTTCCATCACCACGAGCCCACGACCTTTGCGCACTTGCCTCCCTTGTTAACCTTGAAGAAGAGGGCGCGCGGTGAGGGAGTACATACGCTTTCTTGTTGCCTCCTCGCACCTCATCCTACCCTGCCTTCCTCTTGGAGCGTGCATGTCTGTGTGTCTGTGTGTGGTGGGGGGGGTAGTGACTCCGTGCGGACTGCGCAGCGTCGTTGCCTCACTCGGCTACGCTCGATGTCACAAGGCGGGCAGGTGGTAGTCCCAGTCGTTGTGGTGCACCATAATGAAGCGAATGCCGAGTGGGATGTCGACCAGGTCAACCGCACCGCTGAAGCTGTTGTACTGAATGTACACAAACTTGACAGACTCGGGTAGCCTCGTTAGGTTCAACGTGCCGTTGAAGCGATTGTGGCTGATGTCGAGGTACTGCAGCTGTTGCGGTAGTCCAGAGAGGTTGAATGAGCCCGTGAATTCATTCCCCGAAAGGTCGAGATGGAGCAGTGAACGTGGAAGAGCGTCGGTGTGCAGGCTGCTACGGATGGTGTTGTGGCTGAGACTCAGCTGCTTCATCGCCTCAGGGAGTTGCGCGAGCGCAGCGCCAGAAAGAAAGTTGTGCGACAAGTCCAGCACCCGCAGTTTTGTGCACCTTCTAAGGTCAGGGAGGAAGCCGATCAAGCCGCACGTACGAAAGTACAGCTCTCTGGGATTGAAGCCGCTCTCGCTGCATGCAAGTGGCAGCGGAACGGCAGGCAGGAGAGACCCTGGGCTGCCGCTTCTCAGACCAGACACATCCAGCGCCTCCAGCTGTGCACTCGCTGACGACAGCATCTCCAAGGCGAATGTGATATCGGTAAAGCTGATGTTCAGCAGTGAGAGAGACACCGGCGCAGCCTCCAATGCCTCCTTGACCGTGGATTGCACGAGCTTTGTCTTGGAGACAGTCAGCGATTCGAGTGTGCGCGGCAGATTACGGAGGTCGACAAGCAAGTTTGGGTTTCCCGAGAGGCTTAGCACCCGCAGCGCCGCCACCTGAGGAGCCGACAACGTAACATCCGCCCTCACAAGCGCACACTCGTCGCACTGGAAAACGCGAAGTTGAGGGGCCGGCCCATCACCGGGCAGACTCTCGCCGCTGGGCCAGCGCTGCAGAATCGAGTTGGACTGCCACTCGACGTTCGTTGCCATGAACTCTTGAAGGTTTTCGGGGAGACTAGAAAGCACAAGTGGCTGCGACAACCTGGAGCCCGTGATGCGAATGCGCTTCACAGACTCGGGGAACTCATTCCACTTTATCGTACCGCCGCGCATGCCGCTGATGACTGCCTCCTCAATGACGCCGGTAGCTGAGTTGCAACGGTACAGCGCTGACTGGCAAATATCAAAGCCGTTTTTTACATTTGTGAGCGCCGCTGTCACCTTCAACTGCAGCTCAGGGTCATCGATCGCTCGCTTGAGTGCCTGAACTGCCTTGACAGAATCGTAACGAGCCTTCGCACTCATCGAGGCATTGCCGGGTAGAAATTTACCCACCTCCAGCGCGTTCGCTTGATAGCAGAGAGCACATGCAAGTGCAAGCGCAGTGGCAAAGCTCAATGCGCCGATGCAGTCATTACGGTAATAGCTTCGGGTGGCTGCGCCGCGCACCTTTCTCGCAGCTGCGGTGCGGATCTCCATTGAAGATGCAATCGTATCACACAACACAGCGCTATTCTTGTAGGCTTCCTCTCCCCCCACTCTCTCTCCCTTTCTCGCCGTCTCGCTGAAAAATACCAGGTGCCAATGGCAGGTGCGCCGTTTTTCACTTTGGCAAGAATCTTCTGTCCGAGAGGGGAGGAGAGGGGAGAGGAGGAGAGAAGCACAGATGTTGAGAGGGTACGCATACGCCTACGCAAACGAAAGCCCGCGGAGGTACCACTCTGCACCCGATGGGGCTGCTCGATGCTATTGTCTCTTTTCCAAAAAGATTAAGGGACAGATTAAGGGCGGCAACAGCGTCGGCAACGGAAGCCCAACACCACGCTCGGGGGCAATGAGCAGTAATGGCGACGCCCTCGGGTGATGCAGATAGCGAGCGTGTCACAATCCTTTGGTCACCTTGAAAGCAGCGTTTAAATGCTCCCGGATGCGAGGGAGGGCGGGCAATAGAAAGGGGGAAGACAGCAACGGATCGAGGGGCAGCGAAAGAGAGAGACAAAGTGCGCGTGTGTAGGGGGGAGGGAGGGGTGAAGCAGCGCGGCGTCGCTCCGCACCAAACTGATTTCACAGGCACTCAGGGAGGAGTCAAACAATGTGGCCGTGCAGGGCCCCTATCTGCAGTGGTGTGTGAGCTCGCCTCGATGGAGGCCACATGGTGTGAGGGGAGCATCGATGAGAGGCACAAGGGTAAAGGGGGTTAGCGGAGAGTAGAACAACTTTCTTGAGGATGCCAACGTCAGCATCGACAATGGGGGGCAGTAGTGAGAGCAGTCTGTATGAAAGATAAGGCGAGAGAGCCCACGGTGGCGATGGGTATCGCTCATCCATGCAGGCATGCGCCTCTCCTCGATGAGTACGATATACGATACCCGAACGCCTTACGCGCACGCGGCCACAACATAAGCCTGATCAAGTGTCTCTGCGACTCATCACTGACAGTGTTGTGCAAGCGTTTCCCCCTCGCACTCTTCTTCACACACATGAGCCCCTTTCGTCTGCTTTCTCATTAGGTTGATCACAGACGCCATTCCGGCGAAAGCATTCAATACAGAAGAACACAGCACAGAGCCAAACTTCCGCAACCCGACTCAGAGAGACGAAGCCCCGCGCACGCACAGCCTCAGTTCGCCCTCACCCGCAAGCGCACTCACATAACAACCCGCATACGTTCCACGAGACCGTAGCCTTCCAACCTCCTTCCGGCTCACACCCGACTCGATGAAGAGCCCAGCATCGGCACCGCTACGGGCAGCCCCTCAGAAGACGCGGCGGAGCCACGACCCAACCTTAGGCCACATGAAGTTGCCAAAAAACATGTACAACCAGAGAGGATGCACTGTGCATGCGTGTGAGTCCCTTCGTCATCGGGCAGAATTCGCCACGAGTCAAAAGGGGCCATTGTGCACGCATGCACAGCCACAGCCCGTCCCGCCTCAGCGACGTCGCGGCCACATCCGGGCCCTCGAGCGCGAGCCGGCTTGCCTTCGAGTCGCGCCGGCCGCCGAGCAGCCGCCCTCCCCCCAGTGCTCGCTCGCCCCTCCCCCGCCTGCGTGCGGCGCGATCGACCGGCACCAGGCCAATGCCCTCGCACACCCTGGGCTCTGCGCTCGCGCCGAGGCGCCTCAAGCCGCGGCATTCCACCGTGCGGGGTGGTGGCCCCTCACATGGCCGTGCGGCGGCGCTCGCTGGTGCCATCCAGGGTGGGGAGGGGAGGGGAGGGGGCTCGCTGTCCTCGCCCTCCTTCTCCGCCCATGGCAGCAGACAAGACGGGTGGCGGGACGGCTCGCCCGCGTCTGCGCAGTCGCATCACCGCGTGCAAGATCCTGGCGTCGCACCAGGCGCGCTTCGGGCACCCACCATAGCAGACGCAGGCGGGGCGGCGGCGGTGCAACAGCGCCAGCGCAGTAGCAGGCCGCGCACCACCCCCGCTCCACGCCGCCAGCCCAGAACTCCCCGCCGACGCCGAAGAGGGCGCGAACCGTACCCGAGGGCAGTGCGCAGGCCGTGCGTGGCGTCTACCCTGCCTCTCCCCTCCCCTCTCCCGCCCTACACACACACAGAGGAAGGGGGTGAGGAGGGAACTCTTCGATACGACGCACGGGGGTGGCCGGTGCCATCACAGTTCCTTGTGCCGAAGCGAGTAGTTGATAAAAGGGAGAAGAGGCGGCGGCTAAAGTAAGCAGGCGTTTCTTTCGCTTCTTGTAGGTGTATGCAGTCTGATGTCAGCTGCGGGTGGTACCCCCAGGCCTCCAGCGCCACGCTCTTGGCGAGGAAGCCAAGCAGCCGCGGCGAGTGGCATGGCCGAGCGCCTACGACGTCGGGAAGACCAGGGCGGTCTCGGCTCCACTGATGTCGGTGGGCAGAGCCGGGAGGGCGCGGCGGCGGGCCGACGTGTGGGGCAGTGGCGACGTGTGCTGTAGCCACATGACGGGCTCGGCGCCAGCGCGACTCGGGGGTGAGCCACGTGGCGCCCGGCGTGACCGGCGCGGCTGTGAGGCTGCCAGCGAAGCGGCTGGCGGGCTGAGCTGGAGAGCGAGGCGGTGCTCTGCAGAGGGCGTCGGAGCATTGATGTGACGCGCGTGTGGCGCTGCTGCGCATCGCGAGGCGACGGGGCCCTGCAAGGGGAGCGGAGCGCGGTATGGCCTCATGCACTCCATGACGGAGCGGTGGGTTTGGAGGAATGCACTTGCTAACATTCAACGGAAAGAGCTCTGTGCTGAGCGTCTAGTTGTTTATCTATGGATGGCACCTGAGGTCTCAGTCACTTCTGATTATCTACTTGAACATAAAGTGTAGTCATACGAACTCACAAAAAAACGCGTGTGCGCGCGCGCTTGTTTGCGTGCCGGCGCAGACGTCGCTGCCGTTTGCTGTTGTGTTTGGAGGGGCTGTTCTTCTCTTAGCAATAGGCCACCATTGTCGATGGTGACGGTTGTCAGTTTCGCTGATTGCTGGTACTTATTTGACAAGCAAAGGTCTTTGTCAGATTTTGCGTGACAATGAATTCATGAGCATGTTGCCAGCGCTCTCCCTCACCGTCTCGTACACGGTGACCACATCGAGTGTAGAAGTGAGCGCGTCTGCGAACCCAAAGAAAAGCATCGACGCAATGTTGCCTCGCGCGTACTCGAGTGCCCAGCACTCCCCAGGCATCCGGTACTGCTTCGCTGTGCCGCGTCGTAAGAAGTGCTGATCGCCTGCTCGGTAAACCTCTTTCTCTTCCGCCCCTGGCAGCGCCGCCCACTGCTCGCCGACGAGGATATTGAAAAAGTCATCGGCCCAGAAGTAACGGCCAGTGTGCCCCTCTGTTCCAACAGAGGAGCCGAAGATAATTAGGTACTCGGAGAAGGAGCAGTGCAGCACTGTCATTGACCCCATAGCTCCTCCCGCGTTGTTCCAAAGCCAACGGCCACTGTAGCGCGTCGTTTGTGGATAGCTCTCCAGCACCAAGCGAATCGTCTCGTCTGTAATCTGCTTCGCCGTTGCGTTTCCTCCGTTCGCCGCGTTAGCAGCGGCAATGCTCTGCTGCGCAATCTGCTGCAGGCGAACCGGGTCGTACACCCAATTCGATGGCTGATCTACGTACGAGAAAAAGGCGATGACCACTGCCACCACTGCAACAAGGAAGACGCAGGCGCAGCTGCGTAACGCCATCTTCTCTATTGTTGGGGGAGGAGGGGGGAGGGAGGGGAGGGGCTAAAGGGATCGGCTTCGCGGCGTTTTCTGGTAGAGATGAGCGCCAGTCAGTAAGCGTTTGAACTCACTGCGCGGAGCCGTTAGCAGCAGTGGCGCTGGTCCTCTGACAGAGAGAAAAAGAGAGACGGTAACGGAGGCAGTCGCGACGGCGGGAGAGAAGCGAGCGCTCAAGAAAAAAAAATACAACGGCGCCAAGGCACGAGTCTGTGCCGCGGTGGGTGTGGACGAGGCAAAACGAGATGAGGGCGGAGGAAAGCACTCACAGAAAGGAAGGTATGGTGAAGATCAGCTCTGTTATCCGTAGTCCCGCTGAGAGACCAAATGGAAAGGGCCAGTGAAGAGTGTCGGAGATGCGCCGCCGTCGGCGTGGAAAAGAGAAGCAGAGCGGCAGCGGCAAGCGCCGTGCAGCGAGAGATACCAGAAAAAAAGGTGTGGTACGCCGAAACGGTCGATAGCGTGCAGCGTCATGCCAATGCAGTCTTTTTTTTTTCAGAAGTACAGTGAGCGTGAGAATATCGCATCGAGAGCACCACATCCGCAGCCGTCAACACCGAGGTCGGAGGAGGAGGGGGTTAAGGGTCGGAAGGCAGTGATATGGAGAGCCACGACAATGAGAAAGGATGACAACGGGTGAGGCAGCGGACTGATCGCGCGGGGTACGCGTTCTTACGAGGGCGCGCTCACCGATGCAACAACCTAGGCACCATGGGCAGAAGAGTGCGAAGGTGCGCCCACCTAGACACCAACAGCACTCCGGTGAATGAGGGGCGCGAAAAACGGCCTGTGAACGCAAACGCGCACACCTGGGGCCTTCCACTCGCTCCGACTCCCCGTCCCAGCCTTCATTTGGGTTGTTCGAGGGGGAGGGGGTGGCCGTAGCTGCGCGCGCTCGTCCTGAAGGAGGCAGCAAAAAAAAAAAGAGCCGTTTCCTTCGCGCTGCGCCCGACTCCTTCTCGCTTTGTACGTTTACTCTTCATATTGCTCAAATACGCCGTCCATACCCGTAAACACACACACACTCACACTCACTCACACACGGGGGGAGGGAGGAGGGGGGGCCAAGAGAAACAACGGGGGATAGACCGATAGAGAGGGGGGAGCAACGGGCAGCAACAGCAATGAAGAGAGGCGGCAAGCGAAAAGAGTATCGTATGCGCTTGGATGAGATGATCCACCGCCACCGTAAATAGATGGGCGGCGGAGAGAAGAATGGGTTGTCGCCGATGGGGGTGGGCAGTAAGACATGAGGGGGAGGGAAGGGGGTGGGCAGAGGAAGGAAGCAAAGGCGGGTGGCAGTTGCGGGGGGGATGGTCGAAGCGCACTCTTCTTTTTTTTGGTGGGCACCAACGAGGAGAGTGACGGAGGCAATATAGAGAGAGACAGGCTGCCCTTGCGCGTATGTGCCTGGAAAGCGTTAGCATGTGTGTGCCTGTCTGTCCGTGCTTGTGTGTATGTGAGTGTGCCAAAGGTGGGGAGAGGAATACGTCGCTTAAAGAGATACAAAAGAAAGAGGAAGGCAAAGGGTACTCAGGAAGCACAGACACATGAGGCCCATATCCATCTGCGGTCCTCCTCTTCCTCCTCCCCTTTACACCCCCTTCCCGTCCACACCCCCAGCACGAGCGGAAAAAAATAAAGCGGGCAGAAAGAGAGAGCACACGCCAGAGACACTACGGTAGCGGAGAAGAGCCACGCAGAAGCACAGAGAGAAGGGGGCAAACGTGCACCAGACATGCACTGCACAGCCCACTACAGCGTCCGCGCAAGAGGAGCGCGGGGGAGAGGGAGGCAGCGTCAGGGGTCGGGACGCGACCGAAAGAACAGAGGGAGAACAAGGGGCCATTGGGTGAAAAAGGAGAGCAGAGATACAGGACACTTGCAGACACACGCGCACACGAAACACATAAAGGAGACGAGACACGACGATAAAAAGAGAGGACAGCGGGAGAAATGAGCACATGTGTGCAAAAAAAAAAAAGAAACCCACGAGAAAGAAGTGTGAAACACTGGAGGCGGCAATATCTTTAGGTGCTTAGGGGAAAGATAGGGGGGCGGCGGCGGCGGCCTGGCGGACAGTATCAGGTCGCCCTTTCCTCCAACACAGAAGCGAACACGCACGCGTGTCTTCCTCAGCCCGATTCTGCTTCCCTTTTCTTTTGTTGCTCTTCCGAAAGCCTTCAGGGGGGAAGAGATGACCAAAAGCAAACGTACAAACACACAGAAAGTCCATCGAATGGGGGCAGGGAGGCGCCCCACCGTGTGGGGCACACACATCGTGTCGCCTCCTCGTCTGCACCCTGTGCCGGTTTTGGATTTACTCCAGAGCTCTTGAGAGGGGAGGGCCAGGAAAACCTGCAAGGGAGGCCCATGAGAGGGACGAAACAAAAAAGGGTGCCCGCGGGCTACACTGTAGGCGAAGCGTCACCCGCATACGTATAGCCAAGTGACGCGCACAGAGTCGCACATGCCCGCACACCATGAAGAGGGAAGCAACGCGGAGGCGAGAAGAGGGGCGCTGTCTTCCAACACGAGTCAGCGTAGAGCGGAACGTGTGTGGATGGGCAGCAGAGACAGAGGAAGAGAAAACAGGTAGGACGAGTGTGTGTAGCAGGGGAGGGAGGGGAGGGGAGGGTAATTACTGGCGCTGCTGCACAGACCAAGGAACAAGACGCTTCCAACGATTGAAAAAAAAGTGAAAGGGAGAACGATTGGTGGGGAGGAGAAGGCGAAAAGAAAAAAGAGGCAAAGAGGGAGACGACAGAGACAGATCCAACCACTCACACACATACACACACACATGCACATTCCTGCTCAAGGCTGCGGGGCCCAGCAAAGAAATAAAGGAGCGCATCTTTGGCACGCGGAGGAGCAGCGGTGGACACGAACAACTATGTAGACACGCACAGAAAGAAAAAGAGAGAGGCCAACAGAAAAGACTCCCCGAAAGTACCCTTTACGCTTCTTCTCTGTTCACCTCTGTGTGCTGATACAACTAGATGGGTCGCACGCATGTATAAGCTACCCTGGCGACGCTTCGTCAGCTCCATAGTAGCATCGCCGCCTCTTCACAGTGCAGCGAGCAAACAATTGCAGGAAAAAAAAGCAAGCGTGGCATACATGAAAGCGGCTCGTTGAAGCATGAATATGACAGCCGTAAAGACCCACACGCACACGAATCTAAGATAATCTTTGCAGCCGTGCTGGGCATCATCCGGCGGTGCCGCTGAGGCCTTAGGCCCTCACATCGGCGTACCGGCCACGGCCCCCCACTACTCACCCCCCCCACACACACACAGTAAAACAGAAAGAACGTGAGATAGCCGCAAACCTGCACACCGTCGAATGAGAATGGCGGGAGAACAAGAAGAAAGCACGCGCAGTTACATCCGCTGAAACGCTCAGCATCGTCAGCGATGGCCCATCGTGCAAGGCAGTCCCCCAAGCTGCAGACAGGCACTGACCGAAAGGGAAAAAAAGGCTGAAGCGCTCGATATTTACCGGTGACGTTCCCTTTCGCGGCCCCGAAATGGTGATCTTTCCCGCTCATGCTCCTTGTCACTCCCTCGGGTGGGGGCGGCTTCAGATGCCCAAAGGGCAGACCGCGAAAGCGAAACACAGCACACAAGCGCATCCGCGAGGGCACAGACGAGCGTCCTGCCAACCGATTCAATCACGCATTGGGGGACTTAGGCAGCAACGAAACTTCGCAAACGTGTTGCCTTCAACCCCACCGCTCCGCCATGGAGTGCATGAGGCCATACCGCGCTCCGCTCCCCTTGCAGGGCCCCGTCGCCTCGCGATGCGCAGCAGCGCCACACGCGCGTCACATCAATGCTCCGACGCCCTCTGCAGAGCACCGCCTCGCTCTCCAGCTCAGCCCGCCAGCCGCTTCGCTGGCAGCCTCACAGCCGCGCCGGTCACGCCGGGCGCCACGTGGCTCACCCCCGAGTCGCGCTGGCGCCGAGCCCGTCATGTGGCTACAGCACACGTCGCCACTGCCCCACACGTCGGCCCGCCGCCGCGCCCTCCCGGCTCTGCCCACCGACATCAGTGGAGCCGAGACCGCCCTGGTCTTCCCGACGTCGTAGGCGCTCGGCCATGCCACTCGCCGCGGCTGCTTGGCTTCCTCGCCAAGAGCGTGGCGCTGGAGGCCTGGAGGTACTAAGGTCGAATGGCGGTGCCGCCACGACGTCCGAGGAGGAGCACGAAGGAACGACAAGGGTCGGCGAAGCCTAAGGTGAACCTTCCCCTGCACAGTGATCCGAGCCGGGGGAAGGCGGCCCGACGCGGAAGGGGGAGGGGAGGAGGCGTGGAAGCACTGCAGCAGTCCCTGTGCCTGTCTCTCTCTCTCGCTCTCTGTTTGGATGGGAGTGAAGAGTGCTGCGGAGGCGAGCGGGTGTTACGTGAGGAAAGGCCCAACAGCTGATGGGACGCGCATGGAAAGGCAGTCAAGCCGTCCACCTGACGCATGTGCATCATGAGTCGAACGACAAAGAAAGGAGGGATGGCGGGGTGACGGACGGCAGAAGAGAAAAGCGGGGGGGGGGGAAGATGAAGAGAGAGGACGCTGTAGAACGAGAGTGGAAGCACGACAAAAGAAAAGGTTGTCGATCGTGCTGCCCAAGAAGGCGCTTCAATGTGCGGAAGAAGCGAGGGAGCATGCGGGCGAGGAAAGAAGACGAAAATCCTATCGAGAAGGGAGGGAGAGCACAGGCAAGACAGAGATGATGGGCGGTGTCAGAAAAGGGGTACAATGGAAAAGAGAGGCGCTCTGTCCATGGAATCGCAGCTGTATGCATATGTGGCATTGTGTGAGAGCGCAAGTATGCTTGAGGTCCCCATCGGGAGGGAGGAGGGTAGCAGGCAGCCGAGAGACGGTCTGTGTGTGAGTGTGTGGGTGGTGGTGGCGGGAAGGAGAGGGGGAGGGCGTAAGGGGCTGAAAGCGCAACAGGTGAAAACGAAGCGAAAACGCAATGGAAAGAGATCCGCATATGCGGGGAGAGAGAAGACACGCGCGGTAGAGGAGGGACGAGATGGGGGAAGAAGGGAGAGGAGGGCGGAGGGCGAGAAGACACACAGACATGCACAGAGAGAAAGAGAGAGGCAAGAGAAAAAGACGAAACAGAGGGGCATTGAAAAAAAAGAAGTGCTGAAGGATGCTGTTAAGACAACTGAGGAAGACGGAGATGAGAGGGGGGAGAAAGGAGGGTGTGAGAAAGGTCAGCGACACACTGTTAGCGAAAGCGAAATAGAGAGGAAGGTCAAAAAAACGCGCACACACACAAACGTCAAACCACGTGTGTAGAGGAGAAATAGACGCGCGTTCAAGTCGGAGTGGAGCAAGAGGAGGGGCTGTGTGAACGTTGGTAGAGAAGATGGGTGGCAGCAACTTAAGCCACTCGGCCATAGCGCTTTCTTCTCGAACGCACGCCTCAAAATGTAACAACTCGCCCACCTCCATACGCACACGGATACACGAAAGCACGGGAACTAATGAGAAACAAAAACTCCGGCTCACATGACGAAGAACTGTCATGGCGAAGGAGAAAAAAGTGGGCGAAAGCCACAAAGGCTCAGAGGAGTAACGCAAGCGCAGCAAGCAGCAACCAAACGGAGAAGGCGAGCATGGAGGGGAAGGGTCGGTGTGGGGAGGTGAGAGCAGCAGAGAAGCGAGTGCAACTGCCACTCAAGTAGATACGAAAAGGAGAGCTCTGAAAGAAGACGCACACACATGTATATATGTATATGCAAGCGTTGGCACACGCCGAACTGCACAATCCCCCTCCCTTTCCCGCACTCCACACCCCACCCTCTCACGCGCAACAGCAGAGCGGGAGTGGCAAGCGCTACAATATGAGCGCGCGCGCAGAGCCACGCGAAAGCTGGTAGGTGACCGCAACAACGGCAAAAAAAGTACTCGACTGCAACTAGTGTAAGGCGCTTCTTACTCTGTTGCCTCCGCCGTGCATACGCACGCACACAGATACACCAAACAGTCACGGGCAGACGCCACATCCTTCTTTCTCTTGTGTGTGCATTACACACCTCAGGAAAAGAGGATCAAAGCACTGAGGGAACGGCGCGAAGGGGAGGGCATGCAGTCCAGGAGGAGAAAGCGCGGCGCTGGAATTGGCGGCAGAGGTGACGCTGCGATAAAGACATCGCACATGGCCATAGCATGTCCTCGCTGCCTGGCGACCCCGCAGCTCATCAACGCGCCTTTTCCATTAGCGCACGCGCACGCTTCCTCTTTCAGATGCTCTCCAATGTCTGGTGTCTGAACCGCTGTCTACCGCCTACCCGCCTTCAACCTTTGCCCTCTTTTCTCTCCCGCCCAAATTGCTCACGCTGATTTGTTGGTCCTCTCCCTTTTGCCGCTCGCTTTTTTTTACTCCCTCGGTGCCTGTGCGTCGGCCAGAGGTTCTTGAGTTCGTCTGATCGCGTTGCCGCTGGCGAGCCTCTTGATGCGCCGCTGTACATGCTTCCCCACCGCTTCGCCTCGCTTCGATTTGCTCACTCTTTCGGCAGGCATTTCCTTCGCCCCTCCCCCCTCCTCCTCTTCAGTCCCCTTTCCGCATCGTGTGCTCGTTTCCTTTCCCCGAGGCTGCTGCCGAGCACTTCCCGTGCACCTGGCGGCGGTGGTGCAGAGCCGAAGGGTTCGTGCTGGATCACATGATATCAGTGATCGAGTGTCTGAGGGGGTGGGAAAGACGAGAAGAAGGGGGAGTAAAGACGAAGCCGCGCGCCCATGAAGCAGCGCCACCCGGGGATTCTCAATCGGCGCCGTACACCTCCGCATACGCGGCCGTGAAGAAACGGTGATTCATCGCCTCCAGAATGGTGAGGCGGCGCTCCGGATCGAGGACCAGCAGCCGGGCGACCAAATCGACCCCTGCATCGCCGAGCTGCTCAAGGGCGTGGCGGTCGCGCAGAAACGCGCGCAGATGACGGCTGAGGCGCTCCACCTGCATCTGCAAGAGTTCCTCCGCGGTCATGTTCTCAGCGTCTGACTCCTGATACCGGTTCAGCACCTCCACGTACCGCTCGCAGTAATGATAGTCGCGCATTCGAGGAAACGTGGATGGGGAGGGACGGCAGCCTCGTGTGAAGATGTGCTTCAGCTCGTCTGCCTCATCCTTGCCCTTGAAGAGGACGCTGCCCGAGGCCATTTCTACTAGAATGCACCCCAGCGACCAGGCATCCGCAGAGTAGGCGTAGTTGGTGTTGCCGAGCAGCACATCCGGGCTGCGGTACCAAAGTGTCACCGCCTCGTGCACGTACTTCTTGTATGGGATTCCCTCAAGCCGGGAGAGACCAAAGTCGCCCACCTTCAACGTGTACAGCTCCCCCGCCGGCGCGCCCTCGATATCGCGTGGCTCACTGCCATTGGTGCTGCCAGCCGCAGAGGACGATGAGAGCGTCATCGCGTCCGTACGTTTGGCGAGCATCAAGTTCTGCGGCTTAAGGTCTCGATGAGCGATGTTGTGCGAATGCAGAAAGCCGAGAGCCAAAATCAGCTCTACTGCCCAGCGCCGGAACACTCGCGTCGGCATTATATCACCGAACTTTCCCGAAAGGGTTCGCACGGAGACCTTCAAGTCTCGTAGAAAGTGCCACAGATCGCCGCCCTCGCAGTAGTCCATTGCCACGTACGCCAGCTTCTCGTGTGGGCGCATGATTGTGTCCCGCATCCCAATCAGATGCTGTCGGCCGCGGCTGATGCGCCGCCTTTGCTGGACCGAAAGTGCGTCGGCGACGCCGCTGCGCAGCGTTGCAGACGGGGTTAAAGGCACGTCATCGCAGTCCTCCTCAGCAGTAGCGCTCGAAAGGTACCGACTGTGGCCTATGAAGGACGAAAAAGCACTCTCCTGTCCGTGTATAGAGGACGGCGCCGTCGCGTTCGGCCGGAAAGCGGCACGGCCACAGCGAAACGCGTCCCGCTCCACCCGATCCCGGCTGGCAGTCCCAGCGCTGACCTCGTCCAGCACCATGATTTCGCGCAGTGTGGCGGCCTGCAGTCCGTCCTCCACACTGGCGTTGTCCATGCGCTTCAGCACCATGCGACCTGCCCGACCCCCGAGGTTTCGCGGCCCGCTGCGCCCTTTCGAGCCCAGCCCAGCCACGACCTCGCCTGTAGAAGGAGGTAAGAGGGATGCTGACGGAGGCTGCTGCTGGGGAGGCTGGGGCTGAGGTTGGTGAGGTGTTGCGTCTGCGAGGTACACCCGACCGTACGCGCCTCGGCCAATCTCTTCCCGAAGAGTGTACGTCCACGACGCACCTTCGATTCTGGTGAGCCCGCGCTGTTGCGTCACTGGCAGAGGCGGCGACCCGGGCGTTGTCCCCGCCGCTCGGCTAGGAGAGGCTGCAGCGGCGCCGTCTGTGTCATTCTCAGGTGGAGAGGGCCACTGATGGATGCGCGCCGTCGCTGATGGTGCGCCTGCGTCGGCGGCGCCATCTTTGGCCATCTCACCTTTGTTGCTCTCCGGCTGCATACTATCTTCCTGATTCCGGTGCATCCGTGCCATAGGCCTCACTCAGCGAGGAGGCTCAACGGCTACCCCAGAGAGAGAGCGACAGGCGGCACTTCTCGACCCTTTTTCGTTGTATACCGAGAGCCTCGTCGACGGAATTGCGGCAAATCGGCCTCGGCAACAACGCGGAGAGTTGGCGCACACCCGTGAAGGGGAGGGGGAAGGGGACCGAAGCCGAAGCTGAAAATAAAACAGCAAAGAAAAAAGGGGAAGGGGCGAAGAGGAGCGCCCACACACAACGACAAACGGCGGAAGGAAAGAAGAATCGAGAAGATATCGCCCAATAAGACCACGTTAGGAGGGCGCACGTCGTTTGAGTAGGCAGAAATAATCGAGAGAGGAGGGAGGGAGGAAGGGGCGTGGTGGTGGCTGATGGCACGTTATGTACGCAGGCAGGGACGTGAGGGCGTCGAACGCCGCGTAGAGGTTGAAACGGAAAGATGGGCAAGCGGGGAAAAGGGGGCGGGGGAGGCGCAAGTCGAGAAGAGATGCGTAAGCGATGAGAATCACACAGAAAAATCAAGCAACAAAGGCACTTAGGAGAAGCGAAGATGACAGGAGCGCACACGGAAGAGAACGGAATGGTGCTAAAGGAACGGGAAGAGAGGAGTAGGTGGCTGTGTGCGAAGGGAAAGGGGGAAGGGAGGGCGGGGGGAAGGAGCACAGGCCGTCCTTCACGTTCTCTTTCGCTTTGCGAAAAGAAAAACCGTTTCCCGTTTGGATTGCGCTCTCCTCGGGCACCACTGCTTCGTGAATTTTTTCCTTTTTTTGCTTAGTATAATGCCTTCGCTGTTATCACTGTTAAACAGGTGCGCAGGGGAAAGAGGAGAGGAATGGGGCCCCGGACTGGGAACGAAAGCGGCAAGAGACAGAGGGAAGACGGGCAATTATATGTTATATATATATATGCGCGTGTGTGTAGTAATTTTTTTTGGGTATGAGTGATAGAGAGCACGTGACGTAAAACACACACACACGCACACCCACAGAGGAAGGGTAATGTCGAGAGGGAAAAAAGGAGGGGAGGGGAGGGGAACAAAGAGAAGGGAAGCGAAGGGCGCCAAAGAAGCTCGTCGGGAACCCGAAGCCAATGGGACGTGAGACGGCGGAGAAGAAGAGAGGAGGGCGATGTGGAGGAAGAGTGATCGTGCCTAATATGAGCGATGCGTGTGAATGCGGGTGCGTAGGTGTGTGTAAGCTTTTTGGGAAAGGAAGTCACCCTTGTCGTTGCAATTTATGTGTGCTTCTCGGAGCTTGTTTGCCGCTTTATGTCGGCGCTTCGAATGCTGCCGGGATAGCTTTGGCTGATTGTAAGGAAACGGATGTATAACTATGAAGATATATATGTATGCTGGTGCCTGTCTCTCTCTCCGAGCCGTACCAGACTTGCACGCCGGCGGGCCAGTGAGGGACAGGTGCAAAGACTCGTGCGAGGGCGGAGACGGTAGCGGGAGAAGAAGCCGAAAGGAGGAGGGCAGAGATGAACGGGAAAAAAAAGCGGTCGTAAAATGGAAAAGATCAGCGGTGCCGAACACAAAGAGAGGGAGACCACCGTGTGTGTATGTATGTGTGTGTCTGTGTGTGTGTGTAAATAAATGTCTTTACAAAGAGCAGGAGGGAGTCTCGAAGAAAGGTAAGAGGGAAGCGTTTGAAGCAGCGCAAGGAAACAAAGTAAGCGGACCCCCACTGTCAGCAGCGACCAGGTGTAACATAAAAAGAGACGCACACACAAACTAGCCAACGAGAATAAAGCACACGAAGAAGAGGAGGAGGGCGTCAGCAGCAAGGGTAATAATTAATGCGGCCTAGAAAGACGCTACTGTACATACACACCCGGGCATGAACAAGGCACACTTGCATACACGGCAAAAAAGAGAGCGAAGAAAACAGGTAAAGGGTGGTAAAAGGGTGAAGAAAAATGCACCGAAAACGAGAGGAGGTGTGCACAAAACCAACACCAGAGCCTGGCGAGAAGAAGCTCGGCAGGCCTCGAATAAATAAAAAAAGGGAAAGGGATCCGTAGAGGGAAAAGAGAGCAATGCAGCAAAAAAAAAGAGAGCTGGTGAAATTCACACACGCGCACGCACAGAGATGTGTGAAAGGACGAAAGAGAGAGAGAGACAGCGGCGCAACTCGAGGGAAGTGAAATCGAACTTCCGATCACGTGAAGATCGGCAAGACGGCGCGTGTGTGGACAGACGGAGAGGGAAGGCAGGACTTGGAAAGACAGAGCGGAAAGAGAAGGGGAAAGAGCGAATCAACAGTCACAGCACCGAAAACGATGTTAAGTGGAAAGATAAGGAGGAGGAGAGCGCGCAGCAGTCGTCCCGCAATTCGAAACACACACAAACTAAAAAAAAAGTTTGTCAGAGAGGGCGACAGCAACCAAAGACTCGGATCAAGATACAGAGGGTGGGCGCGGCGACGGTTGATAAGCGACACCGCCACTCGCGCGCACACGCGCACTCATACACGCAGAGACGGAGAGAAACGCAGAGGCGGGAATGGAAGAGTAAGAGGAGCGCGGAGCAATGAAAGGCAGGGGAAGGGGGGGCGAGACGCGCCGCGGTCCTGGAGGGGGAGAGGGTGCTCGTCTACGAGAGGCGAAACCAAACCGAAAGGGGTGAAGCTCACTGGCTGAAGCAGCCACAGCAGCGATGCAGAGCTCACAAGCCACTGCTCCAGAAGAAGGAAGAGACACTCGCGTGATAAAGCCGTACGTTCAAGCAAAGAACTGCTTCCCCCGTGGGGATGAACGAGCTCTCCACACACACACTCACCCGCACAGGCGCACAAAAGCACCACCGAAAAACGTAAGCTATCGGAGAGAGAGAGACAGGGGGAGAGCGGAGGCGTCGTCCCTCGCCGCCAGTGCCGTGGCTTCTCTTCGCCGTTGGTGTACAACTGTTTACGGCGGGCGTGCCAGCGAGGGGTACACAGAGCGCACAAAAGTGAAGAGGTAATTCGAAAACGCGAGCGAACCCAATCATGCACACGAGCCCAGTCAGGTAGAGAGAGAAGGCGTCAGGCACTTCTTCGATGAGAACCGTGGGCGAATGCAGGTGCGTGTGTGCGCAAAGATTCACAGCGTCTCTCGCCCTTCTCTATACTCAGCGAAGAAAATGGCCGCGAAGAAGCGAAGTGAGCGGAGATGAAGGAGAGGCGAAGGAGCACCCGGTGACTTGAGGAGATGCTGAACGGTCCTCGAGAAGCGCTTCGCACGCTCTCACGGTTAGACGATAAACGTATCTGTATCGGTCTCTGCGTCAATAACCTCAGCCCTCTGCCTCTCGCACTCAGCCCTTCGGTCGCTCCCTCACACTTTTATCTGCGGACTCGCTAACAGTCAGAGGAAGAGAGAGAGAGACTGCGACACACAGAGAGTCGAAGGTGAACAACGAAAGCGGCAAAACACTGTGAAGAAACAGAAGGAGGCGTACGCTGCTCTCTCTTGGTGCCGCCTCTTCTCACTCCTGCACACTATCAATCCTCGCCACCGCCGAGAGGGGGCAGAAAGGGGTTGCTGACAGTAAGAGGCGGAGTAGAAAGGGAACAGGAGGGTCTGTAGAAGAAAGGAGGGGGGAGGGGGGAAGGGGAGCACTAGAGACTGTCTGTGTAGACGTGAACGGCCCCGCCGTACACACACATACACCGGGAGAGGGGGTGGGGGAGAAGGGTTGGGGGAACGCAGAGAGAGAGAGACGAGCGGGAAGAGCACCTATGCACAGCAGATGGCTGAAAAGGAGTGGTTTATTTTGTTCGTCTCGCCTCTCCTGCGAAGGGCGGGCGCGCACTCACACCAACAGCAGCGAACGTACGCGGTGGGCGGTTGCTTGGGTGCCAACGCAACACGATGAAGGGTGGCAGGTGAGAGGGGAAGGGCGCAGTCATCGCGGGCGCCCAAGCAGTGAGTAATGAGGAGGAGGAAGAGGGTATATGCGATTGACGCGGAGGAGAGAGCGCGCGCGCGCGAAAAAGCGATGGGGGCAAAGGGAAAGACGAAGTTGAGTATACGTGTAATGCTGTGCGTGCGTGTCGATGTGAGCTGACGAAGCGGGCAGAACTTTGCGCGCGTGTCCAGCGCCTGACGTGCAAGCACGAGAGGCATGATGCACGCAGGGAAGCGAGGGCAAAGTCTATTTCCCCTCTGTCTCTATCTCGTTCTTGGCGTCCGTGCATGCGCGTGTCTGCATGCCTTTCTCTTCACACCAGCTCGATGCAGTGGTGGCGTGCGAGAGGGTGTGAGCGAGACAAAGCTCCACTCCCCCTCCAATATGCGTCTCTGCAGACTTTTCCTCGATTTTGATTTGGTCGCAGCTATCGCCCTTTCGCATGGTCCGCCTACTGAGTTGATGCGGCACCGACGGCGTACACGCACACACACACCCACACACACACACGCACACACACGAGCCCCCAGGAGATGCGCCCGTCTTTTGAGAGGATGACGGCACGTGTGCAGCCCATCGGAAACCCATTGCATTTTGTCAGCCGGTCTTGCATAACGTCGCCTGCAGATATGCACCGGCGTACCCAAGCGTTTCGACGAAGTGGGAGGAGTGGAAGAGAGGGGGACATGCAGCGGTGGCGCAAAGGTCACAGATGGGCTGCTGCTTTGCCGCAGCCACACTCCACCCGCCCACGCTGTCGTGTGCCCCACCCCCCACTCACTTCCTCTGCCTCTCTATGTACGACGTCGTTTGGAACTCAACAGCGTTCGAGAAGCAAAGCACAGCAACGCGCGCACGCAGAGAAAAAAAAGAGTCGCACAGGCGTAAAAAGCGGTCGAGCGGCCACGCTGTAGTCGGAAGAGAGCAACAGTGAAAGCAAACACGAAAAAGAGAAAAAGGCAGTGAGGCGCTAATGAGGGGTGAAGGGTGGGGAGGGGGGAGGGGGGCTTTCATCGCCCCCCTCCCCAACACACACACACGCACATCGCCTTTCCCATGAAGAAGGCCCTCCAGGAAAAAAAAAGCACAGAAAGGGAGGAGGCCGAAACAAGACGGAGGAGGCACGTCTCCACCACCGTACATTCTCTCGCCGCGCGCCACCCCTTCGGCACCCGGTACTCCTTCGTCACCAGCATAAAAAAAAACTAGATACTTGTAGAACGCGTATCGAAACTCCGTCGAAGCGGGAACACGAGGGCAGAAAGGGCGCCGGGGGTGAAGCCGCCGCGAGACTCGGAAGACGGCGCCATCCCCAACTTGCCCATACGGCTCCTCTGCTCCCAGGTTTACCGCGGCTCCCCTTGATCTCGTTGTTTCTGCTTTCCATGCTCGAGGCTTCGTACCTGACACGCGCACGACAAATATCACACCTGAATAAAAACGCACGCTGGAAGGCGAATCGTCAAACAGAAAGAAGAAGGCGATGAGGAGACAGGATGGGCCGCACGTGGGGCACTGACCGGGAGATGGGCGCGCATGCGCCCCACTGCAGGTCCGCCTCCGTGGCGAGAAGAGCACCCAGCCCCCGCGCACTGTGGTCTACACATTGGCGCACGCACTTAACTCCTCCAACGCACAGCTACACCCTCTTCGACACATATAAGATGAGAGGAGAGAAGTGGCTCTCAACACGAGAGGGCAGAGGGGAGGAGGGGATGGGCGGGGGCAAAGGGAAGAGTGTAAGAGGGCGTCACACGGCAGCATAGAGAAGCTGCGTGAGCGGTTGAGGGCGGGGCGCGGCAGGATGAACGCCATGAGAGTGTGCCTAACACGCGCCACTACGCCGCTCTGCTCAACCCCAAACAACCTCGCGCTCACAATAGCGGTGCGTCGGTCGCTGTTGATGCGGCATGGATTCCATAGGGGTGACAGAATGGAGCCAGACACTTGCACAGCAGCGCAAACGCCGTCAAAGGGGGCTGCGGCTTGCATCGCCCCTTCGTTTTTTTTCGCCTTGACAACCGAGCGCAGCCGCGGCCACCCTCACACCACAGCGCAGAGAAGGATAGCAGCAGCAGTGCCTACGCGTGCACCTCCTCACCCGTGCGCTTGATAGCCTCGAAGCTGTAGGGCTCTCCGAAGATCCTCTGGTAGAGGTCGAGGATGTCTGAGGCGGCGCTCTCAAAGTGTGTGGCGGCATCGTAGCTCTTGCTGATGAAGCAGCGACTGGTGCTTCCGTCTTCGAGCGGCTCGTACAGTTCAGATACGGAGATGAACGTCTCCAGCGTCGGGCCGATCAGCTTGAGGCCGGCCTCCAGATCTGCTTTAGGGTTCGACGGATGCTCGACCACCGTTCCGATGATCGCGATGAACATGCCCTCTGGGCAAACCTTGTCCTCTTCGCAGAGCTGCAGCACGTACACGTCGTTCTTGCGGCCCACCTCTGATTGCGGTATAATGATCTGGCACGCGTTCGCGGCCACCTTCAGGCCAGGAATAGGGTGGTTCATGATGGCAATGCAGCGCACCACCTTACCGCATGACTTCACACGATCCGGAAAGTAGGAAGGGTCGCCTAGCACAAGCTTCGCGAACGCCTTCTTGCCGTCACTCTCAATAGACTCGAAGACACCGTTTGCGTCGAAGTTTACTTTATCCACCGGTGTCTGCAGCATGTAGGTGCCGCCGTACACGGCCGATAGGCGCGAGAAGGCCTGCGGAAGCTCGCCGCTACCGTAGAGTGGGTATACGTACGGGGAGCGACTGTACATCATGAACGATTCCTCGTACAGCTTGCACCTCATCACTGTTTCGATAGCTGGCCGGTGCAGATAGTCGTCGTTGTTCTGCAACGCCATGGCGTGCCCGACGAAGGTGATGGTGTCGGCGCCAAGATCAAATTCTTTGAATAGCTGCTGCATGGTCATGCTGTAAAGGTTGTAGCCCTTGTAGGTGCGGCTGTCCGTCACCTTGTAGCTGGACACATACTGGAGGAAGTTGCGCAGGCGGCGCTTCTCGAAGAAGCCCATCAATGTCGATGACAGCGCCTCCATCTCCGTCGCTGGCACCTTGGCGATTTTGCCGTCCTTCATCACAAAGGAGCAGTCAAGCAGCATGAACTCCATGTTGTACCGATCCACGACGGTGGCGCGCAGGATCTTGACCAGCTCACCAGCGCACATGAGCACCTTCGGGATCAGGTCAATATTGTACAAGTGGCTGCGGCCCAACGAAGCCGGTGGCGCGCCCTTCTCGAACTTTTGGTAAAGCTGCTCCAAGTTGAGCGAGGCGCTCTCACCGCCGTAGTACGCGTTGCGGTCCACGTGCAGTACTTTGTAACCGCCAACAGAGAGCAGGCCGGACAGCACACACTCGACCAGCCCTGTCCCGCAGACGATCGCATCGTACTTCTCCTCCATGGCGGCGGGTGGTTTGCCAGTTGGTATATATATATATATATGTTTATAAATTGCTTCGGTGTTACGGCCCCTGGAAGAGGAACGGCGCGACCGGGAGATGCGATATGGTGAGTGACGTCGGATGTCTTTCGCTTTGTTTCGCTATCCGTTGTGCAGAAGTTGGGGGAGGAGAGGGAAGATAGGGGGCAGCGATGTGCGAGAGCAACGGGAGGGGGGAGGACGTGGCTGTGTGCGCGAATGAGAAGATGTGCACTTGCGTGGACTTGTGTGGCAGGACAGAGGAAAGGCTGCAGTCGAGCGACATGAAGGGCAACAGGGTGACAGCGAGAGGAGAAAGAGGTGAAAGAGGCCCGTAGACGAGGTGGAGAGGTGGCAAGAATAGCATAAGCGAGCAAGAAACGAGCACTGCAGATGTGCATGCACACGCCCAGACATACACGCGAGGGGAGAAGGCATCTTCAGCTCGCTTCGAGCCGTCCGCAACAGGGGCGTAGGGGCCCCGAATCCGTCACGCTGCCCCGCAAACTGTGCGTTGTATGTGCGTGAGGTGGGGTGGGGAGGGGCCGGAAGAAGAGAGGGGGATGGAGAGGAAGGGGGGTGGGGCAGAACCCATCCTGTGGCGAGTAGCAGGCCTACGAACGGAGGGAAGAGGGCCCGCGGCCACGGGAGAACGTACTTACGTGCGCGAGCGTAGAGAGACAGACAGACAGACATCCGGCTGTGAGAGCCGTAAAGTGCACACGGGAAAGGCTCACGAGAGAGCGACCCTGCGGAGTCGCCACCGCTGACAGGGGTAACCCTCTCTCTTTCTCATAATCATGTTCGCCATAGCGCATGGAGTGGTTCGTCAGGGTCTGTTGGCGAAGCGAGCGCGCCAGCCGGGTGCCCTCATGCCGCTTCCGCGCCGCTGGGCACAAAGGCAGTGGCGGTGCCATCTTCGTTCTCCGCCAGGCGCCGCGGACGCGAAAAGTCCGGCACCAAAACGGTGCGCGATACGGCAGATGGGGCGAAGGAGGGGTTACGCTCGAGCGCCGCGCGATGGCTGCGGCCCATGACATGCTCTGCCATGCGATGCCACCCAATCACGCAGTCGCAGCAGTAGCAGTAGTTCAAGACGGGCGGAAGGCGCAGACGACGGGCAGCCTCGTCCCCCAGCATTTGAGCGGCAAGGCGTTCCTGCCGGCGGGCGGCATCCTTACGACGCGCATCGTCGCGCCGGTTGCGGAATTCATCAAGAGCCTCGCCGCTCGTTGTGAAATGCGCGTCAGCGTATTTAAGAATGCACTGCGCGTCCACGAACTTCTTCATGGCATCCGAGAGCGTCCATGATGCGCATGCCGCCTCAGCGGTGTAGCCCATGGCCCGCACGCACTGCTCTACTGCCATGCTGGTTGCCTCCAACGTGCTGACACAGGTCTCACGGGTGCGCTTGCGCAGGGCCTGAAAGAGGGACTCGTAGTCGTCGGCGATCTCGAGATAAACCCGAGGAATCGATCGGGTGATGTGGCGGTTTAACGAGAGCGCCTGACTCCACGTGCTGTCGAGAAGGATGAGGTGTAGCTTACGTCGCCCATGTGACGCGCTGTCTGCGGCGGTGAGCGATGACGCGGGCTTGACCGCCGCGCCCTCGAAGCTGCGCTCCGTTGTCGCAGCACGTGTGCGCGGCACCGTAGCAGTCGCGTGGGCATGAGCATCATCACCACCATCGCTGCCGACATTTTCTCCGGGAGTGTGGGCCTCACCTCTCTTCCGCCCCTTAGCGCATCCGTTGCCCAGTTGGGAGCGGCAGAGGTACGCTGAGCAGATGTAGTCGTGGATGCTGACAGACCCCGAAGACGGGTAAAGGGAGACATGATAGACGCTCTGCGGACCTTCGGAGGAGCACACTGCTGGACGATGCTCCACTGGCGACAGGTGTTGCAGGTAAGCGTCGTCCTCGACGAGTCCCCAGACGCGCAAGGGTGCACCTAGGAGGTAGGCAGCTATGTGGCCCGAGTTGGTGCTGCGCATCAGCTCTTCGCTGTGCAGCAGCATGGTGACCTCCACATGCTCGTCCAGCACGTCCGCCGGCAAAGCGGTGCGGTACGTGTCGAGCTCGGCGCACATGCAAACGCTTCGAGGAAACCAGCACCACAAGCAAATATCACGCTGATGAGCGCGCCAAAGCTGAACAGATAGCCGGCGTCGTACCGTCACGGCATGGCGATCCTCTGGCTTGGTGCTCGCGAGAAAAGCCTTCCACTCCAACGAGTCCTCCACACTGAGGTAGATCGTGGGCAGTTGTGCCGGACAGTTGGTGGAGATCGCGGCTGGATCACTGCTGAGAGTGAAGTTGTCACCAGCAGACTCCGCTGCTCCAGAGGTGGTCACGGCGTCCTGCATACCACGTACTACCTCACTGGTTGGCTTGCGCCTGTTGATGCGAATGTTGCGGCACTGCACACTCTCCTGGTGACGAGCCAGCGCCTCCTTCACCTCGTTCCAATGCTCGGAAATGCGAGCCGCCTCCTCCCTGGTGCGCGGTGGCATCGCGGCGCGCGGCGCACCATAATGCTGCAGCCCCACGCACTCCAGCAAGCGCAGCATAGAACGCTTGTACGGGTTCCGAGCGGCCCTGCATGAGGAGATAAGCGGCTCACCGAGTTGATCCGCGGCAGCGGACGTGGAGGACGAAGCTTCAGCGGCCATGCGTCGTTAGCGCAGCGCGTTGCTCGCCCGAGATAGCCGTATACTGTGCACTGCAGAGAGCCGTGACAGGAACGCTGCAGTCTTAGGCTTGAACAGGGTACTTGAGGCCGTTGTGTGTCGAGAGAGAGCCGTGCGTGGCAGTACCTTTTCAACTGTGCGCGTCCCCGTGGCTCGTCACAGAGAGAGGGGAGCAGAGGAAGGAGGAAGACCGACGGCGGACGAAGAAGCTTCCACATTTGCCTTGCCGCAAGAGAGCGGAAAGCGTGGGCAGACCCACAGACAGGGCGGAAGTTGTGAGACCGATGAGCACACCGGGTCACAGCGCACAGTCACGACAAAGTGAGCCGCATAGCGCGGGGTTCGTCACAGCGTCTGCGTACGCCGGGTTTACCAGTCTCGCCGCTGCTAGAGCCGACGCTTTGGAATGCAGTCACCAAGAAAATGGTGCGTCACCAGCAACGCCCGATAGACATATGAATGCCCGTATGCACATGAAGACGCTTGAGTCAGACCTCTGCTCCACGACTCGATCCGCTCGGCAGGTGCCGATGTTGCTCCCAACTCATCTCCTCACCTATACTCCCACCTTCTTTTCTTCTTTGGAGGATACGCGCATCGTTGCGCTGTGGAGGGCCTTGGTGACAATCTGGCGTATAGAAGCGCCAACACACACATAAACAGAACACACAATGACTCGAGAATCTAGTGAGCCCCCAATTTAAGGAAGCGCGAAAACGAATTTGTGAAGCGAATAAGAACAAATGAGTCGAGTGGCGGCAGCCTCGCGCCACACACACATAAATAAAAGCGCAGAGAGAGAGGCGCACAAGCGTGCGTGGCGTGCGCATCAAGGCACCATCTCTCGCTCTCGCTATTTCCCCCCTCCTTTCCCCTCTTCATTCCACGAGATCTGTGATCCCCTTTCCGTGGCATGCAGGACACAGGCCTCTTCTCGTGCGGCGACAGCGTTTGAGGCGCGTGGCAAGCGAAGCTTCCCACTCGTGCCCGCACCCGGCGCACAGCCACCACACCTTCGTCTTCGTGTCTGTCGGCGACACTTGCTCCATACTCAAGTCACCGTTCTTTAGCGGATGCCACTCCTGCAGCACGAAGCTCTCCTCCGATGCCAGCTCATCAGCCGATCGAGAATGCAGCAACGCGCAAGACGGGCAACGGACCTTGTCCATGACCCGGTCCTTCACGCGAGCGGCGTAGCTCTCGCGGCACATTGGGCAGTTCCAAAAGACACTCTGCTTGCTGTCCGAGGCGATCTCCTCGGGCCTCAGGAAGGGGTTGTTGCGACTGCCATCCCACAGCTGCAGCAGATCGGGCCGCACCTTCGCCAAAGTCAGCGTCCGGTTCGCAGCGCATCGAGGGCACTCGTTCTTGAGAATGCACCGCACAAACACACCGCTACGCCACACGTGGTCGCACTTGGCGCAGCGCCACGCCGCCACCACCGCTGAGTCCGTCATTACTTCGCTCGCAGGGGTTGCATTGGCACCGTCGCCGACAGCAGCGTACTCAGCCGCCAATTCTGGGAACGCGTGGGCCAAGTAGCGGCTGGCCATCTCCTCATCAATGGTCGCCGAGTCTACCGCACGCTGATCGCTCGCGACAGAAGATGGCGTGCCGGTTCCGTCGGCGTCGCCGGCGCCCGTTTCCGCGTCTGACTTCTTGAACCCACCATGTCGCGACCACCGAGTCACCGCGGCGCCACACTCTTCATCCTCTTCAAGAGCACCGTCTAAGCGCGTCTCCGCGTCACTGCCTCTGCATTGTCTGCTGTTGCCCCTCTCGAGCTCATCAAGGTCATAAGAATCGTCCTCTGCGGTAGCGCAGATGGGGTCCTCGGTGGGAGGCTCTGCAAGCTCGCCACCACCGCCGCCGACATCCTCGTCGATGGCATCCGTTTCCTCCGCGCCACCGCGCTCCGCAGTTTCGGCAAGTTGCCGAGTGCTGCCGCGGCCGCGTCTTGCGGGGGCACGCGAGTGCTTCTGTCTTGACGAAGGGAATGCGCACAGCCTCTCGTCGTCTACCGCCTTTTCTTCGGTCACCCACTCCGCTGCCCCATCTGGTGAACGACTACCTCGATCAAAAAGCCCCAAGGGCTCCGCGAGGCGCTCATCCGCTTCCAAAGAGTTGGGTAACAATGAGGATGACCTCTGCATGGCAGAGACGGGGGTCGCCTGCGCTCGCGATCTTGACGATGCTGTCATCCTCCCACCAGCAGCGCCCTTCTCCGCCTTCGCCTCGGCTCCTCTTTTGGCGCCTCGGGCCTTGCTGGCGCGACCCGCCGCACTCCCAGAGCGACGCGCTTGCGACAGCGCAACGACACCACCGTCCCTGAGGACGGTCTGCGGCCTGCGCGTCGTCAAGCTGGGGCAGCACCTCCACTGAAGCAATGCGGCTGAAGAGTGGAGAGCGGCGCGTGCCATAAAAGAGGCGGGTTGGTGATGGTGCTCGATGCAGCGACGTGCAACTCTTCGTGCGGCACAGGAAGGGCGCCACATGGCTTACGAGGGCGCGCCTCGCTCACTCGATGTTCCCTCTTTGTGCTGTACACTTTTTTGTCGCTGTGCGACAGGTATTACGCATCTCTGAAGAGACCTTTTAAAAGAGGGAGAGTGAAGGGGCAACGGACCGCTCACCGCTGGCGTGGCCGTCTCCTGAATGCGCCAAGTGCGAAACAACCGCAGAAAGTGAGATGAGCGTGTGACCACTGTAGAGAGGCACCACTCGCGTCATGGACGCCTCTTTCTTCTCTTTCGCTGTCTGCTGCGCAGTACGCATGCACGCGATAGGGGTGTAAGTGCCGTGCGGGTCATTACGTCGTGAGGAGAAGGAGTCGGGGAACAAAATACAACGGCATTCCCAGCGGTGGTGTGGGGCAGATCGCCAAGTTCGGTAGTGAAGCGGACGCACGACACGAGTCAGAGGAGAGAGGTGAAGGCACAAGGTGGAGACGCTCGAGAGCACATGGCCCACCACTTGCAATGCATGCGGGATCGACTCACAGAAGCTGCGCATTTCGCCTGCTCCTTCTCTCGCCTCCCACCCTCACTTCTCCATGGCCCCGCCAGCGAATGCACCGCCATCAGCCGCGGTTGCAGACTGGGCCCTAAAGCAAAGCGAGTTGAGAGGGGTGCCGTTCGAAAAAAAAAAGGGAGCGGGCGCAGGTCAACGTCGAAGATGCCGTTCGGAAAGGAAAGAGCAGCAACGAGCAGAAAAAAAAGAGTACAAGAGGGCCTTCGCCACTGTCCTGCCCACCGTCACCCGCCATGCCAACAACAAAAATGCAGCAGAGAGGCAAACAAAAAACGAAACAGAGTGACCAGAGACTGCACGGCACCGCCGCAGTGGACGCGGAGATGAGTGGACAGGTCACGGTCGAAAATGGGCCAGTCAACAAGCAGATGCGCGAGCAGGGTGACGTGTGATTGAGGGACGGAGGCCACGTTATCGACATAAGGGAAGCAGAGAGAGAGAACAAGACGCGTCACGCAGCGCCCACACGGCAGGAAGCAGTAACGCACAGCTCAACATGTCGCCTTCACCCACGATACACTCAGATACACCTCGCAGGACCTACGGTACACATCCGTGGACTCAGGACACCCAAAACGTTAAGCGAATGAATAGGAAGAGAAGAGGTAGCGTACCGATGACGCCTAGCAAAGCAGCGCAGCGCTACATGGGGGTGCACCTCCGTAACCGTTTAGGCCTCGCCGTCAAGCGACATCTGTGCGCCTGGAGACCCACCTAAAAATCACAGACATCAGCGCCTCCCTTTTCTCTCGGTAAGATGCTCATCTTCGTTTTGGTATCGTCATTTCGCCTTCGCCGATGACACCGTCAGAAGCTTTTCCGTAGGCCTCACCTCGGTGGGCGCGGCGCCCCAGCCTCTGCGTGCGGGGAGAGGCCTAGCAGCTCCGCTCCCCTCTGATTTCCACCCCGCCCCATGCCGTGAGTCGCTTCTGGTGCTGATAGGGTGTGCAGCGCGCCCAGCGTGGCGAAGGCCCGCGCGATTCACCGCAGCGGACGGCTGCGCTCGATCCCTGCATGGTGTTGCGTCGGAGCCACCCGCGGCAGCCAGCACACGTGCGGCATCCGCATGATGTGCAGGGTGCCAGCGTGGCCCGACCTTGTGTCTCTCTCTCATTTTCTCTCTCGCGGCCCTCGCTCTGCCTAGCGGTGTGTGCATTTGGGGAAGGGGGGAGCCTGCACGGCGGGCGGTGCGTGGAGCTGGAGGCGGAGGCCGTGCTGGGGTGGCGGAGCCGATGGCACTGCAGCCGCGCGTGCCCCTACGGCAGCTTGGCGGCACGGGGGCGCGGTGGGCCAGCGGGAGGCCGGGGGCGGGGAGGGGCGCAACGGAGCCTCACCGAAGTGTGGCGTTGCAGATAGTGGGCGCCACTGAAGCGATTCCCTTTTTGCGAGCAGCGGGTGTCGCGCTTTGGCTTGGCGCTCGGAAAACGAGGCGCGAAGCGGATCTGCCGCGTTGACGTTCGGTCGCTGCGGCGCCTCGAAATGCGTGCTCGAGGTGTGCGGCCAGTGGCATCCTTTGTTCTTACCCAGACGGCGACAGCCGATACAGAGAGAACGAACCGGCAAAGGCGGACAACTCCCCGCCGCGGGCGCCTTCACGGCAAGCCCTCAAGAAGGGCAACGAGAAGAAGCGTAGATGGAAGCAGCCGCAGCGCGTCAAGTGCGTAGGCTGGAGAGAAGGTCGCGCATAGAGATCGAGAGGAAGCGGCGGATGAGTCTCCATGCAGTCACATCTGTTTCGCGCTGGCGATGATGGCCGTAGATACATCTATGCGGATGTCTATACGTATATATGTATACGCATATGTAAATGGAAGGGCGTGAAGAAGCTGAGGTCGACACACACACGCACGCACAGGTGAGCTAAAGCAGTGCCTCCATCGAGAGAAAACCGTCACCCGCACCGCCAAGAGCACCCTCAACGAGAGACTGACGAAGGTGACACGGCATAGGAGAAAAAGGGGGGAAGAAGCGGCGCGCAAGGCGCTAGGCGTACCTCAGACACGTCCACAACACGACAGAGACACGCAGGCCGAAGGAGGCCGATCGATGTGAGCAGCGGACCAGACTGAAAAATGGCGATAGAAAAAGCGAGGACGAGGTGGGAGGCGGTGGTACGGAGAGTGAAATATCGACGAGGAAAGGCGAGAGGAGGAGGGAACGACGGCAAATGGCGCCCAGGAGGGACGACGACCGTGGGTGCGGTGCCGCTCATTCACAACTTAGCCAAAGCCTGGATGCAGGGACGGGTACCCGCGCACATGTCACTGTAGGCAGCGGCTGCTCAGCATGCGACGGGGGAGTAAGTAAAAAGAAGCGGCGCTGTCCATCATTCCTTTGCGTATGGACGTCAGTGCGCCACGGTGTGCTTTTTTTTTTGCGCGATGGCCCCGCTCGTGAAGCATCGCCGTGGCCTCGCTACCATCTCACGCTTGAAGAGAGGCAGAGAGGTGTGCGCCTTTTTGGTGGTGCTGTAGGTTCCTCACGCAGGTACGCCAACGCGCACTGCCGTGTGCATGAGTATCGCTTACTCACTCTCATCCATGCCGTACAATCTGACTCTCATCATCGGCTCGCCTTCTCTCTCTCTTTCCATTTCTAAGTATCCGCCGCCTCACTCTCGCTATTTCATTGACTTGCGTGCAACTGCTTTTCCCTCTCCTCCACCCCACGACGCCCTGCTCGCTGTTGTTGCATTGGCAGCTCGGCAAGCCGCCCACAGTGCCCTTACACGCCGCGCCTCATCACGTACATCTACGGAGAGAAAGAGGGGTACTCAAGCGCACCTCGTCCAACGCGGCGCGCGCAGCTTGCATCCCGATTCCTGCCTTCTTCGCCTCCATCCTTGGCAGACGCGTATGCCTGCTCGGCATTCCATTAGTAATGAGCTGCCAAAAAAAGGGAGGGAAGAGGAGAACTGCCATCCCCGACATCACAGGGGGTCGCTGGCACCATGCAGAGAGAGAGAGAGTGCGCATCATAACGGAGAACGGTCCACAAACAGACATTATATATATAAGGGGGCATAAGATGGGCACGGACATCGATTCGAGATCCGCCGCCTCCGCGAAGGACCTGCTTCAACGCTCAAGGTGCCCAAGCGCTATGGCACACAAACGCCATAGCAACCAGCATAGATGCCCCGCACACGCCCACACACCCATCAAAAAGAAAGGGCGCAACGGGTGCTCGCCCACGTAAAACAGACAGACGCGGGTACGTCAATGCAGGATGACACCTGTCTCCGCCCCTGCCGCAGAGACTGAAACTCCGCCGCATCCCCAGAGTAACAAAAAAAAGCCCCTAAGAAGCCCCTTGTTTCATCTCAAGACCTCTTCGCCGAATGTGCTGCCTCCTCCTTTGCGCTGCACCCTCGCTTCACCATTTTTAGCTCGCCCACCCATCGCACATGTAACCACAGCTCTGCTCACACGTCACCGCCACCCCCCTGCAGAAACCGTTTCTCACACCAGCGCAGAAAGAAGTCGATACACAGGAAAAGGATACCGGCAAGGGGAGATAGAGAGGGAGGGGAGAGGGGGGGAAACTTTTCTAACGTTGCGTTACCCTCCCCATATTCCTTCGCCGCCTCTTCTTAGGCTCGCCTTCACTCCGCCTTCCCCTCTCTCCCTCCCCAACCTCTCCTCAACGCCAGTTGCTGCTACTGCAATGATCGGCAAATCCACTCCGCTATCGAGCACTAGTGAGGTGTCGGCGCACTGCCACTTCTACGCAATGAGGTGCCTCACGCAGCCTCCAGCATCGTACGCACATGTGCGTCCTTCTTTTTCGGCCGCCTCATAAGCTCTCAGTATCTGCCGGAGCCCATGGCGTCGTACATATCCTTGTGAACCACACACTTTGGCTTCTTCTTGCCACGCAAGCCGGCTGGCAGCACTGACAGCACCGTCTCCTTCACGAGTTTGCCGCGCGGCACCCACTTAGGTAAAGGACGGCGATTGTCCGCTAAGATGAAGAAGATGGCCGTGACCACCAGGGCGACGGCAACACCGGTGGTAGCGCCGATGGCGTACAAGTCCGTCTTGTCCCGCCTTTGCTTCGACGAGGAGTCGGCCGGCGGTGGGCCCTGACGGCTGAGTTGCGTCAGGAGTGGATCGATGTGCAACACACGGCGGAACTCTGTGGTGCTCGCCGCTGCTTCGCTGGAGTGGATAGAGGCCTCCACCACCACCTCGATGTCGGCATCAACGCCTAGCGATCCAGGGATAAAGATGAAGGCATACACGACATCTGCTGCCGCCGCGGACGTCTCCATCTGTGTGCTGTAGGTGATTTTGCCGCTCCCTACGTCCGTCGCCAAGTCGCGGAAGGCGAAGAAGGGGTACCTCCACTGCCACCACTCACCCTCAGCCTCGCTGCCCGGAATCGCTACCGTGCCAGTGATGGGGTCCTTGTAGACAAGGTAGATGCGGGAGCTGTTGTGCACCACGTAAACGCTGCGCACCGTCACGTCACTCGGCTTGACGCCAGGCATATTGACGGTAAAGAGCGCCCAGTCGCTCGGACCGTATGAGGAGCTGAGGTCGTCGATGCACAGCGGCGTCGCCGCGGCAACGCTCAGTGGGAACGGCTTCGACGGCAGCGACCATCCGAGCGGGTCCAGCACTGGCCAGTAACTCCCGCTGCGGCACGTGCTGAGTCCACCCTCCAAATGCTGCGCATCCTTTGTGAGTCGGGAGACGTACAGGAAGAGGCGCAGGGTAAGCCGCTGGTAACTGTGGTCGTCCATGAGCAGTGCGAGCTGCACCGTGCCCTCGTAGTTGAAGGAGCGCGATAGGGTCTCGTTGAGGCCGCTGCTGCCCGGCACAATGCCACGCAGCGTCATGTTTTGGTATGCCGTCTTGCAATCGCGCGTCGGGGAGAAGCCGGGCCGGTTGAACAGGTGCATTTTGCTGTCCGTGCAGTCGCCTGGTAATGTGGCGGGCCCTTTGAAGAGACGCACGCGGCCCTTTCCATCAGCGCAGTCGCCCTCCGGGAAGTGAGGGCCTGTGTAAGAGATTTCGGCCCCCTCCAGTGGTGCCACGCACTTCATCTTGGAGCCGGTGCACGTCGGGCACTGTTCAATGCTGGGTGACACCCACTCCTGTGACACCCACTTGAAGCCTTTCACGTGGCGGTCGCTGGCGTAGCTGGTCGTCATGTAAGAGTCCACAAAAGGGTATACGAGCATGTTGAGGCCGAACGCCCGGTCCTGCGTCTCGGTGTCCACGTAGGTGAAGAGCTCCGCATCGACAGAGAAAAGTGATTCCGGCACGCGCGTCTTGGTCACCGCGACGAATTGGTTCAGGTTGATGAGAATGTCGTGTGTGCCGTAGTCCGTGTCGAACTGCCCCGGCTCGAGCCACGAACTCGCCTGCACGGCCTCGGAGTACAGCGTGCCCTGAAGCTGGAGGTGCCCCACAAACTTCCACACGGGCGACCCGTCATACCTCAGCATCTTATTCATCATCTTGTACGGGAACACGCCCGTCCACGTGACATCGCAGTCGTTCACGTCGACGGTCCAGCGGCCCAGAGAGCTGTTTGTGTCGTTCGCCGGGGTCAGCAGTGGAGCGTAGGCGCACGGGTTCGTGAATGTGTCGCACCTCAAGTGCTTGCCGCCGAACTTGTGGTACCAGGACTGGCCAGAGTTGTAGAGGTCGCCTACGCTACCGTTGCCGGAGTCGAGAGAGAGGCTGGTCCACCTCCACACATCCTCACCCACGCCGGCACGGCCTTGATTGGCGAGGCAGCTCATCTCGAAACCTGGAGAGCTGGAGGCAACGCGACCGACAAAGTCCGCCGGCTCCATGTATGACTGCTTCGTCGGCGTGATAAGCTCAAAGGTTGGGAAGCGGACGCCGAGGTTACCGATAAGGCTGTAGACGAGGAGTACGAGCGAATTATTGCACCACGTCACCGCCACGCCATCGGCCGGGAGGCCGTCCTTGCGCCCATAGCCGGTGCCAGGCGTGACGTCCCACATCTTTGCGTCTGGGTAGGTCTTCCACGCGTTCGCGTTACATGTGCCGCGGCAGGTGATCTGCCTGTTGGTGATGTTGGCATCCTCTCCTGGTTCGATTGGCGACAGTGTGGATGTCGGGGTCAGCGTCCCTTGGCTCGACACGAGCAGGTAGGCCGTGCCGGCGCAGTACGGCTCACCCAGACAGTGCATGGTAAAGGTGAAGAAGTACTGCCCCTCCAGCCCCGCCGAGCTGAACATGAAGTCGCCGTTCAGCGTCAAGTCAAAGTGACCTTCCAGCGGGGAGGCACCGAGGGTGAAGTAGCGTCCGTGTAAGCACGGATCCTGACCGGTCATATTGTTCAGCGTCGCCTTCAAGACCGTGTGAGGGGGCGTCTCGTAGTAGTACACATTCGCGCACGGCGGCAGCGGCGCCCTAGTCGGAGGGGGAGTCGTGAGAGCGGCGTAGACCACGAACACCACCTGTGTGCGGCAGACGAACTCTCTAGCGCAGTACACGTCTACGAAGGCGTACTCGACCAGCTCCGAGGTGGGCGCCACGTAGAAGAAGTTCCCCAGCAGGTTCACCTGAAAATGGCGCCCGGTGTCGCTGCTGCTGTTCAACAAAAGGTACGTGGTGATATTACACGACGAGGAGGTTATTGGCACGAGGGTGCCGCTGATCGACTGCCCGGTCTCTACTTCGTACTTGTAGGATACGGGGCAGGTGGGGGTCGGCGCTGCCGTTGACGTTGTCGAAGGCGCCACAGTTTCGGTGGCCACGATAAGCACCAGCTTTGTCTGGCATAGGACCTCCCCGTCGCATTTCATCAGCACTGTCACCACCACGTCTTCCTCAGTGCTGGGGGCCTTGAATACAAAGGAGCCGTTTGCGCTGAGGGAGAGCCCCGGCACGGCGGAGAGAAGCGAGGCCAATGGGGCGGCACCCGTCCTGCACATGGCGCCGCTTTCCAAGGTGCCCTGCACCAACTCCCCAGGCGTCAGAGCGTAGCCGACAATGCTATTGGGGCAGGCGGCGGCGTCACGCGTCAAGTGAATTAGGATAGAGCCGCGGCAGATGCTCACGCCGTTGCACGCAACGAGGTACGGGATGCTTGTGTCCTGCGGCGTCGTATCGATGCTGGTGGAGTACACGTAGCCCATGGGGTCTGACGGCTCGCTGACGACGGCCGTGCCCACAGACGGATCTTCGATCGTCGTGGTGTACGAGCACATGGTGTCGCGCACGTCCAGCAAGAACTGCCCAACGTAAACCTCGCCAACACGGTAGATATTGACGTGTTTGTTGTGTGAGCACCACGGTAGCTTTTCTGGTGGCACCGGTGTCGGGGAAGGCCCCAGCACGACGGCTATCATATCAACGCACACGGTAACGCCATTGCACTGTACGGTGTATCCCAGCGAGGTGTGTTGGCCAACCATGGCGGTGCTGGGGACAGCGTAGGTGTAGCAGAGCCCTGATGTGTTCAGCCTCACCGTGCCAACAGATGGCTCAGTGGTGATGGACACGCTGTAGGAGCAGCCAGCGTCTTCGATGTCTATCGGGAAGCAGTCAGTGGATGCCACGCCAACCGCATAGGTGCGCTCCTTGGACGCGTGCGAGCATGGGGGGTACGAAGGGCTGGGCAGTGAGCTCTCCGAAAGTGTCGACGACGACGACGAAACCACCGTCTGAGGAACCGCGTACGTGACGGTCAACTGGCACGCGACCGTATCACCGCACATCGCATTCAGCGTGAAAGTTGCCGGTGTGGGGCCGTTGACGCTAACAAGGTATGACCACAGCCCCAAGGGCACGACGGCGTGAGGGGGGGAAGGATCTTGCACGACGACGATGGACGCGGCCCCTTCGGTGGTGCAAAAATGAGCTCCCCGATGCGTGATTAGGCCCACCGACGTGGTGTCGAGAGTGGCCGTATAGGTGAAGCCATCTTCTTCACAGCGAGGAATGTCGACGGAGGACGCGCTCTGCCCACGCGCGGCGGAGGCGAGCAAGAGCAGCATTACAGCACTAAACCCCATGATGGCTCCATGGCGCAGCAACGCCGAGTGGCGCGACATTTTTTTCCCTCGTAACGCACCCGTCTCTCCCCCTCTCTAAACAAAAAGAAAGGGAGGGGGAGAAAATGAACGAAGAAGAAGGTGATTTTTTTTCGGGAAGCGACAGAGAGAGAGAAAGCGCGATGAGGACCGGGACGCGCGAGAGCGGAGGAGACTGGCCGACTCTCTTTCGGTATCGCACACACGCGCGCGCTACAAAGGGAGAAGAAGCACCGACGGGGTGAGAAAAAAAAAGAGAGGAAACCAATGAGGCAAACAATCAGGAAAGAATAGCGATGCCCCTGCAAAACCTCAATCGATCGCACACAGAGACACTGAAGACCCCCTCGCGCGCTTGCAGACTTGTACAGATGCGCTGACGCAGAGAAGGCACGCACACGTGAGGAGGAGCAAAGATGCACCAACGCACAAAAGCGAAGACGCCGGCCCACACAAAGGAAGAGGACAAGAACACCACTGTCAACGACTACGGAAAACAAACGATGAAATAAAGAAAGAGGGGAAAAAGTGCGCCGGCAGCACAGCACGCTCACACGGAGAGGGTAGAAGTCGGGTGGTGGTGGTGGGAGAGAAGGGCAGCCCCGCGGGAAGCCTCTTTCTGTTTCTGTTCGTTGCGCTCCTGCTTTCCTTGTTAAACGTCACCGCCCGTGATGGAGGAAACAAACAAACACACAGACGCATATATATATAAGAACGTTAGCTGACGTCTCCTGCACACCCCACTCTCCCTTCACCTCCGCTCTCTTCCAGTGCAGAGAGAAAGAGTGCCGGTGTCTGCGTATATGTGCGCGCGCGCGTGTGTGTGTGTGGCAACGGCACAAAGAAAACGCTAATACAAACGCGCAGCGGAAGTAGTGCACGAGGGGTGAAGAGGGGGAGAAAGAGGAGTTGAAAAGACTGGAAGGACGACTGCCTCTTTCCGTTAAGATGCTTTTAGCCAGTTCGAGTTCCCTCCCCGCGCACGACTCACGAGGCACCTAAGCACGTGCGTGTGCGAAGGCGACACTTTCGAGATAGAAAATGCCTCTCAGCTTCGATAATCTTTAACCGTTTAGCGCGGGGCGAGTGGCTCGTTCATGTAATTTATACTCGGCCGCGATCCTGCGTGCTTGCTGTTGGCTCGTTCGCTCTGCACGCGCTCTCCGCAACGCACCCGAGAGTGGCGAACTTGAAAAGCAAAACGTTTAGACAAATCAGAGTTAGGTGTCTCTCAGAGGCAACGAGACGATGGCGAGCGTCTGCGAGACGACCCCAAATGAAAGCGCTGTGTACCACGCCTCTTCTCGAGTGAGAAAAAAAACAGGGGTCACTATGCGCTTGTGTGTGTGTGTGTGTCTCGGTATGGTATGACAGAGCGGAGAGAGCGGAAGAGACCCGCACGCGCACATACACACGCGCGCGAAGTGTGGAGCCGTTCCCTTCCGCGCAGAATAATGTGAGGTGAGAAAGGCTGGGGGAGCAATTGAGTGAGCGTGAGCGCTGCGCTGGTCGCAACTCACAGTCCCGCAGAACGACCACAAGCACCGCAACGGGAAAAAAGGGGGGCACAAGTAAGGGGAGACGTCTGACGACGGCGGTAGTCAAAGACACGAACGAAAGAACAGTGCACAGCTGTTCCGCTGTGTGAGTGCAGCCAATGGGCAGCGATGAGCGCGTGAGTATAATCGCGGCAAAGCGACAAAGAAGAAAAAGACGCAGGAAGTAGTGAGGAGACGCCGTAAAAGCAGCAGACGTTGTGGTTGCTCACGAGGGGAAGAGAGGTCTATGACAGGGCGCACGACGGTTCGAGCTGGCGCGTAGTAAATCGTCTGCCGATGCAGCCAAAGGTGTCGCTGATGATGAGTCGTGGCGGTCTCGGCGCTTACGCGTCCCTCCCCATCCCGCGTCGCGCGCCGCGAGAGCCGTGGTGAGACTCCGGACGCTGCGCCTATGCCTGTTCTTCTCCCTTCGCTTTCTTGTTTTTTTTCGTTTTCGAGGTTTCCTTCATCTCGGGCTTCAACAGCATTAATACGCCATACGTAAGCGGGCGGCGAGGCGGACCAAGAGAACACCGAAGGAGTCGAGGCACCGGACCAAAGAGCAGCCAAGAAGAGATTCGCAGATGGAGGACAGGACACATTCTGCCACAGTCAGCACCATCATCACCTCCAAAGTCGTTCCCTCCGCCACCGCGGCGCTCTTTTACTCTTCTTCTTGCCCTTTGTTTTCTCTTCTTCGCGGAAGAGGGGGAAGGAGGGGGGCATTCCCAGGCGAAAACAACGTCGACGAAAGCAATTCGCAGCGCCCGCCAAAGGGAGGCAGTAAAAAAAAAGAAGTCGGGGAGGGGGGAAGGGGGCAAATCGGCAACACCAAACAGCAACGCCGCGCGAAACTTTACAAAAAGAAACAAAAAAGGGGCGACGTCGGCGGTGGGGAGGGGAGGGGGCAACAAGAGAAAAGCAAAGATAGACGGCAGGACAGAAGCACGCAACGCATTCTTTCCTCCTGCATACCTCCTCCACTCCTCTCGCGAGCAGAGATGAGGAACATCCACTTCTATACACACCGCATAGCACCAGGCAGCTCCGCCTTTTGTCGGAGAGCGCCCACGCTTGAGCACCAGCCTTACCTTGTATCAGCACTCTTCCTCTCGGCTGTCGGCTACACACGCGTTAAAAATCTCCGTCTCAGTTCCTTGTTCTCCTTTTGAGTGCGCCCAAAGCGTGTTCAAGGCGCACCCGGATGGATGTCGGCAGCATCCTCTTCCCTCCTCCACGTCAGGGAAATAGAAGAACAGAGCGAACTGTACACCACGCAAAGAGACGTGCTTTTAGCTTCGCAAGTGGGTGAGAGCGCGTATGATTCAGTCATATACACAGGCCGAGAAGAGAGAGGGATAAATGGAGCTCGACGTGCAGGAGACGGCATAGCCTCAGCGAAGGGGAGGAAGCTGCTGTGTAATGGTGCCCCCCCGGTAGTGCGCATGTGCTGCAGATTGTGGCGTGGCGTGCCGTAACCAAGGCATCATACACGCAACACGAAGCCGACGCCAAGAGGAGGCGAGACGAGAAGAAAAAAAAACAGAGGAAATCGAGTAAACGACAAATAAATCTGCACGGTCAACCACAACGGCATCGGCGCATCGAAAGTGCCTCTTCTGCTTCTTCGCGTCGGCCTCTTTCGCTCACGCCGTCCCCGCCCCCCCCCTCAACTACAGCGCAATGTGTGCACAAGCGACGGTGAGTCATTCGTTCTTTTCCCGCTCACTCCCCCGTTCTCTTAACCGTGCGAATCTGCTGTCGCGGCTCTCGTTCTTTCTGCGCTCTGTCTTTTCAAGCGCATTCCTATTTCCTCTCCGATACGAGCAACTACAAATTAGGCGACAGCATGGAGAGGGCGAGAGGCACCCAGCGCCTCATCTGGGCGTGTGCACGCCTCGAAATATCCACCGTGCGGCAGGGTCGAGGATGGCCGAGAGAGAGAAAATGAAAGGAGGGGGGAGGGGATGACACGTACCCTACGGCGGCGTGGCAACCGTCGTCTCGATATCAAAAAAGATTCAAGCGAATGGAAGCTCATCTGGTCAAACATCTGCGAGAACACATACTGAAAAAAAAAGCGAGCAGAAAACACGAGCACACGATCGAGTAAGAGAGCGAGAGAGATGAAAAGGTGATGATCATGACGCGTAAAGCACTTACACGCACATGCATACACGCACGCGTTCATAATGTCGAATCGGTATATATATTCATGTTTCTATCTGTGTGTTTGTGTGTGGACTCCCTGCACTCATGGAATATCAGTGGAATAGCGTCTCCGTCCTTGATACGCTTCTCCTCGAGACGACAACGATATGCACCTCGCGGTACGGAAGGTGCATCTGTATGAATGAAATAGCTTACACGGCCGAGGCTGTGTCCTTGGCGAGCTGGTAGTCACGCACGCTGTTGAGAGCATTCTGTGCCTTGATAAGGGCCTCCAGCATCTCCTTAGCCGCCTTGCGCTGTGCCGCGATGCCCGGTGGCTCGGCAAGCAGGGCGTTGGCAGTCTTCTCCGAGTACAGCTCACGCACCAGGCGTGCATAGACCTCCTCACGCAGGCGAGTGATCATTAGCAGTGTAATCGCCTTGGGCACCTGATCGGAGATGTTGCCTTTCACGATGGCAAAGTAGCCCTCCACCATCTCACGGATAGCGTTGTTCATGTGCTGCTCGTGCATCGTCATGCTATTGCCAAGCATAATGCGTGAGGGCACGTCGGTCATGTCAGACTTGCCGCCAGCGCTCGCGAGGCTATCGATCCACCCCTGATCCCTCGACTTCTCCAGCTTCTTGTCATCTTTGCCGCTCTTCTTCTCTTCTTTCTTGGGCTCCTTGCCGCCCTGCTTCGCATCCGCCTGCGTACCGCCACTCGGCGGGACGTTCTGCTCACCCGCCTTCTGTTGCGTCTGGGGCTGCTCACCATTGGCGGCGCCATAGATGTTCGCGAACGCGCGCTGCGCCAGCTCCTCCATCATCGGATGCTTCACGTTAATGAAGCCTCGCTCGGCGCTGATGATGGTGCGCACATGCGCCGAGGTCGGCCCGCGGAAGTCGAGCAGCATCCTCTGGCAAATCGATATGATAGCCTCCTTGAGGTTGGGGTATCGGTCCACCTTGCTGGCACAAATGTCGACGATCTTAATCAGCTCCTCGTAGACAAACGTAACGCACTTGAGGGACGGCTCCTCGAGGCGGGAGATTTGCTGCTTCGACAAGGCGACAAACACCTGGTCGGAAGGGAACAGGGTGGCGTGCATACCTGCCATGTTACGTGTGTTGATGCGGATGTAGTCGTCCGTGAGATCCTTCTTGGCGCTCAGGCTAGTCACGTATGTGGCGAAGCACTCGTGAAAGATGTAGTCCAGACGCGCCCCGCCGAGCAGCTCTTTCGTAGCATCTGTGATGCCGCCATCGATCGTCTGATTCACGGTGTCGCTGAACAGCTTAATCAAGTACAGCAGCTGTGCACTGGGCTCCGTGATGTCTTGCTCGAACATGCCCAGCTTCTCCATCTGCTTCTTGGTGGCCTCCATCAGCTGGTCCACGTGGCGCTTCAGATCTGGAATGACAGCTTTGATGTGCTCCAGCAGCAAGTTGTTCAGCTTCTTGCTGAGGTAGACAGTGCCGGCCTCGTCCGCGATGGAGGAGTAGATCGGTGAATTGACAAAGAAATCGCGCTCCGCCCGCCGGGCAGCCTCCATCGACTTGCGGTCATTGATATCCTGTTGGCTGCGGCACACCACGCCAACGAAGCCGTGGCGGAGTTGCAACACCTTGTTCTGCAACACGTCAAAGCAGTCCGTTCCCTTATCCATCAAGTCGATCTTCGTAAGCACGCCGACCGTGCGCAATCCCTCCGGGTCCAGCTGCTTCGCTAGGCGCAGCGACTGGCTCGTGGCAAGATCGGTGTTCGCAGGGGATATAGCGAGAATGATTGTGTTCTTGGGCGACACATAGCGCGTGACCATCTCCTTGATTTGGCGGTCAATGTCCTTTGGCTGATCGCCGACGGCGTTCATCACGAGGCCAGGCAAGTCGACAAGGGTCAGGTTCAGCACCATGTTTGAGTACACCTTAAGGTTGATCGCCTTATCCGTAATCGCTGACGGGCCGGCCACTTCGATCGTGCGGCGCGTGATTTCTTCTTGAATTTCGTTGAAGTTAAAGAACTTCTTGTTGGGAATGTGCAGGAACTCGCCCCACTCCTCAGTCTTGGACTTGGGCAGCTGCACGAGCTGCAGAACGAGGGGGCAGCGCGTCACGATGCCGGAGCCACGCGGCAAGAAGTCCTTCCCGACGATCGACTCCAGCACAGAGCTCTTGCCGCAACTCTGACTACCGACGACGGCGATCTGGGGGAGGTTGAGCTTGATGTTCATCTTGACACCCGCAAAGGCGTCATGAAGCTCATTTATCACACTAATCAACTGGTCCATGGCTGCGAGAATCCGTTCTGCAGGAAGAAAAATGAGGGACGAGGCACAATGGGGTATACGCGGCAATAAATGGGCGCTTCGAAAGAGCCACCGAACAGAAAAAGAGCTCTCTCTATATATATGCACACACACACTCGCACGCACACGAAGCGCAGTGTGCAAGCCCACTGTGCAGTTCACTGAGGCCGGAAGGTGCGTGATACGTTGACTGGATGCTGTGACAGCTTCTTCCCTATGTATCCCCTCCCTTACACAGACAGCACGAGAGAGGCTTGCCACCGAATCTGAAGCAGAGCAAAGAATGGAGGGGGAGGAGGAAACACCGATCGAGCCCGACAGGCACGCACACGAAGGCACTCCACTAAAATAAAAAGGGATGACTAAGAAGTAAATGAAAAGAGGAGGCGCCGGCAACTCTTGCTTTCCGCGAATGCGTGCAGCGCAACGTCCTGTAAAATGAACGCAAATCCCAAACACGCACACACACGCGGAGAGACCGGAAGAGTGTGTGGTGGGGGGAGGGGGGTGTCGGTGTTAAAGTGTCTACACGCTCGCTTTGTGGGGGAGGGGGGCAGGTGGGTGGAGAGCGCGCACACTGGAGGAGAGGAAGAAGGGAAGCAGAGCGGCGCCGGGTACTACTCGAGATGCAGAGGTGAAGCTGAAGGAGAGAGCCGAAGCAGCGTCTCGGTTGGGTTGAAGCCTCGATGCGAGCGGCACGGCTTTGATGCGAGGGGAATAGGAAGAAGGACGAGAACGTACGGATAGCCAACATGAGATGGACATACGCCGCCGCGTGTTTGTATGGCGGGGTACAGTGGAGAGAAAAGAGGGTGAGGGGAAGCGCACAGTGTAGACGACGGTAGCGGCAAGCGGGCAAGGGCAGCGAGGTGTGGTGCCACGTGAGCAAGAAGAGGGGAAAAGAGGCAGAGGAGCGGGAGTGGAAGAGGAAGAAATGTGTGCCCTCATGCTAATGAGGCGATCAGGCACGAAAGAACGTGCCATCCATCGACAAAGGCAAGCACAGACTATGTCCGTCATGTGGCATGACGAGGTGTCTGAAGGGAGGTGCCGGACAGCCATACCTTCCCCCCTCCTCTGCGCATGCATGCCGAGAAGGAAAGGGATGGAGAGGCTCATGTGCTGTAGTGTGGTGACCTATCGCGTGCAGAGAGAGAGGGCAGCGCTGCCCTTTCGAGTTGTTCCCTCCCTCCCTCCCTCTTCGTGTGCGCGCGTATGTGTCTGTGCCACGGCTTTGAAAAAGTGTCTGCACGGGCGTTAGCGACCGGTAGAGGAAAAAATGAGTGAGAAAGTGGCCAAGGAGTCCATAGCCACGCAGGCAAGACGCCCAGGCGTGCGCAGTGGGTGCGAAGCGCAGTGGCAGCTCTTGAAGCAAAAGGAAATGTAAGTCGGACGTCATGTCCGCACCCCTTACGGAGCGCCGCTAGCCACATCATCACGATCGACCGTGGCACGGCACTTCCCAGGAGATGTAAAGACCTCGTACACTGCCCATGCCCGGCTCCCGCATTGCCTCCACGCGCGCACGCAAACAGAGGCAGGGCAATGCAAAGCTAGTGCCCCACCACCACCAACCCCAGACACAGAAGCCAAGTTCGTTTCGACGCAGTCTTGGTCCACCTTCGAAATGTGCTATACATCTCATGTAGCAGCGCAGCAAGAGCACAAGCGCTCCAGGGCACGCACACCTCTGTGCGTCGGGGAGGGGGAGGGCAGGCCCTGCGGATTTGCGTCGGTGCCACAGGATTGCCTGCGGCCTCCACCTCTCTCGTTCTATGTCACTCACCTCCTTCGTGCCGTGGCGTTGCTTGGTCCGAGCTGTTCGAGTGACTCCGCACAGCGGTGGTCGGAGTATGCACTGCTGCTGTTGGCTGTGACGCTCATGTGCCCGCAACGGCAGCTGACGCCGCGGTAGACGACACAGTCGAGATGTTCTCCACAGACTTCAAGATGCCACTGCTTGGAGTAGTGTCTTTGATACAGCTATCCAGCGCGCCTTTGGTCGTCTGTTGATTGGCCAGGGGAGACGGAGAGGTACCCGGCATGCGACTCTCGATCTCCAGGAGCGTGGAGCGGGTGAGCGATTCGGCGGTATGTGGAGAAGCTGCAGAGAGTAGCACCTCACCCGGCGCACACTTCCCACAAGCTCCGGAAGCCCTTTCGGTCATCTCGCGCAGCCCTCTGAGGTGCGCACGCGCGCCGTTGCGCCGCTCCTGCACCTCCGGTGCGTACGGTACCGTCACCTTGAGCTGCCCCGTCGTGGTGGAGCGCTGCACCTGAGTCGCGTCCGCCGCAAGCTCGTCCTCGACTGGCACTTGGAGTAGCTTTCCTTTAATGAAGACCCGCACCACGTCTACCTCAACCTGCACGGAGAGCAGCGTTGTCGAGATGAACTTGCCAGGCTCCACGGTGAGCACGAACTCTGCAGCGTCGTCCTGGTTCATGTGAAACGGCACTCGGGGCTCGTTCCGCAGCAGCAGGCGGCCGTACTTGCTTCGCTCCTCTTCGGCAGTCAGCCGCTGCGACCCCCGCTTCTGCCCTCGGAGTTCCTGATGAAGAGCAGCGATGCTGCCGGGCTGTGGAGTCGACTGCTCCTCCTTTTTCTTCCGCTCTATCTCCTCTTGTTCGCGGAGCATCTGCAGTCGCTCCTCTGGTGTGTGCCCATACACGCGCTCGCCCTTGTCGTTGTACTTCGGAGGAAACGGATCTATCCCCTTCGCCAGCATCTCGTTCTTGATGCGCTCTATCTCGCGCACTTTCACTGCCTCCTCCTCGGCCACCTCCACCACCACATCTTCCGCCTGCCGCGCCGTGATGCGCTCAGCGCGGATGATCTCATCGCCGTCCAGCTCCTTTAGCTGGGGCAATGTGTGGATGACATAGGCGCGGTAGCCCTCCGTCTTGGTGCACGGATTGCCTGTCAGGTGCAGCGACTCCAGAAACGGATTCGCGAGCAGCGTCTGCACCGACGTCGGCTCCGCAATGAAGTTCAATGTGAGGTCCAGCCGCTCCAGTGCCTCGCACCCTTGAAGACCATCGATGAATGTAATGTTATTCACAGCGAGGTTGAGGTACGTCAACCACTTCAGGTGCCGTAGTCCCTCAATGCGGCTAATGTAATTGTTGCATAAGTAGATGATCTCCAGCTGGCGGCATGCGTCGCCAATGAGCTCGATCTGTTCAATATCTTGTTGATGCAGGGCGATCTCCTTCAGGTTCGACAGGCAGCCCTCATTATGCTCCGCGCGGCGACGGAGCAGCTCCACCGTAATCCGGGCCATCTGTCGTGTGTTTGCCGGCGTGCGTGCCTCCCCGTACCCTTCCGTGTAGAGGGACGAAAGACGCGCTGTGTGAGATCCTGACGCAGCAGAGAACAAAGAAAAAGAGCGAAGAGTGAATGGAAAAGTTCAAAGAACCGCTAAGTGTGCGTGTGTGTGTGTGTATGTCGAACCCGCAAACGATTCATTCAAACGCGGAGGCTTTGTGGACCGCGGAAATGAGATCGCAGCCTCCGGCAGTGACTCACTCCGTTTCCTGCGGCCGCCGTTTGCTTGAGTCCGACGGGCACGCTCCCTTTGCAGCCCCTTACCTCCTCCACAGTTTTACAGGAGAGACAAGGCACGCCATCTCGCTGTCCATTATGCCCAGCTCCGCTCCTCTGTGGAGGGAACCCGCAGAGGCAAGAGGAGAATGCATGCGACAGCCAAAGAAAAGCACAGAGATGCCGCTGTGCATCCGCTGGCGACACACACACACACGCACACACATGAGCGCACCCAGAACTCCACTAGACCCATGACACGGCCCTTCCATTCATTTTCTTCTCATTAGCAGCTACACAGCACCCGCGTATATCGGGCGATGATCACTCCCGTCGTCACGTTCTGACCAAAAATTTTTTTCGCACCTGCTGATGGAGCGTGCTGCCTTCACGGGCTAGACTCATTGACCGGCACCTCATTTACGGTCCATAGGTCTACTGGGCCCTCAGCACCTCCCTTTTCCTCTCTTCGATCAGTGATAGTTGAAAACGGCGGTCAGCCTCTTCTCACATTGGCCCGAGAAGCAAATATGCAAACACGCGCATACATATATGTATGGATGTATTTACGAATAAGGTTATATACAACTGAGAAAAAGAAAGGATGCGCACGAGAAGACGGGCAAAACATAGACAATTTCCGCTCTGCATCACCTTCCCCTCTCTACACGGCGTACAAGAACCTCGGTGAGGCTCCGTTGCGCCCCTCCCCGCCCCCGGCCTCCCGCTGGCCCACCGCGCCCCCGTGCCGCCAAGCTGCCGTAGGGGCACGCGCGGCTGCAGTGCCATCGGCTCCGCCACCCCAGCACGGCCTCCGCCTCCAGCTCCACGCACCGCCCGCCGTGCAGGCTCCCCCCTTCCCCAAATGCACACACCGCTAGGCAGAGCGAGGGCCGCGAGAGAGAAAATGAGAGAGAGACACAAGGTCGGGCCACGCTGGCACCCTGCACATCATGCGGATGCCGCACGTGTGCTGGCTGCCGCGGGTGGCTCCGACGCAACACCATGCAGGGATCGAGCGCAGCCGTCCGCTGCGGTGAATCGCGCGGGCCTTCGCCACGCTGGGCGCGCTGCACACCCTATCAGCACCAGAAGCGACTCACGGCATGGGGCGGGGTGGAAATCAGAGGGGAGCGGAGCTGCTAGGCCTCTCCCCGCACGCAGAGGCTGGGGCGCCGCGCCCCTCCCCCCCCGGCTCCTCAGAGATGAGGCCCGCGAAATGGAGTGTCGCCCCGTTACCGGGAGAAGGGTTCACGAAGATCCCAAGAAGCACAATAGCGAAACACAGGCGTCGGCAAAGGAAGACGTGAACGCAAAAGGCAGAGAGATCGAGCGCATATTATATATATATATTTATATGTATATATATATATGAAGGCGCCACGCACTTTCCATGCCAACAGCGTTACCGTCGCCATTGTCACCGACATGCATCCCTCAGCACCCGTGAGGAAACCGAGAGCGATGCATACGCACATGCACACACACCTACACAGACGAACGTATATACATATACAGGCATGCGCTCATGAAAAGGCAGACGCAGACAGGCGCACACAGCGGAAGGGGTGAGTACAGAGCCGTCCAATGACGCAAGAGGAGGAAGAAAAAGAAAGCCTTTCGCGCCACAGCCGAGGCACGCGCGCACCGCCCCCGGCGCCGTCCCTCCCGACTCACGCACGCACACACACACACATAACGCTGTAGCGTAGGAGCGGAAAGAAGTGAGCAATGCTGACATAACAAGGAGCAAATAAGATACGAAGGCACCAGAAAATAGTGCAGCGGTGGTGTTTGTACGAGTGGTAAAAATGAGAAAAAGGATGCAGCAGGGGGGGAAGGGGCGAATGTGCCGCACCTGCCTTGTTGATGTGGTTAACGGAAGAGAGAAAAAGGCTCGCGCACCAGCACCATCAGAGCATGGAGCGCATGTTGTATGAGAGACTGCATGAGAGTCAACCTGAACACACACACACAGGTTCAGAGTGAGAGGGGGCATGTCTCTTCACACCGCACTTGTCAAGGGCGTCTCCCTCCCGTTCTCTCTTCTCTCTCTCTGCGTGAGAAGGGTACGGAGAGGCCTTCGACCTGAGGGCAGCGTGCGTGTTGGCGAGAGGGAAAGGGAGCACACACAACTACGAGCAGGGCGAGGAAAGAGAGCGCATTGTGAGTGGCAAACGATTCGCCCCTCAGCGGTGTTGCCACTCGGTTAGCCCCCTCAGGCTGAAGCAGCAGTCCATCCACCACAGCTTGCTGACCGGCCGGCTTAAGCATTGGTTCGCTCACCTAGCACGCTGATAGAAGCGTCAAGGTGCACAGAGGCGGCGGCACTCTACAGCGCTTGCGCTTGAACACGCTCGCTCACGCCCTTTCAACTCTACACGACTGAGCGTAGTGCAGCTCGCACTCCGCTTAGCCACGGGTAGTAGATTAGCAACACTGACACCCGCGTTGCTCCCACCGCCGCTTTTTCTGGCGCTCCTCGTAGTAGGCCCGCATTCCATTCTCGAACTGTCAATGACTCCGAAGCGCATTACGGAGCAGTTGCTCCGCGCGCTGAGATATAGCAGCCGTCTGCGCGACGATTTGCTCGGACGCATCAAGCGCCCGGTCGGCACCGCCGCTCTGTGTGGCAACTGACGAGCAGGTGCTAAGCGAAAAAGATGCTTTGGATGATGGCTTTCTGCCGCCCACTCAGTGGCCCCCGCTGCTCGCTACTACAAAGGAGCGGGGGCTCCACGATGAGGATGTGTACCGGCTAGCGCGTGGGCTAGAAGGGAAGGAGTTGAGAACACGTACGGAAGCACTCGGCTCGCGCTCTTTTGTGCACCGAAGGCAATGCCGCTCAGCGCCGCGCTGCCACTGCTGGCTGCGTTGCGCATGGAAGCTCTTCATTGATCTTCTGCCTCTTGCCACCTCTGCGGTCACCTCCTCCGGAGCGCAGGGGGTGATAGCCGCAGAAGCGTCACGCGGCAGCTCCGCCGTTGGGGCCGCTGCGATGCTGCCAGGGCATACTCGCGGCCGCAGCTTCGCTAGGTCTCCGTACTTTTCAGGCAACTCCTTGCCGCTTCTGGCCGTGCGGCGCAGCGGATTGTCGTTGCGACTTGGCGCAAAGGTCGGCACGGCCTCCGTTTTCGTTGATGGCGGTGCCGCTGATGGAGCTGGAGGTAAGCCTAGCGTGGCTGACGAGGACTTCAGCGCGGTCTGATGATCGACTTCGCCGGAGCAGATCAATAACGAGGGTGAAGCACAAAGCGAGGACGAGCGTCGAGGCGTCGACACTGCGGCAGACACGTTCTGCCCGCTTCTCGGCCCCACCTCAGCGTCGGCGGCAGAGAGGGAGGTACGTCGGCTCTGCTGCTGAAAAGCGCATGGGTTTCTGTGAGGCTTCTGTGATCGGCTCGCGCCGAAATCTGCGGCGGCAGCGCTACCCTCAGGCAATGTCGGGTTGATGATGTGGTGCTGGATTGCCCTTTTCTTCACACGCGACCCATCCGGTGCCAATATCAGTAACCCGCCCCACAGCTCCTCCTTCTTGCGCAGGCGGCACGGCAGCGTCTCGTGAGTGCAAGTGTGGTACACAAAGCGCACTACCTGCAGGAGTGCCGCGTACTGCGCAGCAGAGGTCGCGTGCAGCAAGAGGTCCACTGGCATCTCGTGGAAGCAGTCCCAGTAGAAACTGCCCTTGAGTGCGATAGCGAAGGGGCGGCTTCGCATGCGGATGCCGACGGCGCGGGCCTGCGCATCACAAATAAGCTCGGCGATGTCTTCCACTTTGGCACATCGGGAGACACGCCCCTGAGGTGAGGCTAAGTTGATTGTGTGCTCTGTAACAAAAAAGACACGCTTGTCAAAGATGCCGATGCGGTTGAGCTTTCGCACCACGCCAAAAAAGAAAAACTGCGTGCCCCGCAGGTGCGAAAAGGAGCTGCGGTACTTCTCGGGGAGGACGACGAGCGTGCACACTGCTAATGGTGTGTCCGGCAGAGCCTCGGAGGTGCGGTCATGCGCCCCTTTCTCCACATAGCTCGAGGCTGCGGATGAAGAGGCGGCGTTCATGTAGGGGTGCGCTGAAACCTTACTTAGAACTCGGCAAACTTCCCCGTATACGTCACACCAGCAAGCTGATGCACAATTTCACGTGTCATCCAACGGACACCACCTTCGAGGAGCTCCAGGAGTACGGGTGCACGTCCCTGCTCGCCGGCAACAGGTAAAGCACGCCCCCTTCACGTCCGCTCACACACGCGGTTTTCCTCCCCACAGTAGCTGCGCTTCCTTCCGTTGCTCACTTCGCTTTCGTTGGCTTGCTCGGTCGAGGGGATGAGCTCCCTATGCTCGGCGGTAGCGACGGACGCGTCCGTCAGCAATAAAGAAAAAAGGATGTCGGCAGAACAAAGGGCGGGGGGTCGAGGGCGGTGCGATGAGCGATGAATGAAGACATGGCCACCGTACGCACACAGGCCTACACATATGCCGCAGCGAGGGCACCTACGGCGAAGGGCACACACCCTCCGCTCGCAGCAGAGCGAATGCGCCGGGATCCAGAGCACTTTACGAGCCCGCGGCAGCCATACCCATATAAGGAACCTTTTCTTTGAGTTGACTCCCCCTCTCCACAGGGCGTACAAGAACCTCGCTGAGGCTCCGTTACGCCCCTCCCCGCCCCCGGCCCCTCAGAGATGGGGCTCGCGAAATGGTGTGGCATCCCATTCACGAGATTGGAAGATGGGCGAATATGTGGTACGAAAGAGGAGCAGGCGGGACTGGGGCGAGGGGGCGGGAAAAGGAGAGGAGCGTGAGAAGCGCGGGGACAAGGGAGCTGCCGGATACTCTTGCCCCTCCTCATTCGTCCCACGTCGAGTTCAGAGGAGGCAGACGGAAAGACGGGCAACAAACGCGCAATACAGCCTCCACTACCCCTTCGTTCTGGTGCCACTTGCCACTCTCACCTCCGGTTGATTTCCTCTCCACCTTCTTGCCCACCGCTGTATGCAGCAGGGCCTACTCAAAAGGTTGAACCGGCGAATGCTTTCATGATGTGGTCTTTCGCTGCCGCGAACCGCGCCTCGTCGCCGGAGAGCATCGCCTGGTCCACTTGTGTCACCTGGGCCAGCAACTTACCGCCATCCTCGCCGAGAGTGCCGCGATATTCGTAGTAGCCCTCCTTTACAAGCCCCTCACCCGTTCGTGAGGCGCGAATCATAGTGTTGTAGGTGTCCATGAGCACCTCGTAGAACGGGCTGGAAACCCCGCCCACCTGCATGCGCTCGTGCAGTCCGTCGACGGTGGCAGCAAAGAGGTGGTGCGTGTGACCACGGAAGACGGCCTCGACGGCGTCCTGCTTTCGAAAGTAAAAGTCCAGTTTACGGCCAAGAGCAAATTCACGTGACGCGAGGCATGTGCAGGCACACCAAAGCGTCGAGACCGCTGGCAAAGGCAGCGGCGTGCCAGCTGTCCGGCCCAGGAGCCCGTTCACCAGCTTCTCTGTGGCTGTGAGAGCGTGCTGGGAGTACGCGGCCAGGGATGTCACAGTCGTCCCCGTGTACACACTACTCACCAAGCCAGCTCCGAAAGAGCAGAGCGGCACGCAGCCGTTCACAATGGCCAGGACGGCAGCTTCGTCCGGGGCGGTCAAGAAGGTGACAGACTCGCGAGGAAACAAGAGGCGAAGTTGCTCTGCCAGCGCCTCTTGCCGGCCAGTGTCAGCGGCAACAGACGGTGTCCATGCAGCAAAGGTCAGCGCCACCCCCGAAAAAGAATGAGGCAGCTGTTTGCCTACCGCTGAAGACACATCGGCCGTTGCACCCGGTTCGCTGGCACTATCGTCAGCACCGGCGGCCACCGACAGCGCGTTTGGGGGACAACATGGGATTGACGAAGAAGTCGCACGTCCCCTGGTAGTTGTCAGGGGTGTCGACTGCAGAGCCCACTCTTTCGCGAGTAGTGGGCCCGACGCCACCAACACCGGCGTGTCCCTTTTTGACGATGAGCGCGATGCCGCCGAATTCGCGTCTTCTGCGAGAGGACCGTTGAGCAGCGCCTCAGCCAGCTCCGCGGGCGCCGCACCGTCCGCAGCGAAGCCTCTGGTGAACACCACGACAAACCTAGTAGGGAGCGCAGCTTCTGATTCCAAGGACTCCGCCGCCAACGACGCGGAGCGCCACCTGGTGAGCACATCATGAGTCACCGGGCAGTGCTGGTTGCCGAACGCGGCGCGCGCCCACGGATCAAGCGCAGAGAGGTAGGAGGCAGTGGGTGTGCACAAAAACAGAGGGTGCCGGACCCGCGTGCGGTTTATGGAAGACTCAGGGTCTCTGAGGAGCTGCTTCAAGCCCTGGAGACGAATGACAGAGGGCCACGGAGTCGCGGCAATGGCTGATGGTGCAGCGGGTGATGCCGAGGCGCCTTTCGAGCCCCCTCCTACAGCTGAAAGCACCTCTCGATCGATTTTCTGCGTCTCAGCGGGCAGCGCAGACCCGTTATCTACCTCCGCCATGGCAACATCCTGCGTCAAAAGGCTAACGGAGTCCACACTGCGGTTCGCCGCCAACGCGCAGGCGCACGCCTTACCCAATTCGCCCGCGCCAAGAATGGTGGCTGCTCTCATGCCAATTTGCAGTTTATTTGCAGAAAAACGTAAGACGGAGCAGCGGGACGAGCAGGGCTCGTGGCTGGACAAGCACGCAAGCGCCGATGAAAAAGTACACATGCAGCCGCGAACAGCCCACGAGCGACGTTGTAGGTGCGCAAGCGAGTGCACGAGGGAGTGGGAAAAGAGACGGTTCAAGGGGACGCAGCGGTGCCCGGCAGCACGGGAGGCCAGATTGGATCAAATCATCACACGAGGCAAAGTCGAATAAACGCGCATCACGCCGGGAGCCATTTCGTTGCTTTCCTTCTCCCGTTGTGCGCCGTCTCCTCTGACTGCCCATTTCTTCGTCTTCGCTCGCAGTTCTGCGCTCTCACCTGCCCCACGTGAGCTCTGACCACGTCGAAGCCAAGCGCACCGGCAAGGGGCGACTTTGCAAAGACACGGAAGGGGGAGAGAGGGGAGTGACCCAGGCAGACGACCAGGTAGTGGTAGGATAGCGGAAAGAAAGGACACCAGCGCAGTGAGAGGCCGCCTCTTGAAATCTTCAACACGGCCGCTGTCCTACGGATCGCCGCCCCCCCCCGCACCAGAAAAAGGCACCCATACCTCACCGCATAGGTGCGGCTCCCTCCGATCTCTCGCCCGATGACGTTTCTCTGCGTTGCTTCGAAATCTGCAAGAATTGCTTCCATTTCTTTTTCTTTTCATCCGGCTTTGGTTGCAGCTTTTACCATGTACGCGCGTTTACTGCGCCGCGATCTCTTCTTTCGGATGAACGAAAGTGAACAAAACAAGGCGATAGCTCAGGTTCAGGAAATGGTCCCACGACCCCATGGTGGTGCAGCTCCTCACCATCGTATTGGCGCCGCTTCAGCGAGCCTGAAGTACAATACGGCCAACAAAATGGGGAGAAAAGCACAGACGCACCGACCGACTCCGCTGAAACGCTCACCAGCGTGCGCATACACGCGGCATGTCACATGCACTCGGCACACGTGCGCGCACAACAAACAGAATGAATTGACTCAGAGAGAATCAATAGGGAAAGAAAAGGGTAACGGATCACACAGCCAGTAGACTGCGTTCGGCGCGAGATGAGTGCATGGCATGGAGGTACTCTTTTCATATAAATGTTCCCTCCCCCTCTCCACACGGCGTACAAGAATCTCGCTGAGGCTCCATTACGCCCCTCCCTCACCCCCTCAGAGATGGGGGCCCGCGAAATAGTGTGGCATCCTCGAGGTGTGATCGATGTGCACACGTGAAAAAAAAAGACAGAAAGAGAAAAATAGAGCGCTCCCTCCTTTCCTCCATGTGCAAGGGATGAGACGCGATTCACGAAGTCGGTTCAAGGAGAGGTGGGGCTCAGAGCGAGGGCCGATGAGGGAAAGAACAGAAGCTGCTGGCAAGAGCTGAGGGAAAAGCGAGGGCAAGTTGCGGAGAGCCCCTTGTCTTAGTGAGCCTTGTCGGCCGCTCGAGGGTGTGCGCAGGCAGGCGGAGGCAGGCGAGGGGAGAGCAATGGGTGAGACCCCAATCGCAGAAGCGGAAACTCCAACCCTATGGTGGGCACGTGCGTGTCATCACTACTCCCCAAGGTCACAGCTGAGTCGCTCTTGGCTCGCTGTTTCCTCCTATACCCACTTCCTCCTGCGCAACGACGCGCTTACTCCTCTCTCGCTTGGCCTTTTGTGGACGTACGCGCTACCAAGCGGAGAACATGTCAGCCAGGGAGGACTGCCACGTCCTGCAAATCCACGCACGGATGCGCATGTCCTCAGCGGCCCGGCAGATGGCGAGGCGGGCGTTAGGAAGCGGATGCATGTCGAAAAAGGCCTCAAACTCGTCCGCCGCGGCCTCGCCAGAGAGTGCCTTGCCTATGAAGGTGACAATCGTCTGGATGCGGAACTGACCGCCACCCCACTGCGCAGCCACGGCGTCGAAGTTGCTCTGAAAGGCCTTCCACACATCGGCGCCCGAGAGGGCAGGATTCGCTGCGAGACTGCTAAAGACGTGCCCGCCGTACTGACTGCGAACTCCGCTGTTCTCGATACATTTTTTCATGATGCTCAGCGCAAAGTCCGCCGACGCGCCGCTCGTCATGGCCACGACCAGTGAGCGGCACAGCTCGTCGTTGCCGTCCACCTCCTGAAGCTTTGCGTAGAGCCCATCGTTGCGCGCTGGCAGGTCGGCGGCGCCGGTCATGCGGATCCAGGCGCGCAGGCAGGCGCCGAGCGTGCCAGCGTTAAACACCGAGCCCGAGAGGAAGCTCTGTGCCTGCTGGAGTGCCCAATGAATCAGCGGGTGCTCAGCAGCCTCCGCCGCGCTCCAGCTGTCGAGCAGAATAGAAATGCCGGCGTCAAGGTAAAAGTTGCGGCGCAGCGACGCGCTGTCGTCCTCCGGACAGAGTTCTATGAGGGACTCGGCAGCCGGAAGGAGAAAGCCAAGCGTACCCTTACGCAGGCTCCTTACCAAAGTAGCGTCCTCGAAAGTGTGAAGGAAGGTGTTTATCGTCTGCACGTACTCAGCGAGTACGTAGATGTCCTGTTCATGAGCCGAAACGGTCGTAACGATCCTCGCCAGCCGCGGAATGTCTTCGTAGCCCATCCGAATCGCGGCCAGCGTGTCGGAGAAGAGGGAGCGGCGATCAGCAGGAGAAAGCCGACTGTAGTTGGCGATCCATGCGTCGAACGTGACGCTGTCGTAGCGGCAGCGATAGAAGCCGGTGCGGCGCGGGTTAGCGTTCACAAAGTCTCCGCTCGCGACGCCTGCAGGCAGGGCCACCTCCATAGCCTCACCGCCGCGCAGCATCGGCGTCGCACGCCCGGCGGTAGGGTCAATCCCCTCCACGACAAGCGGCACACACCACGTTTGATCACTCTTCGCCGCTGTGGCGAAGCGGCACGGCTCCTGCGTCACCACGATGGTGGTGCCGTCTTTCCTCGTCACGTGGATCATTGGGTAGCCCATCTGCGTCGTGAAACTAGTGAGGGACTCAGTGATGGACATCTGCGACGACTCCTCGAGGGCCTCCCAGAGCTGCACCGTCTTGGTGTCTTGGAATTGGTATTTACCGATGTAGTGCGCCATAGCAGGCCCCCACTTATGGCCCAGGAACGCCTGCAGCATGAACACCAGGCCCATGCCTTTGTTGTAGCTGATGCTGTCGAAGATTTGGGTAATATCTGCAGGGTCGTGGATGGGCACTTCGACAGGGTGGCTGTGCTCATACATGTCGTCATGCAGCGCCGAGACCACCTGCAGCGCAGCAGCGTCTAGCGCGTTCCACTGCGGCGCGAGCGCGTTGGTAGCGTAGTAGCCGCACCATGACGCAAAGCCCTCCTTGAGCCACAGGCCCTCCCACCAGTTAATGGCGACAAGGTTGCCAAACCAGTTGTGCGAAACTTCGTGGCACACCAAGTTCGACGCACTACGCTTCGCATCCACGCTCGACTGCTTCTTATCCACCAATATCGACTCGGCACAGGTGATGCAGCCCCAGTTTTCCATTCCGCCGATTGGGTAGTCGGGAACGGCGACAACATCCAGCTTTGGCAGTGGGTACTTGCACTGGAAGAAGCGCTCGAAGAAAGCGAGGGCGAAGGCTGTTGTGTCGAGGGCGAACTGCGCCCGCCCCACCTTGCCCAGCGTCGCGTACACGCTGACTGGGATACCATTGACAACGGTGCTGATATGCTCCAGCTCACCCACGACGCAGGCTGTCAAGTAAGGCGGGCATTTGGTAACCGTCTGGAAGGTGTGCACTACTTCATTCCCCTTCGCACACTTCGACATCAGAGGGCCGTTGGAGAGGACGGTGTAGTGCTCCTCAGACTTGGGAAGCGTGACAGTCAGCGTGAAATCTGCGCGCTGCGCTGGCTCGTCGTGACAGATGTAGAAGAGTCGCGCCGAAACGGGCTCGAAATGCGTGGAGGCCATGCAGTGCTCCTTTCCCTCATGCCTGTAGCGAACCTGGTAGAAGCCGCGCAGCTCTTTGTTGATGCAGTGTTGGAACTCGAAGTGCAGGGTGGGGTCCGCCTGTGCCATCGTCTCCGCGTCCAGCTTCAGCACAAGGGTCTGTGCCGCCTCGTCACGTCCCACCAGTGTCGCACCCTTCACCGAGATCACCTGAATCGACAAGGCTGCATGGAGCTGAATTGTGTCGCCGTCCGGGCAAGTAGGGCAGCGCTGCAGGCGCACCGTCTCAGTCCCAGAGTAGCTCCATGTGGCGAGGTTCACTGTGACGCTCAGATGGTACGCGGCAGGCACGTACGGATTCTGCAGCTTCACGCTCTTTTCGTTCGACATGGATGCCAGCGAGGGTAGGGGGGATGGGAGATGGGGATCCCGAATGTGTTGTGGGGTGGTGGTGGTGAGAGATGCGCCTGGATGAGAAGATACTGGCACAACGACTCACACATGCCCCAGACGAAGGAGGCAGACTGGGTGGCAGGGGAGAGGGCAAACTGTCGACGGGTCACGCTAAAAAGTATTTCCGCGTTCGAAAAGGAAAGAAAAAAAAGAGTCGTGCGCGTTTTCCTTGGAGCTCTGTTCACCGAACAGTGTGGGCGAGTTCGTGCTGATGTGGCGAGATGCAGTGCTTGCGTCCTGGGCAACGACGGCCGTAAGTAGCCAAAGCCTCGTTGCCGCACACAGGGGCGCGTTCAGAGAAGGGAAGTAGCGGAGAGAAGACAAGTACTCAGCATACCGCCGCGCATTGGCACAGGTCAGAGGAGGCAGAGGAACATGAAGAGGGACTGTCTTGTAAAATACTCAGAGCAGCTACCAGAGCAGCCAAGAAAAAACGTCAGGCAATGCGAGCCCGTGAGAAGCGATACGTCTCCTCGTACTGGTCTTTCATTTCGTTTCGTAACGACCCATCTCCGCGCCAATACGTCACCGATGGCGCACGCATGCACAGCCTTAGTCCGCCCTGCCTCTGCGGCACCGCGACCACATCCATGCCCCCGAGCGTGAACGGGCCGGCCGCCGAGCAGCCTCCCCCCAGCTCTCTCTCCACCCCCCCTCCCCCGCCTGCGTGCGGCGCGATCGGCCGGCACCGCACCGACCTGAGCAGGCCCCACGCCCGGGTCCTTGCGCGCCGACACCGGGGTCGCCATCGAGGGCCAAGGCGGTGGCGCCTGCCGTGCCGCTAGCAGGAGGTGGGCCGGAGGCATGCCGGGCGCTCGCAAGGAAAGGGTGGGCGGTGGGCCGGCACCAGGCCGATGCCCTCGCACACCCTGGGCTCTGCGCTCGCGCCGAGGCGCCTCAAGCCGCGGCATTCCACCGTGCGGGGTGGTGGCCCCTCACATGGCCGTGCGGCGGCGCTCGCTGGTGCCATCCAGGGTGGGGAGGGGAGGGGAGGGGGCTCGCTGTCCTCGCCCTCCTTCTCCGCCCATGGCAGCAGACAAGACGGGTGGCGGGACGGCTCGCCCGCGTCTGCGCAGTCGCATCACCGCGTGCAAGATCCTGGCGTCGCACCAGGCGCGCTTCGGGCACCCACCATAGCAGACGCAGGCGGGGCGGCGGCGGTGCAACAGCGCCAGCGCAGTAGCAGGCCGCGCACCACCCCCGCTCCACGCCGCCAGCCCAGAACTCCCCGCCGACGCCGAAGAGGGCGCGAACCGTACCCGAGGGCAGTGCGCAGGCCGTGCGTGGCGTCTACCCTGCCTCTCCCCTCCCCTCTCCCGCCCTACACACACACAGAGGAAGGGGGTGAGGAGGGAACTCTTCGATACGACGCACGGGGGTGGCCGGCGTCACTAGGGACGCAGCGACATGAGCAGGAGCTTAGAAGGAAAGCGGAAAGGTGTCAGAATGTCATTGCGTCGGCCCGAGAGTGCTGATAGATGGTGAAGGGGGCGAGTGTGTTGATACGCCCAGCGATGAGCGAAGGTGGGTTGCCAGCGTGCATCTCACGGGAGATACCCACGCACACAACTGCAAGGAAAGAGAAAGGGGCTGTGGAGTAGATGGCGAGGGCGGAATGGCACCGTAAGGTGGGAGGGAGGGAGGAGTGCAGTGTGCACAGGTCCGACCGTTTGGAGGCAAAGAGCAAAAAAAAGGAGGAGAGAGAGACAGAAGCGGTGGGAAGGAGAGCTCGGAAATGTACTCCACCTTTGCGTTGATCTCTGGTGGAAATGCTGCCCATGCCGCGATTAGGGGGAGGGGGGAGAGCACCATGAAACGACTTGGAGAGAAGAGGGAGAGTTGCAGCGCAGACTTCTGCGCCGTGTCCTCGGATCAGCAAAGGAAAAGAGGGGAGATGCGTCATCGGTAGTTCGTCAAGTGGCGAGAGCTCAGAAAGCGGTCCGACTACTGCGAAACACTGTCTGCCGGCGCGTCGGCCATTTCCACCAGTTTCGTCGAAAGTAAGCCAATCTGACTCTGCAAGGCCTGACGCGTCTGCTTTGCGTCCGCGCGTTCGGCTTTGATGAGTCGCTGCAGGTGTGCCACGGCGTCCAGCGCGGTCTGCAGAGCGTCCTCTTTCTCGGCCATCTCCACATAGAGGCAATTCATTTGCGTGTAGTAGCTGGCGGCTGCACGGTCGGCAGCTGATAAGGCTGCGAGAAGCTCTTCGAAGTTATCTGCTTGGACGCTGTCATGCACGCTGTCCGCCGCTGGTGATAGAGAGCCTGTGGCCACAGCATCGGAAGGACGCGACATCCACGACGGCGAGACTCGCGATGTCGCAGGGGACGGCATTGGAGGCGTCGATGCGCAGGGCGAGCCTGCATGCACAACTGCATCCGCGTCGACTGCCACCGCTCCCAATGGGGCGTCCATCAGCGGCGACGCTGGCGTCATGGACTGCAGGCACTTGCAAACGCAGTGTAGGGCGTCGCGGATTTCGCTTTTGTTGCAGGTCTCCGCCATATCCACTAAACGGCGGTTGAGCACCTGAACGGATCCGTGTAAGGAGCGCACCGACATACAGCCCTCCCACCAGAACTGTTGCAACGCAAGCAGCGAGGATACATCGATAGGCAGCTGAGTCGCCTCCAACGGCAGGTTCAAGGCAAGGCGCTCCCTCGCCGCGGTCGATGTGGACGCCTCACTCCTTTGGTCACCATCGTTGCGGCAGTGGCCATACGCGGCGGGCGAGCGCTGAACGAGGATGCGCATCGCCCTTAGAGACCCTTCGATCGACGCTAAGGTGGCACAGCCATGCTCTGTAAGCTCCATGACGAATGCGCGGCGCGCAGTCGCCGCCTTTGGTGGCGCAGCAGTGCCCTCACCGTTATCGGCGCTGACTTGTGCAGTTTCGATGGTGTTGGCGTGTTCCTTGAGCTGGAATGAAACGCAGCTCTCCACGAGGAGTGGAAACTGTGTCCGAAGAAGGCTGACCCACTCCAGCACGAGCTGCAAGATCTCGTCCTGAGCCTCGACAACGGCATCCACCGAGACAGAGGTCGGGGACCCATCCCCTACGACGTCCGGTGGGGCCGAGAGATGAAGGTGCAGTTGCTCGACCAAGTGCAAAAGACGGTCCTTCTTGACCGTGTGCGCCTCCAGAAAGATGGAGAGTCGGTCGCGGAGGCACTCGAGGTCCCCCACAGTTGCACGCTCCCGCGACGGCAGCTGTTCCCGAAGCACCACCGCAAGCACCGAGATGCTTCGCAGAAGCGTCGTAAGGGTACAGGCAGCACCCTTCAGTGTGAGAACAACGCGCTCCCGCCACTCTGCTGGTGGCGTGTCCGAAAGAGAGGCGGCCGCGGTATGGGACGGCGGGGCATTGGCAGGCCACCGCACCTCTACGGTGGTACCCGCCACAGAAGATTCCTGCTCTTGCCCTGTTCGGCGCAGCGCGGCTACAAAGAAGTGTCTGCAGAAGTCGCCTAAGGCGCGCTCGGTGAGATAGTCCGAGCGAAGACCGTCGCAGGTAGCGGTGGTGGTTTCCAGCGAGCGGTGCAGCTCTTGCGCCTCTCGATGCAGGCGTGCCAGCTCGCTCTTCAACTTTTCCGCATCCCTGGCGCTGGAGCGCTGCGCGTCTTCAAGTTTCGTCTTGAAGCTGTACGTCTGTCGGTGGAGCTGCTCGTTTTCGCTGATGAGTCGTTCTACATCCTCCGGAGACAAGGTAAGGTGAGCACTGGCTGAGCCGCGTCCGCCCTGCCCGCCACGACTGCTGTTGTCGCTGTTGCCCATGATGGAAGAGAGGCCTTTCAACATGTTGTGGCCGAAAGCGGACCCACTGCTGCGATCTTGCTCTAGCTGCGCCTCGAGCGACTTGACTTTGCGCTGGAGGGCGGCGTTCGCCTGCTGCGCCTCTGCCAACTGCTGCGTTGCGGCGCTCAGCTCCCCCTGCAGCTTCGTCTGACGGGCCTCAGCCTCTAGCTTCTGCTTCGTCACGGTAACGACCGCCTTCTTGAGCAACGAGATTTTCTTCTCGAAGTCGCCGTCGGACGACATCAAGGCAGCCAGCTCCTCTTTGCTAGACATCACTACGCACCGGCCTCTGTGTGTTCATGTGAGGTGAGGGTGCCCGAGGCGCTAGCGGCACGCCTTTTACAAGCGGCTCCGACCCCCACCCCAGAGAGAAGGAGGGGAGTCACGAGGGAAGGGCGAAGGGAGGTGAGGTGCCCGAGATGAGAGGCGCGCAACGCACACGCGAGTTGATGCGATAGGTGCGGGAAAGGAGGGGGGAGGATGGGCGCAGGATGATTGGCACCTACACGGAATGCGAACACAGGAGAAAGGTGAGGAGGCAGTGGCCAGAGCGCCCACTGCGCACGTACAGTGGAAACGGGTGCAGCGCAGAGGAGGAGATCGGCAGAGGCACGAAAGAAACTGCTGCCCAGTGGCTGGCAAAGAGGCAGAGAAGACAGCGGTGAGAGAAGTCCGAAGAGCAGAGGAGGTACAAACGAAAGAGGTGGCCGAAGAGGGCAAAGCACGGCGACATGCGCGCAGAGGGTACCTCTGTGGACGCCGTGGGCATTCTCCTTCCCCGAATCCTTCGCATTGGCAGCAGAACTACGCGGCTTACCGCATCCATAGCTGCGCAAGCTGGGCCACATGACCACAACGATTACTTGCCTTGCGCTGGCCCGATAGTTGCCCACAAAGTTGTGAGGAACCACAAAGTTGTGAGGAACCACTAAGTCGAAGGCGTCTGACAAGGGTGCGGGGCGCCGCTCACCCTTTCCTCCTACTTTTTTCTTTGGGGGGGGTTGCGTGTGTCTATGAAACCTTCGTGACTATGTGGAGGCGCTGAAGAATCTTGCATTCGGGAGTAAAAGGACTCGTGTGGGGGAGCGAGGATTTGGCTGGTAGCACTCCGGCAAGAGCAGCGCTTCGCCACGCTATCGATCCCGCATCGCATCTTCTGTGAAGATACCACGTACGACGAGAGTAGCCTGGCCGCTGGCATCTGCGGAAGTGCAGCAGGCATGCGCCTCCCGTCCTCCGCCTACAAGCACAGGCTCGCACAGTGAGAAAGGGCGAACGGCCTCCCTTTGTGTTCACACCAACCGCACCTGCCCTGACATGACATATGGGCGGAAGTTTTGGTAAGGAGTAAGGAACAATTCACCGGCATTGATTGCACGCGAGGCGTCTTGACCCCCCTCGCCAAGGTTCACCACACCCAAATCTTCGAGAGCCACACCAAACACATACGCCCCAAGCTCAGGCTCCGGCAGTATCTCCAGCCCCTCCGCCTCAGATGGATGGGGAACAAGGTGCTGTAGTGCAGCCGGCATCAATTGCAGGCCCGACTCTATCAACGCTGCGTGCGCGCTTCGCGCCAGTTGATCCGCCACCCATTGCTCTTTGGGCGACAAGTTTTGCCGCTGCGGTACACGCACCGCTGGTAGCGCAGCGGCGGCAGAGGCTGAAGAAGAGGAGAGCGCGGCATTCTCCTCCGAGTGACCCACTTCCGACGGCGACTCAGCTGACTGCGCAGCCACAAGACCCTCGTAGTAGATGGACATGGCGAGGTGCTCGATCTTGCGCAGTCGACAACGCAGCAGCTCAAAAAGAAAAAACTGAACGCGCTGCATCTCCAGCCCCATAATGTCTGAGGGGCGGAATGGCAAGAGAGAGCTTGTGGCTCCCTCGCGCTTCTCCTCTGCCACCATCGCCTCCAGTCGCTCCTGTGCTTGCTGGACGAAGCCGACGACGGCGTCGATGGCGGCCGCGGGGTAGGGCAACACCTCGGGGCTGAAGCGCTCATTTGCAGTCGCTTCCATCAGCATCTGAAGCGCCGCCGCGGAGGGGCTTTGAGTGGCAGCAGCCGCTCCCCCGCGTGATCCCATGGACGCTAGCGAGAAGCCGTCAAGCTCCAGAGTGTTGCTGATGCCACGCGCGGAAGGTACGCCTGAAGAGGCGCCGTCGTCGCTGCCCTGCGAGAGGGGACGTGCTCGCGCGCTACCATCTTGCAGATAAGCCGCAGACTCCGCGGTATCGTTAAGGCTCTCTTCAAAGAACATTACGCTGACCTTCTGCTCCGATGCCAATCACAATCGTATGCGAATCGATTAAGCGCTCGTGGGCAGCTGCGCTCGCTGGCGGAGGGAGGGCGGGGGGAGGGAGGGAGAGTAGGATGGATGCGAGAGTACGCAGGTATCCCCGCCGACTTGTGTGGAGCACCCAAGCGTCTGGTGGTGAAAGACGTGGCAAGGTAGCGAAGCTTCGCTCTGAAAAAACGCCGTCACAGAGCAGCTCAGCCAGAGGGAAGGTAGCGCCGAGAAGGATATGGGACGTGAGGCTGTGGGCAGGGAGGAAGAGAGGGGGTGGAAGAAGCAAGATGAAGCAGAGGTCTTTGCAGCTCGCACCATGTGCAAAGCAAGGGGGCCGCGCAGTGAGGATGAATACGTCAGATAGGCTTCTCGTTGTTTTGCCCGCGTACCACTCAACCAAGGCTAAGCCAATACGTGCAGGCATTCACGCACAGCCTACCTTCCTCAGATGAACGACGGCCAAATCCTGGTCGATCACGGCGAGCTCTCTGTGAAGAGAGGTACGAACACGCAGCTCACTGTGCAGTGGAGGGAGAGGGAGGAGGCGAAGAAGTAGAATGTGCGCGAGTTCGCATGCATGCAGGCACTCGTGTTTCTAAGCGTGAAGGGTTCACCTGTATGCGCGTGTCATCGGTGAAGGAATAGGGAGAGGCACCTCGACGGCGGATCGGTGTAGAACGAAGCTACCAAGGATGACGGAGAGGAGGATGGCCTTTCACGTAGGCGGAAGAGGCAGCCTTTCGTGATCGAGTCCCTGAGGCGGACTCTCCCCCTCCCCTTCGTCGGGGTGAGAAATAAGGTGAAAAAAGAAAAAAGCTGCAGCTTCGCCTCTGCGATTCGTGCACAACGTGGCCCGTTCTCTGCTGTCGTGTTTAGCGTATGATTCCCTTTCACACATCTTACGTGCGTGTGCCTATGATCGTGCACAATTGCGTTTCTTTGCTCCTCTCAGTAGCCCTTGAGACACAAGACGAGCCAGCAAGGGACGGAGTGAGACCTTGGCGAAAAGAAAGGGGCAACGACCATGGCACCGGCATCAGACCTAGGCTCTCAGTCTCGCTGAAGAGATTAGGATAGCAACGACCACGCCATCGCGCGGCCCACGTTGAGAGGGAAGTGCTACACGCCGCCGTCGCCCCACCGGTAGCGGCAGTCCTGTGGGGTGGAAGAGTGTCCTTTCAGACGGTTACGAGGCACATGAGCCCGCCACGCGCACGTGTAGAGCTTCGAAGAGGAAAGCCCATGTGCAGCCCCACGCACTACTCGGCCAGCGGTTCCTTCCTGCTGTGCCACCCTGCGCACACCCGTATTTGCCCGCACAGGTCAGTGGAGCCCCTATGCCGCTTTCATCGCGCCACCTAGACGCCTCTATAGAGAGAAGGAAACGAGGGCAGCCGCAACGCACCACACGAGTGCCTTTCTGTGCGCCCATTCTCTCCGCTTTCGTTTCGTTCACGCTTCCAGGCGAGCAGTGGCCTTATCGCGCGGGCGATGGTAAAGCGACTGTGGCCGTTCGAATTCACGCAGCTCAGCCCACTTCCTCTGTGACAGCCCTGTCAAAGATGAGGAGGTCAGCGAAAACAGCCACAACGGGCACGAAGATGAGAAACGAGTCCCACAACCGAGAACGGAATAGGGAAGCACAGATGGAAGCACATAAACATATTTGCGGACAAAGAAGTGGGTACAGAGGGAAGGATACGCTGAGGAAAACGTCCGTACAGCTGAGCGCATCCCGTCAAGCCGGCGCTGGCGAGTCGCTTGCGCACATGTCACAGCACCGCCACGACTGCGAATCCTTCCTACGTTAGAGAGTCTCAAAAAAGGCACGCCATGACGGTGTTGCCAAGCGCGATTCACAGGTTATGACAAGCGAAACACAAAAGAAAAAAAGAGCCGAGAGGAGCCCTATGCAGCCGGAGGGCGACAGGGGGAAGAGGTGAAAGGGGACAGGAGATCCAAAAAAGCGTAGGGGGCGAGGCAGCAGGGCCAACACTTCAGAGGAGCAGCGGGGCGCTAGGCCTGACAACACAAAGGCGCTCAGGAGGTGGGTTTGAGAAGATAGGCGAAAGAAAAAGGGGGCGGGATGGAAATAGCGTCGCGCCTGCGGTTATCGTGCCAACACGAGAGCCGGCGCTCCCGTCTTCTTGCGCTCCCTCATTTAGTGGCGTGGATGATGATGGCTGCCGCGGTGTATGGGATGCCCCTTTCGCCTCACGTACGCACATGGAGCCAAGCGAGTCGACGATAGAGGAAGAGAGAGAGAGTAAAAGCGGCATGCGAGAAGAGCAACACCAAAATAGAAACATATGAGGCAAAAGAGGAAATGGAAGACAAGACGCGTGTGCGGCTTACTCGCCGTCACAGCCACCCTTAGCTTGCGAACACGTCACGTGCGCACATGAGACGAAACGTGGAAAGAAGAGGGAAAACGAGGACGAGCGGCGGATGGGGGTGGGCCCCTCAAAAGTGTTCCCTGAGAAACGAAGAGAAACAGAAGAAAAGCATGCGAATTTCGGCGCAGTCAAGCCGGTTCGCCCATACACACACAAGACAATCGCGCGCCCACGACGCTTGGAGGGGTGCGCAGGGGTGCGCGCAGCCCCAGATACTGTCACGACAGCGGCACACAATGAAAAGGAGGAAGGCACACGCAGCGAGCCCTCTGCGCGGAGCACCCGCTGACGAATCAACACTGAGCAGTGTCGCTCTCGCCGATGGCGCCGTTCCCTCCCTACGATGTACGCCAAGCAGTGTACAATGGCTTGTAGCCAAGGCTATTCCTTTTCGCTATCATATCATCCAAGTGCGTCTGCACCTCTTTGCGCAGCCCCATCGAGAGCGACAGCGCATCTTCCTCGCAAGGGTTGTAGTCACACCTGCCTACGTACGTGTAGATGTCCGCAGGAAACCCGGGAAGCCCCTTGAAAGATGGCGGCCACACCTCATGGTTGCCATAGACGACAAGGTAGTACAGGGGCATGTTGTGCTTCAAGACCGTGTTCAGGCTGCCGAGTCGGAAGTCCCTAAGCACCTCTGGCGTGCGGTTCATTACGCCCTCAGGGAAGAAGCAAAGGTTCTTGCCCTTCTTCACCCACTCCTCCACGTCCGCGGCGACCCTCATCTGCTTCTCCTTGCCCACGGAAAGGGAGGCGCTGTTCTCGTCCGAGAAGAACACCGGGAAGTACGCGGCGCACCGCAGCGTGTACCCAAACAGCGGGAGGCGCAGCAGTGAGCTCTTCAAGAAGGTGCGGCCGCTCCACAAGAGAGAATAAGGGGCGATAAACATGAAAAAGAGAGAGTCGAAAAAGCTGCAATGGCAAGAGCAGATGACGCCCCGCTGCATGGCGCTGTAGGGCAGCGATCCGGGCATCCGCACGATCCGCACGTGCGGGACGTTGGTAGCGAACCATACCTTGAAGGTGGCATGCTTGCAGAGGCGAGAGAGAGCCTGCGCGGTCGAGGCGGAAACGATGTGCAGTTTATAAGCGAGAAAGGAGATGATGCGGCAGCCGATGTGAGTGCCAACGACGGCAATAGTGAGATGTAGCGTAAATCAAAAACGCATAAGCGACACAGGAAGCATGCGCCGTTGAAGCAGCCAAAGTACGCACCCGTAGACGGCCAAGACGGCGAAAAGAAAGAGCAGCATTAGATGAAGTCGCCTGTCTGGGCACTTAGATGTCAGCGCGCACGTGGATGATCACAGCAAGGATGAAAGGTGACAAGGACAAGTGGGAAGGGAGGGGACAGCACTGAGAAACTATTGTGGGCGAAAAGTAGGGAGTTGGTCGTTGACCAGTTCCACCCGCGAATCCGCGAGAAAGGGAGAGCCGTCAACGTGTCTGGAGAAGGAAATGCAGGAGGCGAGAGGGAGCGAAGAAGCCTGGACGGTCGTGAGCGGGCGTGCGCGCCTGCAGTGAGAAAGAGATGCACTCCTCTGTACGGAAGCTGCAGCGTGCCTTCCGGCGCCTGGAAGAGCCCTGCCACTCCGCCACGCATACGTGCGGCGGTCCAGCAGAGACTAGGGCGGCGAAGGTGGAAAGCAACAAGACCGAGGAGAAGAGAGGCGGCGAAAAGGGAGACGATGGAGCTAGCGAGTCGGACGAAGCAAGCGGCATATCCCTGCCCTCTCTCAACAAGAGAGAAAAAGCGCCTCAACCCATACGCGTCCATAAGCCTTCACAGTGAGGCATCCACAAGAAATGGAGGAGATACATGGCGATATGTTTTTTCTCCCCTTTTCCTCTTCTGGTCACAAATAAGAAAAAAGCAATCGAAACCTGAAGGGTGCGCGTGTGCGAGAGAGAGAGACGTTGTGGGGAGAAAAAGAGATGCAAGGGGGCCTCTTCGTGTAGCCCCCTTCCCCACTTCTCACCATCTATGGCTGGCCTTTCCTCACAGATGCTGTCAGTTGCTCACATGCGCGCACACAGACACACATACACCAGCGATGCTGAAGATGGTGACGACACGAACACGGAAAGGAGAAAAAAAAGAGGGGGGTTTGTAGCATTGGCGATTGGCCGCGCTTCTGAACGCTCGTAAGAGCGTCATCGGCGCCGTGCTCATGGCACTCTTGGAAAACCTGCTGCACAGACCCTCCCTCCCTCTTTCCTGATGTGCCGTGGCGGTTGCCACGCGCACACGACCACTACGTAGGATGGGTATGCGAAAGGAAGGAGTGAGAATAGCGATAAATACGGAGGGGGATGAGGAAGGAGGAAAAGGAGCACTGCGAGCACGGGTTGCGTCGGCCATGATGGCGAAACATGAGACGAACCCGATGGGAAAACGGGGGTCGAAGAGGCGAGCCCCGCCAAAGAGAAGGGGGGATAGAAAGCTGCACACGCACGTAGCGCGGAAAAAGAGAGAGAGGGAGAAAGAAGGACGGCGCAGAGGTGCTGTCTCAGTAGCGGGAGAGTGGGCGCGCGGGGGATGAGAGAGACACGCGGCGCGGCTTCGTCCCGGTGTAGGGAAGAGTCACTCGATTTACGACTCGAAATCGCGCTTAACAACAACTGCCGGCCGCTCCATCCTACCGCAGATGCCTGTGCATGCGCTTGGCTACAATGGGGAGCGCTTTCATCCCTCACCCCTCCCCAACCGTTTCCTGGTGCGCTTTATCTCCAGTCGAGGGTGCACATACGCCCCACCCCCTTTCCGACGGTCGGCGCCCAACACCTGAGGACGGATGCGCATGCGTGTTCCCCTGTGCTAGAGAGTACCACGAAACGGCGCTCGCCTACCACAGCAAATCGTTGTGAACGGCTCGCGTAGGTGCTCTTACCGCCGCCTTGGGCAATGCGCTGTCCCTGCACGGTCCTATGCGCACCCCCATGCTACCCCTGAGCTTCGGAGGCGGGCGTTTTCCACCACGGCTGATACCCTCGTTCCCGCCGCAGCGCCAACATCTCATTGATGCGTTTCTGCATCTCCTCGCGCAGTCCCCTTGCGAGCGCCAGCGCATCCAGCTTGTCAGGGTCGTACTCGTACTTGCCCATGTACACGTACACGTCCGCCGGGTATCCCGGCAGGCCCTTCAGAAAGGGCGACCATACCTCGTGGTTGCCGTAGGTGACGCAATAGTAGAGCGCCAACTTGTGCTGTAAGATCGTCTTGAAGCTGCCGAGCCGGAAGTCCCTGAGCACCTCTGGCGTCCGGTTCATCACGCCTTCCGGGAAAAAGGAGAGAGAGCCGCCTTTGCTAAGGAATTCCTCAACCTCGACCGCCACGGCCGCCTGCTTGTCCTTGTTCACCGAGAAGGTGTTCACGTCTTCGGAGCTGAAGTGGACAAGAAAGTGGCCGCATGCAACCATCACAGTTCCGAAGAGAGGCATCCTGCGCAGGCTCGCCTTAGCAAACGTTTTTGCCTTATAGATGTAGCGGTATGGGACGTACCACAGGTACAGCATGGTGTCGAAGAAACTTGTGTGACACACGCACAGATCGTGCTGCTCTGTAATGGAGGAAAACGAAATCGAGCCAGGCAAATACTCCACCCGAATGTGAGGACTGTTGAAGCGCAGCCAGTAGCCAAACGTCGTGGCGCACACACACCGCGCCAGCGACTGCGACGTTGCAGCGTCCAACAGGTGTGCCCTCTTTAGCCAGATGAGTATCACACAGGAAAACCAGCTGATGATGACGCACAGCACCATGTGGGACGTGTACCACACCCGCATCGCAAGGAGAGGGATCCTGCGCGCACGCAGTAGGTGAAGAAAAGAGCCATAAAGGGCCGCAAAGATGGCCCACCACAGCAGGCGCATTCTTTCGCGCGGCAGTCGTGAAGGGTCTAATCGCTAGCCAGCACAAAACGAAAGGGGAGTGGAGAGCGCTGCCAGGCGCAAACGCAGGCGCGAGATGGCACGGAGCCTTGGCTTTCTTTGGTAGTAGGGGGAGGATGGTGAGCCCACTTTTGAAGGGATCCACGGGAAAAGCGCTGTGGAATCTAGAGAGAATGCGGAGCGCCATGGCGACCGCACATGTAGAGGGGATATCCACGGGTGTGGTTGGGTGAAAAGGGAAAGAGTGACAAAGGGCATGGACGCGCAGCTGACGGCGCCCGGTGAAAGAGCGGTCGCAGTCGAGGAAAGCTCCTAGGGTGACACACTGGAAGACGCAGTAGCAGCGTTCAGTGCGGATTCAGCGACACAGAGAGTGAGAAAAGAAAGGTATAGGAAGGCTCCATGTCAGGTGAGCGAGCCCCACGCTATGCTCGCGGGCCGCACGCCTTCGTCGCCCTTTCTTCGATTTGAGGTCTTTGTATTACGGCTACTCTTCACCTGCTTTCCTGCGGCAGCCGCCCCCACACGTGCATAAGCAACGCCCGTTTCTCACAACCTTCGTTGTTCCATGCGTACAGCTGTCTCCCTAAGCGACGAGGAGGGCGCGGCGGCGCTGCGGCCATCCTACCCCACCCTCTCTCCTGCCCGCCGGCTCTCCCTCTTTTCTACAACGGAGATGAGCTCGAGTGGCATACAGAAGAGAAGACGTGCGGGCAAACGGCACAGAAAGGGGCGAAGAGCGATGGCACCCGGGCGGTGATCCATCCCCACCTGCGATCCGCCTACACGCTCGCCGGCATCGCGGACTCGCTGCATCCAACCTCGTGTAGTCAGCTGCCGAGCAGCATGCGCGGTCTTTCCACCTCGGGCCTTTCCCGTGCAGCCTGTGAGCGTGTGTAGATGCGCATCCGGCTGCATCGGCTTTTCCTCACAGGGGCCATTGTGCTGCCTCCTCGGCTCGTCCCAGGTCCAAAATGTCCCCGATGTGGAAAGGAGACATGCTTCAGCGCGTTTTTTAAGCCTTGTAAAGGACCTTCGCACACACACGGCATAGGGTATCGACGACAAGAGCAGCGAGCAAGACAACGAGTTACTGCAACAGCCTGTACGCATAGGCGAACTCACTTCAGTCCCCCCGCGCAGAGACATACAGCGATGGCGAAAAAGCCTTAATGTGTGGGCGACTACAAGCAAGAAAACGGTAAACAAAGAGCAAAGAGACCAACGAGACTCTTTTACTCCACATCACCTTCCCCTCTCTACACGGCGTACAAGAACCTCGGTGAGGCTCCGTTGCGCCCCTCCCCGCCCCCGGCCTCCCGCTGGCCCACCGCGCCCCCGTGCCGCCAAGCTGCCGTAGGGGCACGCGCGGCTGCAGTGCCATCGGCTCCGCCACCCCAGCACGGCCTCCGCCTCCAGCTCCACGCACCGCCCGCCGTGCAGGCTCCCCCCTTCCCCAAATGCACACACCGCTAGGCAGAGCGAGGGCCGCGAGAGAGAAAATGAGAGAGAGACACAAGGTCGGGCCACGCTGGCACCCTGCACATCATGCGGATGCCGCACGTGTGCTGGCTGCCGCGGGTGGCTCCGACGCAACACCATGCAGGGATCGAGCGCAGCCGTCCGCTGCGGTGAATCGCGCGGGCCTTCGCCACGCTGGGCGCGCTGCACACCCTATCAGCACCAGAAGCGACTCACGGCATGGGGCGGGGTGGAAATCAGAGGGGAGCGGAGCTGCTAGGCCTCTCCCCGCACGCAGAGGCTGGGGCGCCGCGCCCCTCCCCCCCGGCTCCTCAGAGATGAGGCCCGCGAAATGATGTGGAATCCCATTGACAGGGATACTGGAGAAAGAGATAGCATCAAATATTCAAGGAAAAGGGAGAGGCACACCGCGGAAGCCTGCAGAGACGCAGCGCGCAGAGGCAGGTGTGCTCCAATGTGGGAGGGAAAGAGAGAGGATCGGGGAAAAGTCGGAGGAAGAAGGGGCGAGAAGGAGGAGGAGGAGGCGATAGGGGCGCACAACCGGCAGAGGGAAGGAAATGCTGCGAAAATAAAAGCAGGAGGGCGGGGCCAGTCGTGGAGGCGCAGAGCATTACCCCGAAACAAAACATAAAGCAGCATGCGTAAGTAAACCGCATGCATGTGTGTATGCGCGTATGCTTTAGCGAGCAGCACCGGGGTGAGGGGGTGTAAGGGAGGAGCCCGTGGCAGAGAGAAGAGGGATTGGAGAGGGAGGGGGGAAGGGCGACGCCGAGAAGACCAAAAAATGGAAAAAAAAACAAAAGAACAGAAGGGCGAGCTCGGCAAGCGTGACATACACACACACACAAAGTAAAACCGAAATGATACATAAAGAGACCAAAGAGGGAGGAAGAGGGAGCCGAATGATGTGCGAAAGTAGAAGTGAGGAATATGGGCAACCACAACCGACACTAAGAAGGCAAAACAGGTGGGGGAGAAGGGGAAGAAGGAAAAGAGGCGACACAACAGGCGCAGTACGCACACACACACACGCTCGCATAGCAGTACTGATGCCCGCACGAAGCACCACCCGAACTGTCACGGCAAGCGAGTCAACACAGAGAAGTAGAGAGAAAGAAACGATACAGAAAAACAGAGTGCGTGAAGGAAAGAAAGCGGGCGAAGGAGGGAAAGGGACGTTTCGAGGCATCACGCGTGTGAACTCAGTGACCAAGAAGAGCGCAGAAAAGCAAAGATACGAAAGACACCCCCACGAGGATGAGGAATAGAAGTGTGCTGAGAGCAATAGCGGTGGTATCCATGCACAGTGATCATCGAGAGCAAAAGTGGGCAGGTAGAGGCAGAGCGAGGTAGAAAGAAAGGTATATAGGGGGTGGGTTCAGGGAAGGGCAGGCACCAGTGCAATGATCCGAGCAGGAAAAGTTCAAGCGACATGGCAACGTGAGGTGGCCCGGATGCAGGAGATATTGTCGTCATGGGACAGGAAAGAAAAAAAAGAGGGGAAAACAGCCGAGCGGAGAGGTACGAGCCGGCAGGAATGGGATCCGACCCATGCGTGCGAGGTGTGAGCCAAGTTTCCGCATGTACTGAGGGTTGCACTCGCCACATCTCCTTTGGGCGCTTCAGACGCACGCGGGCGGTGCATGCGCTCGCCTCCGGCCGCAGCCCCTCTCCCTCCCCCAAGATCCAATCACGCGCATGCTCTTCTACCATAGCCCGATAGGCAGCTCAATACACGCAGACGTTGCACGCTGCGACGCTGTCCCACAGCCGCGGCTCATGTCAGCACCAAAAGACCCAGAGAAGAATTGAAGAAAGAAATGTATCGATATGGATGTATAACGGAGGAAGCTCAGTCCACTAAGACAGTGAAAAGCACAAGAGCAAGGGCACACGTACAAATAATGGAGAGAGACGGTGAAAAAAAGAAGCGTGGCCCAAAGAAGAAAAAAAAGACAGAGCGACGAGGGAGGAGTCAAGAGGGGGTGCAGAGGGGCTCACACAGAGGAACATATGCAGGTGCAATCTTCTCAGATGGGGGTAGAAGGTAGCGAGAAGGGCAAAGGGAGCTTGAGTCACGAGAACAGGAGACTTCTCGACTCCCCCCCAAGCCCCATCCTTTTACTTTCTTTTCAGGTGTACATGTTTGTTTGCGTGTGTGTGTTGGGGGGGAAGAGGGGGAAGGGGGGGCTAGCATGCTCCTCCGGTCCGCGCTGTGTGCTCTGCGCAGCAACGCCTCCAACTTTCTCCCCCCCCCCACGCCCTCTCTCCTTAAGGGGGTACATGAAGCACAACGGAGAAAAAACGCTTATGTGTGACGAAAGAAGGAGTACAAGAGATGGACGTGAATAGTGTTGCAGCCGCCCCCCCCAACACCACACACACACACGTCTTCGTGAGGTGCACGGCGGTACTGCTGGCAAGAGGGAGGAAAGGGGTGAGCGAAGGAGATAACCAAAAAGAGAGCACATTAGGAGATAGCGCATCAGTTTTCAAGAGAGAGATAGGTAGAGGAGGGGGGAAAGAGGCAGTGTGAGAAACGAAGAGGAAAGAAGCAAGTTGAAGATGAGAGCAGCGACACATCAGTGGGAGCGACAAGCGCACGCATAACATTAAAAAAAAGGGGAGGGCAGCGCAGGATGAGGGAGCCGTGGGAAAGAGAAAGCTTCCTCGTCAGCTTCGACACGCGATCACACACTCACGCACAAGCACACGCATGAGCACGAGAAGAAATAAATGCCGATTAGCTATCCACCCAAGCCTACTTCAAGCAGGGAAAGGAGAGGAGAAACAAGCAAACGAACGAGCACGCATACACGAAAAAAAAGGCTAAAAAAACGATAACGGATGCCAAAGGAAAAACGATCCCAAACTGAGAAAGAAAAGAGAGAAGAATGTGAAAGCCAACGAAACAAAATTACAGAAGGCATACACAGCACAGAGAGGAGACCGCTGTCATCTGCGCAGTAGACGATGGCAACCACAACGCGAGTAAACGGAGCTCGGGAGAGCGGTAAAGGGACAGAGAGAGAGGGGGGAAGAAGGAGGGCGGGGAGGAGGAAAGAGTGTGCAAGGCGAATGAACCACCGGGCCAGTCTCCCCAGGAAGAGAAGTGACCGGTAGACACTCGCAGGTCCTCCTCCCCCTCCTCCTCCCTCCCTCCCCCCATCGACTCATAAACTCGGACCTATCTGTCGCATTATCGCCCTTACGTCTCTGTGTGTGTGTGTGTGTGCAGTCCACTTCATGTGTGGGTTTGGTTGAATGCGTCTGAATACGCCATTTTTTTGGGGAAAAGCACACGTCGATGCACAGTTTTGTCTCGGGCGCTGAAAATACAGTAAAAATGTGAGAAAAACCCTGCACGTGACATGAGGAAAGAAGGGAGAGCACTCAGAGTAATGGGGGGGAGAGTCTGTTAAGCAGGCAGCAGTCTCTATTCATTTCCATAAAGCGGCTTGCGCCGACTGCCGTCGCTAAAAAAAAAAGAGGGAGAAGAAGCTGAGGCAGAGCTTCGGAGAAAAAGGGGGAAGGGTGTTAGCCAAAAGAAAAAGCAGAGCAGCGTTGCTCTCGTCTTTGTCGATTCATTCGCTTTCCGCTCTTTTCGATATTCCCACCTGAATGCGCGCAGGATGCCAGTCGGGGCCCTGCCCTGGAAGGCAAAGGCAAAGAGAGATCAGACACACATCATGAGAAGTACACACTCACACACACACACACTCATACACAAACACACACACACACAAACACACACACTCACACTCGCACAGAGAAGGGAAAATACAAAAAAAAAGCAACATTTCTTAGTCACGTGTCCACAGCACCTGTTCGAGCGGACCGCGGTGCCGCACGCGCTATTCGTGAGACCTTGGAGGCTGCAAAAGGTGCGGAAAGCATTCTTCTGGTGCATAGATAGGGATGCGTGTGCGTCGCACCTGGGCAGCAGGCCTTAGCTCCGCCCCCTCCCCCCGCACAAGGCCTCAGGAGTCGCAGAAATAGACGACAGGAACGCAAGGAACTGCATCTGCACAACGCTATCGACAGGCGCAGGCACAGTTGTTTGGCCACGAAGCGCACACGCAGACGAGATACTAACAGCGTTGCACAGACACACACACACACATACAGCGGCGCTTCTTACCGAGAGGCGAAGGCAGATAGAAAGACATGCAGTGCTCGATACGGTATGCAGAGGCGAGGCAGAGACACAGCAGCGGCACGCGAGAGGAAGACGAGAAGAATGAAGGGGGGAATAATTTTAAAAAGAGATCAACCTGGCAAAGGAGCAAACAAAAACGAGCAACAGAAGAAACTGAGATGAGTGAGATGCGTCAGGTAAAGAGCCGCAAGTGATGTGCACGACACTTGCGCGCCCGTGAAGAGGGGCAGGCCAACAAAGAGACGCGAGCAGAACGGGGGAAGGGGGAATCTCAAAGAGAGCGAAGGAGGCTACCGCGGAAGGGTCAGGGAGAACAGAGAAGGAGAGGTGACGGAAGAAGCTAGAAAGAGATAAACGGCCACAGCAAGCGAAAAAAAAGGAGACGACGGCTCTGATAGAGAAATGCGCCAAGAGGTAGGCACCACGAGGCACATAGAGAAGAGCGACTATCTCACCCATGCTCTTTCCTTCAAAGCTCCCTCCTCGGCACTAGCATGCATCGCCTTCCGTGTTGCACCTGCGGATTCTCGATCACTACTGTGATGTGGGCGACTACGTAGGAGCGCGCGCACGCATCTGTAAAGGATGTCAGTGCGTGACGAAAGAGCCCCACTTTCTTGTCACGAACTGCAGCTACCAAAAAAGAAGAACAGGCACTTGAAAGGGCAGCACTGGGTTCGTATCACCCAGTGGCCCAGAGGCAGGTCGGCCATGTCACTTGCGTGGCAGTGCCGGTGTCTTACAGCTGCGCAGTCAACACGAAACGACCGAATGCAATCAAGAAAACAAAAACATAAAAGGGATGCGGCAAAGCCGTTAACGGCTAAACAAAACACGCAGGCACGTGTCGTAGGAAAGAGCTGCGCTTGCTTTAGCTAAGCGACTGCACATTAGAGGGGGTCGGTGGTGGGGAAAAGTGACGGCCAGACCACAGGCACGACCCCACACAGAAAGCTGGGCGCCGCCCCGACCACCTCGGCCCCCACGCTCTTCATTTCTTCGGCTCGCCGGGAGCTCTTGCGCACAGCCCGCCCTCTTATTGCCTCAGAGCCTCTCGAACACCTGCTCTTCTCAGCGCGTTCTCAGCCTACCTCCCTTTGCCCCTCCCTCTTGCGCGCAGACGAGTGTACGATTCACACAACAACAGCGCAGGCCCGCCCATCCCACCACACCCCTTCTCGCGAGACGAAAGCCAATCGCCGCTGCGCCGTTGAAACTGAGAACGACTCTGAAGAAAACAGACCATGGCTTAAGCAGGCGTTGGCCCCTCCTTCACTCCGACTTGCCCACCACCCCCTCTCCGGTGCAACACTTCAGTGAGGCTCCATTCCGTCCCCCAGGGGCCCCCTCTGGCCTCCCGCTGGCCCACCGCGCCCCCGCGCCGCCAAGCTGCCGTAGGGGCACGCGCGGCTGCGGTGCCATCGGCTCCGCCACCCCAGCACGGCCTCCGCCTCCAGCTCCACGCACCGCCCGCCGTGCAGGCTCCCCCCTTCCCCAAATGCACACACCGCTAGGCAGAGCGAGGGCCGCGAGAGAGAAAATGAGAGAGAGACACAAGGTCGGGCCACGCTGGCACCCTGCACATCATGCGGGCGCTGCAAGCCTGCACAGCCCCTCGGCTCTCGCCAATGCTACGCCGTCCAGGGGCCCGACCGCCGACATGAGAGCAGCGACACATCGCGCCGGCATCCCTGCGTAACGGCTGCCTGTCCCTCTCAGCACCGGAGGCAGTCAGGCGTTGGCAGGGGGGGCATGGAGGGGGGAAGAATGGCTGTGCGGCCTAACCCCCGAACCCCCACACACATGCACAGAGGTCCAACTGGACCCGTGACCCAATGTGTGCGCCAAGAAGCGGGCTCGCCCGCCTCTGTCTGGAGTCGGCGATGATCGTCTAGAAAAAGAGGAGCTACGCGTCCTTTCGATCCGATGAGCACAGGCAGCAGAACATGTACAAGCAACCGGTTCTGCAGTTGTGAGAAAAGAAGGAAGAGGTAGACGTAGACGAAAGCGAGCGTTTTACGGAACAGTATCGCGCCATTACATTGACTAAGTTTGAAATGAAAAGGGACGAAAACAAAACAGTTAGCGTTCACATTACTTTGGCGCCTCTCTGCATAGTCGTTTTTTTGCCTGTATTGATGAGTTGAATTCGGGAGGAAGGGGGGGGTGAAGCGATCAGGAGGTATTTGAGACGACATGCACGTTGGTTGATAAAAACTGGTGCTGATTCGGGAAAGGTATGCGCGGTCAGCATCAAAGGCGTCCTGTTGTGCGTGGGATTGTGCAAGGTAGAAGCTTGCCTCGGGTTGCGGTGGAGAGGAGCTGTACACTATTCTCTCTACCTTCCCCCTCCCCGTCTCCCGAGTTCCGCTTCGGTATCTGCCGCTGCCGCTGAGCAAGCGCAAAGGTGCTACGCGGCAAAGCCGTGAAACAGCAAAAGAGAAAATGAAGCATAGCGGCGTTGATTGCGAGAGGAAAAAAAGAAGAAAAACAAAGAGAGAGAACGCACGGTGGCATACCCAAACAGCGCAAAGCAGAGAGGCACAAGGCGGACGGTGAACAAACAAAAAAGGCGAGAGAAGAGGGGAGGGTGGGTGGCGTCGTGACAAAGAGCACAAACAGATGCGCGCACCGTCACACAGGGGAAGGCAGCAAGAGGGGCGCGTACGCCCACGCACATGTAATAGAACACAAGCGCCGTGGCCCTATCGAGAGGCAAAAGAAGTTAAACACGACACCATCACCAATCGGCGATCAACCAAAAGAAGTGATGTACAAAAAAAAAGGAAAGGGAAGTAGAAGCACCGAAAAAAAACACGGATCAGTGGGCGCGCTGTGAAGGAAAAGGTGGGCGGCGGGGTGAAGAACGGAGGGAGCGGGGGGAGGCCAACTGATAAGCAAAAAAAAGGGAGAAAGAGGGGGAACTCATGTAAGACAAGGAGCAAAGAGGTTAACGAGGCAGCGCGACATGACAGGCGAAGCAAAAGAGGAGGGAGGAGGGAGAAAGAAAGAAAAAGAGAGAGAGACGGTTACAGAGGCCTTCCACCACCACCACGCCCGGTACCCCTTCCCAATGGTGCACGTGACATGGAGCCCAGCGAGGAACCAAAGGAGAAGTCGACGCAACACAATGCATTAGCGAAAAATACACAGAAGAAAAAAAACGAAAGCGCCGGCACACACGCACACGAACTAAAACGAAGGCAAAAGAGGAGGAGATGGGACGAAAGATTTCTCAGAGAGGGGGAGGGAGATGCAAAACAAAGGAGCGAAGATAGGACATACACGCACACACATGCGCACATATATGAATACATCTACACAGCGGCACGACACGAGAGAAAAGAGAGGGCAACACAGCAAAAGAAGTCATACACGACGAAAAAAAAAGAGATGGAAAGCGCATCTCAAAATGGAGGGTGCGCGCTACAGTGCACTCACGCAGGCATAAGCCGCTACTTGCCATGTGAAGCGAAAAAGAGGGAGTGAGGCGAAAAAAGGGGGAAGCAGTGAATGAGCGAGCGGGGGGGGGCAGAGGCGGAAGGCGGTGCCGAGGTGAGGAAGCGGATACGCGCACGAACACACACGAACTCATGGCCAGCACAGCAATCGCAAAAGGGGAAAAGAAACCAAAAGCAAAAAGGCACCCCTGTTAAAGCAAAAAGAGGGAGTACAGCCTCACAAATTCTGCCGCTCATCCGAGCCAGAACGCTCAGCGAAACACACGCGCACCCATACACACATCGGCTTCCTTTACCTCTCCGACGGGCACCAACTGAGCGCCATGTAAGGAAACGAAGAACCGCGAGTGACCTTTCGACTGCTACAAAAGACACTACCGCGCCAACTTCACTTATGCTGCGCGCCGCACGTCCAGTTACGTCAGACTACGAGCGCGGAAGCTTGCCCCATCGCGGACAGGGCAGGGCTAGTGGAGGAATGATGGGGTCAAGAGGCAGGTTCGGTAACAGGCAGCTTCCTACCGGCTCTGGCGCAAAGAAGTTGCGCACACCAAGGGCAGCAGGCTGAATGCCGTCCGGCGAGCCGCCGGCTGCCGCCGTCGTGCCCCCACCACGTGCGGTCGACATACTGGTAGGTGCCGCATCCGGGGAGGCTACAGAGGAGCCGGGACGGTGACTTTGCGATCCCACAGCGGCCGAGGTGGTGAGGGACTGCTGCGTCGAAGAGCGCAACGAGGCCCCATCGACGCCCGAGTTGCCCTCGCGCAGCGCCATCGTCGGCGTTTCCGAGGCGCTCGATAGAACGGGCACAGCAGCGGCTGGTGGCCAGGGCGTATTGGTGATGGGGACAAAGGACTGCTGTGACATCGAGTACGCGAGAAGCGAGGCGGGCGAGCCAGGCTCCACCACATATGCGAAGTTTCCACTTCCGGAGTGGCCCTGCGGGGTGCGCGAGGCGGCCTGCAGAGGTGAAATAAGCTGGGTAGTCGTGGCAGGTGGGTGATGGGAGGGTCCGCTCTGCATGGCCGCCGGCGCGCCTGCTGCGGTGCCCTGATACGGGTAGAAAGTGTTTATAGGCCTCGCATGGGTGGGGCCCGATATGAGCATGAGCCTCTGACTCCCTGGAGGCGTGGCCGCGGCTCCCGATGGGGTGAAGCTCTGCGAAGAAGAGTTGGCCTGGAGGACAATCGGTTGCTGCAGCATTTGTGACTGCGCAGCCTGCAGAGGTGCGTTGGGCTGCGAGAACGCCGGCTGCGCCGCGATGTATTGTGAGAAAGACGCTCTTGTCCCACTACTCATCCTAGCAGGATCGTACGAGATGTTGGAGAGTGGCTGTGGAGGCTGCATCAAGTTCACAATGGAAACGGGCGCCGAGGTGGTGGCGGCGGTGGAGGCCTCGCCGGCCCTTTGGTTCCCCACTTGGGTGCCCAGCAGCTGAGAGTTGGCGTACTCTGCCGTGCTGTTCGAAGCTGATGAGGTCCCGGGCACTTGTGAGTGGAAGCCCGGAGTCAGATACACAATATTGCCATCCGGTCGAGGTCCAAGCGGCACCTGGGAAGAGTTCGTGGCAGGAGCGTAGGAAAACGGGATGGAGGTGCTACTCGAGTTCGGATCGAGGTAGACCCTTCGTGGATCGTACGGGTTAAACATGGAAAGGGATGAAATGGTGAGCAGAGGCGCGCTCGAGCGAAACGAAGAAAAAAAAAGAAGCAGGCGCACGTGGAAACAATGGATAGAAGCGTGCGAATGACAGACTCACTCACACGCAGGCACCCACACAAGAGAGACGAAGCGAGACAACGATGCGGCAGCAGTGTCCAAGACCCTCTAAACATCGGCTTTCCTTTCCGTTTCACCACTTTTATCCAGAAGGCACCGCTCTGAAGCGAGCCAACTAAGAGGAGAGAAGGGAGGACGGCAAGGAGCCAAGAAAAATGAGGAAGGGAGCGAGGGCAACGGAATGAGAAGGGAGACACAAACAAGAGAGCGCAGTCGACGAGCGGTGGGACGACAATCTACAACGGCGGCGCGCGAGCGAGATGGCGCATGAATCTCTATGGTCGTTGGATCAGGGCTGCTGTGCCTCGGTATCGCTGCGGCACGCGTACCGTTCTCACACTGACGCACAACTACTTTTCTTCCCGTTCTTTCCTGTTTGGCTGCCAACGTTTCCCTCTTGGTATTTGCAAAGGCTACCTAGACGCTAAGCGACACCCACACGCGCACATGCACACACAAGCACAAAGATGATGTGGAGAGGCGGCAAAAGGATAGAGAAAGGGAGCACAGGACCGTATCGATCAACAGCAGAGAGAGGGCTGGCGTCCGCGTGCGTGCTTCCTGTCCTTTGCCAGCGTTAGAGGGGGAGGAGCGTAGAGAGAGGGGGGGAGTGGGGGAGGAGGGAAAGTTACGTTGCAGCCGTGGGTTGATCTGGCATATTCGTCCTCATCGATCTCACCTGTGCCGTGCACGCGATTGCCTCGCCTGCACCGCAGGCGACACCAGCAGGAATAGAGTGCGTCATTTCTACAGGAACACATCGATACGCATGAACGCGCCGTGCCCGTATACGGGAGGAGAGGGCCGCGCCACCTCATCTTTCCGGTGTCTTCCTCATGGGATCGCAACATGAAAGTTGTTCGACGGGTTGGGGCGAGACGTACCCAGAAGAGAGAAACAGGCATAGGCGCGATTCCGCTCCCACTGGGCACAGCGAACTCCATCGCCTCCGCCCCCATCTCGCCGCACCGTCGATGCCTCTGAGCAGAACCGCGCGGGAAATGCGAGCAAAAGAAAACGTTCCCCAAGGAGAGACATCGCGCCGTTTCCGTGGGAACGGAGGCGCTCACCTCCCGGCATCTGAAGGAGAGAGGGCTGTGAGGGGGGGGTGCAGAGGGAGGGAAAGCGCGGAAGACTACTTCGCCAGCATTCAGTGTCGGAGGAGTGTCTTTACGAATAAAACAGCGGCTTATGGTACACGAGAGAACATCTGAGGTCGACAAGCGCGTGGAAAGAGAGAAACGGTAGAGAGGAACAGCACGCGATCTGAAAGACTCTCAGAGAGAGTCACCTGTCTCGGCACGAGGCGTGAAAAAGCAGCGAAGTGGACGAGGTGCAAGACAGAGAGCGATGCACATGAGGCGCTACCCCTGCATACGCACCCATGCGCAAAGACAGGAGGATACTTGAGCGTGTCACACCCCACGAGGAAATTACAGGGCACGCGAAAGAAACCAATCCAGCGCAGTCGCAGAGGGCCCCGATAACCGCGCGCGCGTGCAGACACACATACATTCGAGCGAGACTTGGCGAAGCAAAAGAAGTCATCACACCGACATTAGCGCGCGACTACCGTAAGTATCCTGTGTTTGTTGGCCACTGGTAGACGAATGCTTGGTCTAACCGCTAGTGGCTCGAGCGTGCCTGGAGAGCTAAGAGGCAAGGAGCAAGGAGGAGAGTGAGGCAAAGAGAAACCAGCGTTGAAAAAAGAGAGAAAGAAAGGCGACGAGGATGGAGGGAAGAGAATCGCCCGTGCACGCCATAGAAAACGGGCAGCCGAAGAGCGAGAGAATGATGAAGCGGGGGAGGGGCTATTGTGGAGCAGAAAACATAAGGTGGTGTCATCTAACCCTGTACTGTTTTCCTTTGCTTGGTGTCAGTCCTCCACATGCCCTCAGCCCGTGCTCGTATGGTGTTGCATCAAGGCCGAAATCTTACAAGGATAAATTGAGGAAGCCGCGGGGAGCAGTGGATCAAGGATGCGGAAGGGGAGAGGGTTCAATGGGACATCGAGGAAATATATAAAAAGACAGGAGTGAAGGCGTCGCGAGGATCAGGAAGAGAGGGGAGGGAGGGCGAATGAGGGGGCATCGGGGGGGGTACGATCCCAGGCAAGGATGGTCACAGACGCCTCCATGAAGGCCCAGGCAACAAGAGAGTGGGCAAAAAATAGGGCAGGGGTAGCACAGAAGAGTGGTTCCCGGGGAAAGGAGTACAACGAAGCTGAGGCACCGCCTTCTCTACAGCTGCATAAATGTATTCGAGAGGACCTGAAAGCGTCGAAGGCGCTAGAACGAGTGATGGGTGGGGGGCGGAAGGGGGGAATAGCGAAGGGAGAGTAAGGACAGAATACCGGAAAATATGATAAGCAACGAGGGATGCGCGCAAGCGCACGGCAGAGAGAGGGAACACACGCAGGGAAAGGAGTGATAGGGTGTATGCACGGGAATTCCGAGCAAAAATAAAGCGCAGCGTTGTAGACCACTTACGCACACGCACAAAGAAAAGAAGGAGATGCAGGAGAGAGGGGGAGGGGGGGAAGTAGCGAATACGTACACGCACATACACACCAGCTGCCTGCGCATTGCTACTCCACACGCTCCACTTCTTTTTTTTGCGTGGTTAGCCCTATCTCTTCCAACGGGTCTGTCGCCCTCCCCTCATCCTTGCCGTGGATGCTCACAATCGGAATGCGCGGAATCACTAAATTTGTGGGCATATGTGTATGCACTTACTTGTGAAATGAAATGAGAGTGAGAAAGAGAGGGCGGCTGGAGGGCGTGTCCTTCGAAAAGCCGGAGGATAACTCTGAAAGAGAGGAAACCAAACTAGCTGGAAGGTGGGGCACAAAACAAAAAAACACCGGCTACAAAAAAAGAGAGGGGAGGGGGAGGGATAAAGAACTGAACCCAAAGCAGTCGCCAGCCGATGGCAAGACGGCTAACCTCAGGGCTGGTTCGCTCGCTAGGCACATGTTCGTCTCTGATGCATAGAAAGATATATACATATATATGTGTGTGCATGTATATATGCATTTGGGGGAGAGGAGAGTGAGGCGAGTGCGACCTACGCGACTACACGGGAGTGCCTGTGGGTATGTGCGGAGCTTACACAGTCTGGCATGCAGGTTGCCGGCATGGCGTAGAAAAGAGGGAAAATGGAGAAAGCGAGCTTCGATCTGTTTCCCGGCGTCTCGTTGAGCAGCCCCGCGTCTAATAGTTTGCGGTGTAGGGGAGGGGGCGTGAGCGACAGTGGTCGCTGTTCTGACTATTTCTTCGTCTTCATGCGAGTTTGCGGGGACGAGCAACGGGTGGGGAGGGAGAGTTGTTCGCGGACGGCACGAGGGGAAAGGGTGGGGGAAAAGGGTGAAGGCAGCGGTGATCCACGGCGCGCATCCCTCGAAGGAAAGAGAGGGAGAGGCTGAGCTAAAAGCGTTGGGTATGGCACTAGCCGATAGGTTGGGAAGCCATCCCGCCCCGCTTTTCGGCATCGAATAGCGGTGTTGGTGCATGCGCATATACTTTTGGTGTGCCAGCGTATCCAAAGCATGTGCTACTGACTACGATGTCCACGCGGGAAAGCGATAGTCGAGTAGGGGTAGAGGTGGCTGAGAGGTGCACGGGAGGCGGAGACGTACCTGGAGCAGCCCATGCGCTTTGGCGCAGCGTGCGCGTCGGCTCTCTCAAGTCATCACTGGCGGCTCTGCAAGCGCCAAATAGATAAATTTTGTGTTCGGCCCGGCGAAGGGGGTGGAGGGACACAGTGGAGAGAGAGAAAAGGCCATCGTTGAGGTGACAAGAAAGAGAACCGCTTAGAGGCGGAGATGGCAAAAAGTTCGGTTAGGAAGATGAAAGGCTGAGGCAAATAGGTGGGCCAGAAGAAAACAGAAGGAAAAAAAGAGAGGGAATCGCAAGAGCCCGAAACATGACCACATGGGGCGGGGCGGGAGAAGAGAGCCCATCGAGTCACGGCGGCCATGTGATCATCGAGAGCATTACCACACAGAGCGTGGCCACACTCTCGCTCCTACAGCACACACACACATAAACGCACAGACGCATACCCCGGCTCCTTTATGTCGCCTATGCATGTGCCAAGAGAGGGCTGTGCTTGTCGAAGGAGAGGGATGTAGAAGTCGCCATGTCTCACGCTTTGCGCTGAAAAAAGTACAGCGAAGCTAGGGAGAAGGGTGGGTTCTGCGACTCGCCAACCTTCTCATCGTTGAAGAGGAGCCACTTGCCTGTTGCAGCATCCTTGATGTGGCAAACGTAGTGTCCCGTCCGCGCACTGGCGCCCATGTGGCTGATCATCGCTGTGAGCTCGTACGAGGCGGGCCCATCAGTTGCGGGTTTCGGCACGCTCACTGTGGTAGCGCTGTGGATTGGCGCCAACTGATCCTGCTGGTCATCGAAGTGCAGCGGCGGTGCGGTCTTGATCATGTCTGAGATCTGTGGATGGCTAAATATGTAGTCAATGGCGCGCTCCACGTTCATATCGGTCTGCAGGAGAGCGTAGCGCGCGACGTCCATGTCAATGCCCATGCTAACTACCGATACGAGCGCCACTTCATCTATTTCCGGCAACGAAGCGACAGCATGAGTGTCCACCTTAGGCCGTTGCGCAGGAGGTACCGACGGCAGAGGCATCGGCTCCTCACCCGGCTGCAGCCCAAAGCCTCGGTAAGCCTCTAGCACGAGCTCCTGCGGCACCTCCACATACGCATCCATCTTCTTGGTGCTATGAGTGGCCATGTCGAAGTACGTGCGGCGGATGTACACGGCCAGCACATCTGGGAAGCTGGCGAGACGGGTGACGGTGGTGTACACGGCCGATTCAAGGCAAGCCTCGCACCGACAGTGGATACTGCTTGGCGAGGTGGCCGCCTGCAGGCAGTCCTCCAGCGAACACCGAGGCCGCAGCGCGTCCATCTCCGCCTCCGACACCTTTGCCTCGCTTGCGGCAGCTGCGACAGACGCGGCCGACATTGGATCGATCGGGATCGGCAAAGACAGGCACTTGTCTTTCTCGTACGTGTATCGCACTCGCTGGCACTTGCTGCACTGCATACGCTGCTCCATCACGATCTCCATGACCTCAGACGGATGCGCCAGCTTCTGCGAATCCTGTCCACTCGTGCTGCCGCTACCGTTGGGGTGCACGTGCCGCTGCATCTCCTCCAGTAGGTAGAGCATGTACTCCTGCGCATCCTGCTGGGCACCGGTAGAAAACTCGGGGTGCTGCTGGGCGTACACCTTCTTGAAGAGTCGGGGGCAGATGCTATTGGTGAGCTCATTGCCCTCCTGGCTGAACTCACCGGAGAGCAAACCTGCCGCCACACGCTCCGTTTGGCAGTGGCGGCAGCTGTATGGACTTGCGGTACAATGCACTTGATGCGGGGTTGACTTGGCCGGGAAGAAGGAGCGCTGGAAAGGCCCCAGTGACATGAGGCACTGCACAACGGATGCGAGGTAGCAGCTGTTGCCGATATTTTTGATGCCAGTGTGGCCCGGGCCATAAGATGGCGTCAAGGACGCGCCAGCCTCAGTGATCTTGTTGAAGTCGAACTGCGCGGAGTAGTCGTACTCGAGCTCGCCCATCGTCTTGGCAGTTTTCTTGGCAGTTTGTACATCAATGCCAAAGTGTGCCATGTGCGTTGCGAAGTGTACGTCGTCAACGTCGTCGTCGCAGGCGTAGCAGTAGTAGTCGGCGCCCTGCGCGGTGATGGTGCCTAGCTTGACACAAGCCGGGTGTCCGCTCAGCTTGTAGTGTTCCAGCGCATGTCCCTTGCCACCTGCCTCGGGACGAGGGCAACCGATCGCACCACACGTGACGCACATCCAGTTGTTTACGCGGCATTCACATCTCTCCACCGAGCACTTGTCGTCGGAGGTCGGCGGGTAAACGGTAAAGGGGTTTTCCAGCTGTTCTAAGCACACCAGGTGAGGGCACTGCGGCTTCTGCAGGCGGCCCACATCACCATCCGCTATGCTGTCCTGCGCGCCTGGCTCAGGTGCGTTGATGATGCCGCTGTACGCCTCCACAGCCAGATCCGGCACTTGCGCGAACTGCACCTGACAATCTGCGCAGCACACCGCAGTCTCATACTCACTAAGGGCTGCTACGCCGAGGCAATTCACATCCCTCACCTCCGCCGTCTCCTTCGCGGGCAGTTTCTTGATGGTTGTGTACATGACGTGAGTCTCGTGCACTGTCATGTGCTTCTCCAGGTGCTCGCAGCACAGGCCTGTGTGGCATGCCATACAGACGTAGACACCATCGCCGTGACTGCACGAGCGGCAGCAGTAGGCGCACTCGTCACGGTGCACTGTCTCACCAGGGAACGGGTTCCTCATGACACACTCATTCCACGCATGAGGGCACGCCTCATGCATCACGGGAAACGGCATAGTGCTCGCGCGAGCTGGGCTTGCAGCGGATAACACCCAATGCCACCAAGACAGCCGGAAATGTAGCGCAGTTAGCTAGGAGTATAGTGAGTTGGCTGGAGCTCAAGGGTCCAGTAGGGAGAGAGAAGGTGCTTCGAGAGCACATATACGCGCAAGTAGGAAGACACACGAAATGCTGTAATGTTACTACATACCACAAACATACACAGAGATAGAGAGAGAAGGAAAGCAGGAAGATGAACTGCGCAGCAAAGCCGAGGGCAACCGGAGAAACTTACGTGACGCGGAGGCGGATCGGTACATTTCGACTCGTGTGTATTTGTGGCAGGAGGAGGAAGCGCGTGAAGATGATAAAGTGAGAGGGCATACCAATCCTCTAGAAGAGTAAGTCACAGGTACACCCAAAGTCAGCCCGTCCGCGCACGAAAAGATCAGCTTTCACGTTCACTGAACTGGAGAAGCAGACTTCGCCACCTCCATTGACGTGCTGAGGGGTGAGGTGTTCTTTTGCGTCATCGCCACTGTGAGCACATCTGTGGCCCTCTTTCCACTCCAACCGTCAACGCAATAGACGACTGCCTCCATTCCTACATAGCACCTCTCTCCTGCGCAACACCGGCTACACATCGCTGTACCCCACCCGCCGGCCTGCCGCTGGCCCACCGCGCCCCCGCGCCGCCAAGCTGCCGTAGGGGCACGCGCGGCTGCGGTGCCATCGGCTCCGCCACCCCAGCACGGCCTCCGCCTCCAGCTCCACGCACCGCCCGCCGTGCAGGCTCCCCCCTTCCCCAAATGCACACACCGCTAGGCAGAGCGAGGGCCGCGAGAGAGAAAATGAGAGAGAGACACAAGGTCGGGCCACGCTGGCACCCTGCACATCATGCGGGCGCTGCAAGCCTGCACAGCCCCTCGGCTCTCGCCAATGCTACGCCGTCCAGGGGCCCGACCGCCGACATGAGAGCAGCGACACATCGCGCCGGCATCCCTGCGTAACGGCTGCCTGTCCCTCTCAGCACCGGAGGCAGTCAGGCGTTGGCAGGGGGGGCATGGAGGGGGAGGGAGGGCTGCGACGCTTGCTCTCCTCCCCCCCTACAGAGTGGGTACGAGAGTGTGAGGCTGCTCGTACGGAGATGTCCGCGCACACCCCGATGAGGACGAGAGGGGGAAAAGCGAAAGTGATAACGCCGAATGAAGAAAATCCAGAGCCCAGGTGCTTCCAGACGCAGACGATGGGCCTTTGTGCGGCGAAGAAGGTTGGCGTTCCTCAAGATGGAATGAGCAGGCAGCGAACAGCGCGTAAGGGCAAACGTATCAAGAGTAAGAGGCTGACAGAGCATGGGGCACATGGCGGTACAAAGAAGGCTGGAGAAGAGGGTGGAAAGGAGGCGGCCAGCGAAAGGGTGAAACGGTAAGACACGCAGCAAGAGAGTCGGTGTTCGCGAATGCATGAAACAACAGGAGAAGCAAAACGAGAAGGTCATCGAAGAGGACAGAGAGCCGTGGCCGAATGTATGTGTGTGGGGGGGAGCAGCGAACCAAGACCAGGGACACGGCCCCAACGTTTTCCGTCGATGGAGGCATGCGCTAAACAAAGACGGGAGAACGCCGCGTAAGAGCTCACAACGAAGAGAAGCGAGCCTGCTGAGAGGAAGAACGAGTAGCCTCGGCGCAACATGCAAAACTGAGGACGAGGAAGTGGTGGAAAGGGGGGCACCAAGCTGGCTGGTCTCATTAGCCATCATACGTCCCTGAGCACGAGGAAACGTCGTGGAGTCTTTAAAGAGCTCTGAGGAAGGCAACTTCTGTGTCTATACACTCTCGTCCCTCGTACTCCGCGACTACGCCACGCACCGCCTGCTAGCACCTTTTCTTCTCCGCTTGAAATAGTTCTCTCGAATCTTCGAAATGCGAGAGATAAACAGAAGGGAGAAAATGCGCTGTGGAAGCAGTCGTTTGGGCGATAAGGGCGGGCGTAGGTAAGGGTTGATGGAGTATGCATGCCTATGCCTGAGGAGAAGGGGCATGCACACCTGCGATGGTCAGAAAGAGAGAGACCCTGAGGCAGACAAGCGCGACTGCACAGGTAGTAATCAGAGCACGTCACCATCCACCCTTTCCCATACCGCTCCTCACGCTCTAGTATAGGCCCAAAGCGGCGAGGCATAACGCTCAGCGGGCGGGAGGGGGGAGAGAGTGCCAGTCTGGGTGGGTGAGTGTGTGTATGCAGGTGAAAGAGAGAGAGACAGAGAGCCCGGCGACACGAATACGGAAGGGACGAATCAAAGCGAAACGATCGCAGCGAATACAACAGTCAGAGCACATCGAGCAAACAAAGAAGGCGAGTGCTGTTCTTTTCTGTGACCGGGAAAGGGGGTCGGTAAACTGGGCGGGAAAGAAGAGCGTGAAGAAAAAAAACCAACTTTGTGAACGTTTTGGAGAAAAGGGAAGCGCAGAAAACAGAGAGGCCGCGAAGCAGCACAAAAAGCAAAGAGAAAGGAAGTGAGCAACAGACCCCGCACACGAGCAACGACAGAAAGGGGCACACATGTGGGGGATGTCTCGAGAGGAATTTTACATGCTCCCCGATGATACTCTCACTCCTTGCACATAGCCGCTGTTGTCGCCCTGTCTGCCTCTGATCTTCATGGATTCTCGATTTCCTCCTTTGCTTCGTTCATTTTCATGGATGGTCTCGCTCTCAGCGATGGGTGCGACCTTGAGAAATGTGAGGCTGAGCAGGCCTGCAGTCCCTTTCCCTAAGGCTTCCTGGAGGACGCACAAGGGGCAGAGAGCGTCCAAGTAGCTCACAGGGGCAAACTTCACTTGTTTTGGAACTGAGGAGCACGCTTTTCCACAAACGCAGTCATGCCCTCTTTCCTGTCGTGGGTACAGAAGGTGGAGTTGAAAATCATAGACTCGTACGCCAAACCGGCCGTGAGCGGCGTTTCCTGCGATTCGTTCACGGCCATTTTGGCCAGCTTCACAGCGATCTGGCTGTATCCTGCAATCGTCTCCGCCACCTTCATGGCTGTTGGCATCAGCTCCTCGCGCTTGACCACACGCGACACGATTCCTGCCCGCTCCGCCTCAGCCGCCGTGTATGTGCCGCCCAAAAGTACCCACTCCATCGCACGAGCTTTACCAATCATGCGCGTCAGACGCTGCGTTCCACCTAGACCAGGAACAGTAGCCAGCTTGATCTCGGGCTGTCCAAACGTCGCCTCCTCGCTTGCGATAACGATGTCGCAAGACATGGCCAGCTCACACCCACCGCCGAGAGCGAACCCATTAACCGCCGCAATGATCGGCTTGCCGATGGTGCTAATACGAGTTAGTGCTTTGAAGTCGCTTGACAGGAGACCCTCAGAAAAGGTGCGATCCTTCATAGCCTTGATGTCGGCCCCCGAGACAAACGCGCGACCCTCGCCCGTGATGATGAATACGGCACATGATGGGTCTTTGTCGTACTTCTCCAAGCTCTCCATGAGGCTCTCCGACACCGCTTTGTTGAGTGCGTTAAGTTGGTTGGGGCGATTGACAGTCAGCGTGACCACGCGGCCAACCTGACACGACTTCACGACAGGCTGCGTGGCGCATCGAATTAAGTGACAGTAGCGCAACATCACTGAGCAAAGGAAGAAGTTGACGACGCTCTGTCAAACGTTGTGGAATGCGGGGGAGAAAGACGGGTAGCGTGAGCCAAAGCAGGTTTACACGTCCACTTGCTGGTTAACGCAGCTACAAGCATGCGTCAGCCTACGAGATTTGCGCAGGGAAAGGAGACAGGGTGAGCAAAAGGAAAGCAGGGAAAATTGAGAGTGAAAGAAGAAAGGCGAGCGTTTTGATATCCGGTGCTGACACATGATAAAGGAGGAGAGCAAAAAGGAAGTCGAGTGGTTATAGCGATGGGAAGATGCAGGTGGGGGAGGGGGCAGAGAGGAAGAGTGAAGAGAGAACCGGCTCAACAAACGCAGGACCGCGAGTGCGGGCAGTGCTCGAGAGAGGAAAGCATTGTGACAGAGACTATTACGCTCAGATCACTTTCACCCCTTTATCGGGTCCAGAAGCATGTTGGTCGGAAAAAGAGAACCTTCGACGGAAAAAAAAGGGTTCCTCGAGATACAGGATGTGGACCCGCATTCACTCCTCCCCTCACACGCTTGCGGCCGACAACTCACAATGAAGGGTCGGAAGCAGAGTGGTGCGCAGGGAGTGGGGTAGGATGGAGAGGAGACGGGCTCACAGCGTCTATGTGGGAGTGAGTGTGTGCATGTTGCCTCTTAGTTCTTCTCTTCCTTTCTGAGCTATTCAGAGTCAAATAAGAGTGAAATTAGGTGAAAAGCACACAGGCATAAACACACACACACACCAAAGCGCGACGGCAACCACGTTAGAGAGACGGAAAAAAAAAGAACAGATACTCGAAAGTTGAAGGGAGAGGTGAAGAGGCACCGAGAGAGAGGCGTACACACAAACGTATCACAAACCAAGAGAGAAAAGGGGAAAAAACATATGTCTATTATATATATATATATATTTGTGCGGAGTTGTAGCGAAAGATGGGAGGAGGAAACTGAAGAAGAGAGAGACCGGAAGAAAAAAAATTGTTCCACTAAGTGAAAGCGAGGGCCATGTTCACCCTTTTTCCCTCATCCAGGGAAAGAAAGGAGAAAAGAGCAACGAGAAAGGGAGCTGAGGGAGGGACATGAAAGATACGGAGAAAGGCAAAGCAGAAGAAATGAAGATAAAGGTTAGCGATACATACATCCGACCGGGGAAGGAAAAAAGGGAAGGCGGCAGAGAATACGCTGGTCAAAACCAACAGCTCAGCAAGTATTCGCCGCGCATTCGCTGCACCGACACCCTAAGTAAACAAAAAATAAAAATGGGAGGAGAGTAAGGCGGTCATGTTCTTGTGCATTCGCATGACACTGTAACACAAATCGAGGTCGTAGGTATGAGTGTCAGGTTGCTTTTTTGCCGGTGCTGCCGATGCTATACCCACCATAAAATGCCCCACCTGAACTTACTTTCGTCCAGGCCTCCACCGTTCGTTTGATATGTGCTGTGATAAGCACGGAGGCAGCAACATAATCTGCCAAGAGCACAAAGCCGGTGGAGAAGTGGGGGAGAAGCCGAAAGAGGGGCACGGGCAAACGCGCCGAGAATGATTGCATGCATTACGCCTACAAAGCCCCTTGACAGAAGCGCCGGACGTGGCACTCGACACCGCGCCGCTCCTCTTTGTGCGCATGCGTTTGTGTGTTTCAGCGACCAGAAAAAAAGGAAAAGGAGGCGCGCGTGTATCACCTCGAAGGGTACGTGTGTGAACAATTGCCATACACACGGAGAAAGGGGGAGAGCCAAAGCAAGAAAAAGCACACACGTGTGAAGGAGAACCAACGCACCCTCATGTTGTAACAACAAGCGCATACACACACATGCACACTTCTTCTGTTTCCTCCCACGGGCACAAGGGTATAGAAAGGGTACAGAGGGAGAAAGGAAAGGGAGAGGTGGAGCTGACGCACCAATACTAACAAGCAAAGTAGGAAGGAGAAAACAAGAACAGCCTCCGCGAAGAAAACGTTTTCCAGGAATCTTCACATGGGCACGCAGTGGAGTGTGTAAAGGGCGCGAGACATAACAGGGAGGGGATGAGTGATCGCACCTAGAAAGAGGCGCACTTCATGTAGCCACACAGGTGCCAGAGAGTGTATGTCATGCCTGTGTGAATCTGCTGCGTTGTACGTGGCATTGCCACAGCGGCACTTAGCACAAAGGAAAAAGAAAGCAGTTACAAATCGCAGACTAGACACGACCTGGGAGTAGGACGAGTGCATGCATGGCAGAGAACGACAAAAGAAAAAAGAAACAGGTGAAGAGAAAGAGCAGTCAGGATTCAATAAAAGCGAGGCACATCGCTTTTCATTGTATGAGGGAAAGCCGAACAAAGCAGAGTTTCGAAAAGGTCGCAACCCTTTCCGTCACTACGAGACCATTTTATCGAGCTGTGCCTTTACATCCTTTTCCAAAGACTCCTGTGATCGAGCTACTTCCTTTTCCTTCTGTGCATTGTTATTGATGAGGCGGGTCATCTGCTCCACCGCCATCTTGACCATCGCGACAGCACTTTCCGTGGTCACCCCAGCGAAGAACCGGTGCTGAAGCAACTCCGCGCATGTTGGCCTGGCGTCCGGATCACGCTTGAGGCACTGCTGCACAAAGTCGTTCGCGTCATCAGAAAATGTGCCAGACTTCGGAAGCGATGGCGTGCTTCCGTTGGCCATTTTCCCGAGTAGCTGGTAAAGGTTCATTTCTTCTGGCGGAGCCCACGGATTCTTGCCGGTGACCGCACCAATCATGGTGAGCCCCAGTGACCAGACATCGCTACTAAAACCGTACATGCCTTGCTCCAGCCTTTCGGGGGCCATGAAGCACATAGTGCCAACATATGTTGACGAAACTGCAAGTGTTTGAATCAGCTTTGAGACACCAAAGTCAGCAATCTTCACATAGCCGCTTTCGCTGATAAGCAAGTTGCTCGGCTTCAGATCCCGGTGTAGCACTCGCTTCACATCATGCAGATAAACCAGGCCAGATACCACCTGGAAGAAAACTGCCTTCAAGAGCGGCTCGTTGAGCCCGCCCCAGAACAACCCGAGGTCCTTCACTGTGTACGGCATCCACTCCATCGGGATTACAATCGAGTCATCCTCGGCATCCCAAAAGGCACCGTAGTTGTTCATTACATATGGAGAGTCACCGCGGGCCATGAAAACCTGCAACTCACGGTCCACCTCGTCTCGATGCGCCTTGGACGAGATGGGAATCCGCTTCAAAGCAATCGAAGCACCCGTTTTGAGGCGCGCGAAAAAGACATCGCCACTCGCTCCGGCGCCGACATTGCGCTTCGTCGAGTAGTCGATGTCATCCTTTTTCACGGTGCTCGGAAGCTCTCTGCCGTCTTTCGTGTACATACCAGCCTCATTGAAGAGAAAGGCGCGGAACTGTAGAGAGTTGTTACTGTTGATTTGATAGGATTTCGAGTCCTGCTGAAATTTTTCCACCACTGCTGTATCCAGCGCGAGAGTAGGTCGATTCTTCATCGGTATTAAAAGATGGCTATTACGGTCGAGCTTTGTAATACCGGTTGTAGTGATGAGCACTACGGTCAGCTCTGCAGTTGTTGTTGTTTTCTTTCAGGAGAAAGGGGAGAAAAGAAAGCGAAATTTGTGCCAGTGACGAACAATCAAAAGCAGCACAGTTATGCCTTCTGAATAAGCGACGACCGGAGCGTCTTAGGTGGGTCAGGTATATGGTTTCAGCTCCTACTGCTTTGGCTCATGCAAAAAACGGGAAAACGGCAGCAGTACATGCGTCTCAACCAACATTCCGGCAAACCCTTTAAGGATCTCGTGTTTCAAAAGCATACTCTGCAGGACACAAATAGAAGTGTATGAGCAGTCACCCAGCGAGTTTCACGGCATGTGACAGCAGTTGCACCACTCACAGCCATAGATAATGAAAATAAGGAGAGTATTCTTCTCCCTTTTCGTGCAAGCGATGAAAAGCAAGCATGTACCGGCAGGATGATAACATAATAAAACACTCAGAGAGAACAGAGAGGCTGGACACAACTTCATGCATGATAAACCCGGCAAAGTCGTAGCGCGACCCGGCAGATCGCTATCAGTTAAACAGATCGTCAAGATTCGAAAATCTGCGCGTTGGTCCTTCAGGCGGCGAGCCTTCCCGGGCAGGTAGCTGCGCTCGCGATGTGTCGGCCAGAGGAAATGGCAGCGAAGGGTCGTCCCTGTGCAGGTGTACAGATGAAGCTCCTGTTACGGCACTTGGGCCTTCAGCAAGCAGCTTCGTCGCAGTGGACGTACCCACGTCAGGAGCGTCCGGAGATGTCCTCTGCTCCTGTAAGATTCTTTGTTTTTCCTCTGTCAATTGATGGGAAACTTTCTGTGCGTTTTTGATGGAGAGCAGGCACACTGCGATCGTTTTTCCACTTGCCGATATATCGCCTAAAAGGTGACCCAGCTGCGCGAAGAAGACGTTAGACGATACCCAGCCGGTCATAGACGGCTGCTCAAGGGTGAAGTGTGTTGCCTTCATGGCATTTCCGAGTGAATCGATGTACTTGCGGTCTAAGGAGTCCAGCAACTCCAATTCCTTAACGTAGCTAAACTCTGCAAAGTGCACAGCCGGGTCTTCCCTCGAAGTCGCGCGAGACATGACGTGTGCCACCTCATTCTCTTTCATCTGCACGCGGCGACACTGGTCATCGAAGTCCGCCAGCGCGGCTGCGACATCACTCGCCGTTTCTGCGCTCACCTTCTCGATCTCCGTGATGGCACTGCGTGTCATATCCGTGCAGGTCACTCTTGAGGCACTGAAGTCTTCAAGAGAGCTTTTCAGCTGGCTGTTCGCTTCGCGAATCTGCCGAAAATCTTGTCTCAGTTGCTGAACGTTCGGATCTTCTGAACCGATGCGATCATCGATTTCCATGTCACAACAGCGATGAAAGTGCTCGAGCGTGTCTATCAGGCGATTGATCTTCCGCGCCAACTTGTCGCTCGAGTCAGCCACTTCTTCAAGGTCGCTGACTAGCTGCAGTAAGCAGCGGCGGGTTTCGCTGAGAGCTGTAGCACGTCTTTCATATACTTCATCCTTGGTGCGCTCGAAGAGCCCTAATAGCGACAAAAGGGAGAGTTTGCCAGTCTTCACAAGGTGCTGTAAGCCATCGATGCTTTTGAACCTTTCCAGCGATGTGCCAAGTGTGTAAAGCAGCTCCTGTATGCCGCGTGAAGGTTGGTGAAGACTCATCCTGTCTATTAGGGGTTTGGTAGGCAAAAGATACTAGAAAGGTAAGAGCACCTCTACTCGTCCTAGCAGGTATTTCACTTTCCTCGCTCGTTCTCCTCTGTCAGAAGTGCCGAGAGAAAGATCTAGTAAAAGAGACGTTGTATGCAGGGGTTTGCGTGCTGCGGCTAAAGGGCATAGTTGGCAATGAAAGCAAGGTGATCGAAGAGACTGATGCATCCCCGCCCACTCGTGAATGGCTGTCGACTACATTGCTTCCCCAATTCTTGTCCACTACGCGCTTTCAGTGGCGTTCCTTCACGCTTCACCCTGTCTCTCCGCATCGAGGCCCAGATACCTGAGTCTGCCTCTCGTCTGATTGTTGTTCTCTAAAACTTTCCATAGCTTCACCGCATCGCCCCTGATGATTATTGCCGCATTACTTCTTACTCCGCCTCAATCGCAAGGAACGGGTTTTGATGAATGATATCGAGAGCCTCCACAACATCGCTTACCGCCTCCACATCGGAAGAAAAGTCATCCGTGAAGAAGGCAAAAAACGAGTCAGTGCGCGCGCGTTCAGTGCCCGACTTCCACTTGAGTGGATGCAAAGACGTTGTCTTCATGTCAGCGTCGATCTCTCGTGAGACCTCACCCTCCTCCACAAACATGTTATGGCGAAAAACGAAGATGATCTTCCTGTAAAGCGTCTCCTCGCTGACTCGCGTCACCACCTCAAAGTCAGCCACAGCGCGAATAATTTTGGGATCAATGGTGCCATTGAGCAGTGCCGAGATCGGGGCCTCAGGAGATGAGAGTACGCCAGACCAGAAGTTGCTGACCCCCTTTAGAAGTTCACGGCGTTCGTCCAGGAGAGGCTCCATTTTGCTTCGGTACTCGAGGCGCAAGGCATTAGCTTCTTCATCGCACTTGCGATCAACGCTCACCAAATCATCGGTGAATTTCGCGATTGCCTCCGCCACATGTTGTGAAAGCTCCATTGCTGGCAAAGTGAGAAAAGAACTTGGTATGGAATTCTTTATATTTTGGGTGGAGAAGGTAAATGAAGAGTTGCTCAGAAGAGTGGCGTGCATACGAAGTGCTGATGAGAGCACGAGCATCTTTTTGACCAGTTTTAGAACCGTCGGTGATCATTGCGCCTTTATTATTCTTCATCTCCTCGTTGGCGAGTAAAAAAGAGCCTTATATTTGTGGTGCATGTCTATCTTACGTTGTCAGCCAGAGATACTTGCAACGGCATTTCCTCGACGTCGTTGGAATGCGACTGCTCTATTCAAGATGCGAAAGCATCCTACCCACCCATCAGAAACGCTTAGCACACGCAACACCAACAATGCAGGCTAGTCGAATTCCGTTGTAGAGAAGCGGGTAGGCAGGAGCTTGATCAGCGCCGTTTTGCTCACCTAGCTCCTGATGACGCTTCTCTTCATCTCGGAACTTCACAATGTAGTTTTTCAAATCTGCCCAGGCCTTCTTCTCTGCCTCGGACTCTTGCAATTCCGAGCATTGATCCTCAAGCACTTCGAGCTCGCGGAGTTGGTCATTGTAGTGATCGAAAATGGTGGCTTCCACAGCTGCGTGGCAGCACATCATCGCCTCCTTTCCTAGCACCGCCGTCCCAGCGCCCAAGAGAAACGCTCCAACCTTAAAAAGGGGATCTAACGAAGTGGTGCGCACACCATGTTCCACAGCCAGCTCACTCATCACTCGGCGGTGAACTATTTCCTCGTCCAGAATTTCTTGTGTGATAGGAAACGCATCGTCTAGTGGGGACATAAAGTCAAGCTGGTGCCTCGCAATACGAACGGCGGCCACCTCACCCGCGTGATCAACGCGGACAACCTCGTCAATTTTCTTTTGCTTTAGGGGAATTGCAAAGACGGACCCTAATACTATCAGGGATGGGCGGAAAAGAGAGCGCATTGTCGATTTTAGTGCTCTGGTGGGGAAGAAAAAAAATCAGGCATTGAAAGGGTGACAAAACGATGGAGGGTAAAAACATCATGGTACAAAGAAGAGCGATCGCCAGACTAAGGCGAAGTTCGCTAGCTGCTTTCCCCCTCACAGACCAGCATCAGTGCCGGTCAGTTTCCTTGTTTTCACCACCCTGCTGTCCAGTGCGGTAAGGCGATAGTTGTGCAGCACATTATAGCAGTGGTAGCAGTCCGCGTCTTCTTTTTTGAAGAAAGAAACATGAAACTCAGCTGAAGGGTGACGATCCTCTTCGCTTCGAACCTGGACACACATTTCGTTGCTCTCGAGCAATTTATAGATTCCGAGAAGAGCAACACTAGCCCCCCTACCCCTCTTTCATCTCTCAAGGGGGGGGGGGTACAGAATGATGCTGGTAGACAGTAGGCCGATCTGGAGTGGCATGAGAAAAAAGAGGCGACCACCATGACAATTCAGGTCTTGATTTTTGTCTTCGCGAAGCCTCTCAATAAGACAAGAATGGGCATTGCTTCTAACTCGGTCTGTAGCTGGAATTTCCAGGAAAATCCCGCAGTTTTTGTTGCAATGATCATTGCGTTTAAAAAAAACAAGTGGAAAAAGGCTATGTGTACAATCACTTGATACAAAAAATAGTGGTAAATTGCGACAACAGATTGTTCTCCGTACGGCCGGCTGTCACTCTTGGGGGGGGGGGGCGAGAGAAATGCCTTTGAAGAAAAACGTTTCTCAACGTTGCCACTGATGGATATTAGCATGGAAAGTTTCAAGCGGACACCTTTGTTGCGCTCTTTTTCATAAGGTTGGGAAGGTGCTTGGTATGTTGATTGCTTTAACAAGCACCGCCTCTCCTCCGGCTTCCTATGAACCTGCTCTATTGCTCTGTACTCTGGGGACATGAATCTTTGTTGCTGGAAGCTGAATACCTTAAAAGCGCTTGCGTTTTGAATCGACGCCGCTTTTGTCTTGTTCAGATTATGTGTCTCACCGACTAAAATTTAACAACCGGCTGCTCTTCTTTACGAAGCAGTAAATTGCTTTTGAGGCTTCATAGGTGTTACTTCTTGCCCAGGACAACGACGATGCCTCGTGCTTAACTCATGAGAATGTACGCTATCGGAGGAGCAGCGTTTTACCACCGTACTGTGTGCCACCCTTGCCACTGCAAATGGATGTTGCCACGCTCTCACGAAGGCATTCTGCTCTGCTGGTTACCTGGGCGCGGTGTAAACACGAACTTATCGTCGCAGGCAGATAAGCGCGAGCACTGGAGAGACCTGACTTCTTCAGTTACTTGCAGATGTTGACATAGCTAATATTCTTTTCTCTTTTGCCCTTCTTCACATCTCTGATTAACTTCATTCCCTCCTTGTGCTGCTTGTTTTGCCCTCTTTTCGCTGTGCAGTAGACGTCTGTCGCTCGAAAGATTTTTTATTCTGCGGTTTTCTTCCCTTTGTTCTGGAAAATGTCGACAATCTTATCCGAGGGTGTCGTGAAGATGGCCAAAGACTTTGTGAACTTCATGAATCAAGCTGTCACTCCTTTTCACGCTGTGCGAACGGTCGCGGAAATATTGAATGAAGCTGGGTACACACAGCTCGATGAGGGAACGCATTGGCCAGAAATTTCTCCTGGTGGGAAGTACTACTTGACACGCAACGGAACGAGCATTGTCGCCTTTGCAGTAGGGGGAAAATATGACCCAGCAAATGGGTTGAAAATTGTTGGCGCGCACACAGATTCCCCTAATTTTCTTTTGAAGCCACGCACGAGGTCGACCGCTGCTGACTACCAGCGCGTTGCGGTGCAGTGCTATGGTGGCGGTCTATGGCACTCGTGGTTTGATCGTGATTTGGCAGTTGCCGGTCGCGTCATCCTTTCCTGCGACCACCTGCAACAGAAGCTCGTCAAAATCGACAAGCCGATCATGCGCATTCCTAACCTCGCGATACACTTGACCTCTGCAAAGGAGCGTGAAGGGTTTGCACCCAACAGGGAGTCGCATTTGATTCCTGTCATCTGCACGCAACTGGCAGCGACGATTGCGGAATGCGATGATAAGGATGACTCGACTTCGAATCACTGTATCTCTTTGATGAAGGCACTCGCCAGTGTTGCCGAATGCAGTCCGGAAGACATTGTGGATTTTGATTTGAGTGTGATTGACACGCAGCCAGCTGTGATTGGCGGAATTCATGACGAGTTTATTTTCTCTGGACGCCTGGACAATCTTATCTCGTGCTACTGCGCTGTAAAGGCGCTTGTCGACGCTGAGTTGTTGGAGAATGATACAATGGTGCGCATGGTGTGCCTGTTCGATCACGAAGAGTGTGGTTCCAACTCATCTCAGGGTGCTGCAGGCTCACTTGTTCCTGACATTATTGAGCACATCGTGAGCAGCAAAACGCTTCGGGCAACGTTGGTCGCAAATTCATTTCTTCTCTCTGTGGATGGGGCACATGGATGCCATCCCAATTACATTGAGAAGCATGAAAGTGCTCACCGACCAGCTCTTCATAAAGGGCCTGTTATTAAGTACAATGCAAATGCTCGTTACGCAACCAATGGATTGACAGCAGCCGTTGTGAAGAGTATGGCGAGGAAGGCTGGCGTGCCTATCCAAGAGTTCGTAGTGCGCAACGACTCTCCCTGCGGAACCACTATTGGGCCTATTCTATCGTCTCTGTCTGGCATCAAAACAGCTGATATTGGCAATCCTATGATTAGTATGCACAGCGTCCGGGAGATGTGCGGCACCCTTGACATCTACTTTCTGAAGCAGCTCATTGAGTCTTTTTTCATCAATTATGAGAATCCGCATGACTCCTAGTCAGGAGGCACCACGTTTGCATCGAGTGCGCTTCTTCGAACTCTGTGACTTTCACGCGTTTTCTTCTCACTATTTAGGGGTAGCTAAGTGTGAGGCCCCTGCGTTGCTTTCAGTGCATTCACATCCCCTTTTCTTCGGTGACAAAAACAAATCAGTACCTCCTTAGCTGCCATCCCTTGCCATCATGAGGCAAAAGAGTTTTCCATAAGAGCCGCAAGGTGTTGAGGGGTGCGTTAGGTGTCGCTACTCGTTTAATTGCCACTCGCCTATTTTCTGCCTTGATTTCAGTAGATGTATGCCAGGGAGCGGCCAAAACGGTCTGATCAGTGACACGTTCTCTTTTCATGACTAGAAAAGCTCATGAGGAATTATCTGCTGAATTTTTTTCATTTTAGTGTTCTTTGCTTTGATTGGCTGCCTTCCTTTTATCCTCTCTGAGCTAAAAATGGTATTTGCACGATACCGAGCTGCGACAGAACTCATTACACGACAATTTAACGAGTAAGTTTGCTTCAGAGCTGCCCGGTGTGATCGAGACGGATTGATCCTTGGCCAGCATCTTACCGAGTTAGAAGGCTTCCTTCAACGACAGCAGGGGTTCTGGAAACCTGAGAACTGCTGCTTGCTCACAGTTTTGCGCATTCCGCTGAATGAGGCGATAGAACCTTGTGCATGGGACAGTTGCTGAAGCGACTTTTTTTCTGCGCGCATTGATGATGCTGCACACTGACGGTGCAGCATTTCCTCCATGTGTCGCTCTTTTCCACTTGCTGACTCTCTCTGCACCTCTCGCTGTTTGTCTTTGCATTCACACGGACATTTTCGTTCACAAAACGGAACTTGGCAAAACTTACATTTATATTCACTGAACCCTAATTCCTTTGACTTGGCACTTGCAGTTCCTAGAAGCTCGTCAAAATGGGTCGCTTCAAGCCTCTCGCGGTGAAGAAGAAGTATGCGAAGAAGATGAACCAGAACAGGCCGGTACCTTACTGGATCCGTCTGCGTACTGGCAACCGCATAAAGTGGAATGAGAAGCGTCGTCACTGGCGCCGCACTAAGCTCAACTATTAAGAGGTTTTGCAGCTGGAGGAACAAACTCACCATTATTTTTTTTTTAGCTCATGTGAGTGACGCGTTTTGAAATTAAGCCAAACTCTAAAGTATGACTCCACAGCTTTCTGCTCACTGAGTATTCTTACGATATTCGCATATCGTAGCAGAGCTGCATCTTTCCCGCTTGGGCTTGAAAAGATGAGAGCAGCGGCGTCGCGAGTAAGGGGAAGAGGTGCTGATGTTTCTCACTGCACGCTTGCCATCCCCCTTGTCGACATCCTCATTTCGTCTTCGACCGGTATCGTGGACAGATACTATCAATTCAGATGACGATCGCTACTTCTCTTCATTATCTACTTTATCTCTACTACTTCTCTATCATGGTACTTTCAAGTGTGCAACAGTCCTGATGTTAAAAGTTCCCTTTCGCTTCAACTTACTATGGGAGAAACAGACCTGAAGCCAACATACCAATTCTATCGTGAAGCTGGAGTGCCCGCACCTAGAGATGAACGCGACGGCGGATACTTCATCGCGCGTGCAAGTTTCTGCTCGTATTCGGCCCTTGGTGAAAGCCGATCAAAACAATGGAAAAATTGTAGTACGCTGCGTCGAGGGCGGCGGTGTTGTCGTGGACGACGAGCAAAGGGGGAAGCGCGCGTACAAGTTTGACCATGTATTCAGCGGCGACCAGGCCGAGGTGTTCGAGACGATCGGGCGGCCGATGCTGGAGGAGGCATACAAGGGCTTCAACGTCTGCCTGTTTGCGTACGGGCAGACGGGGAGCGGAAAGACGTATAGTCTCCTTGGGGACATGGGGAGCGAGGAGCGCGCGGGTGTAGCGCCGCGGCTTGTGCGGTGCCTGTTTGATGAGGCGCAGCGGATGGTGGACGAGGACGTTGACCTGACGATCAAGGTGTCGCTGTCGATGATTGAGGTGTACATGGAGAAGGTGCGCGACCTGCTTGCACCGCGGCAGCGCGGGCAGGAGCCGGAGTCGCTAGAGATTCACGAGGACCCGAGCCGACGCGTGTATGTGCGTGGCGCCAGCGTGCACCAGGTGCTGAGTGCTGAGCGTATGATGGAGCTGCTGCGGAAGGGCAACGCGAATCGGCAGACGGCTGAGACTAGGATGAACGAGACGAGCTCGCGGTCGCACGCGTTAATGCAGATCACGCTGTCGCAGGAGTTCGCATCTGTAGAGAAGAAAGACCTGGAATGCGTTGTGTCGCTTGTGGACCTTGCGGGGAGCGAGCGGCAAACGAAGACAGAGTCGAGCGGGCAGCACTTTGAGGAGGCGAAAAAGATCAACCACTCGCTGCTGATGCTGGGGCGCGCGCTGAACTCGTTCAGCGAGCGCAAGAGCAGCGACGCCTTCATCTCGCTGCGCGAGTCGAAGCTGACACGGCTGCTGTCGGAGAGCTTTGGCGGGAACAGCAAGACGTGGATGCTGGCGACGGTTTCACCGACGGCGTTCAACCTCACGGAGTCCATCTCCACGCTCGACTACGCCACCAACGCGATGGCCATCACAAATAAGGCGAAGGTGAACAAAAGCTCAAGAGACTTGGAGTACCGAGACCTCCTAAAGCTGCGCGAGTACCTTGATGAATCGGTTGCCCGTGAAAGGGTTTTGTTTGACAGGTACCTGACTCAGGCGGCCGAGTTGAGGGCGGAGATCGAGGTACTCAATCGGGAGCTGCTGGCGCTAAACGATATGCAGATTGAAGTAGAGCTAAAGGATGCGCTTACCGAGCGCGATGCTCTTGTGTCAGCAATGGTATCAAAGCTTGCTGGTGCCGGCCTGGAGGGAGGAGGCGCACCGCTTGTGTGCTTTTGTGGCACCTGCAAGACGTCACTGTCTTCCATTCCTCTGGGCTCTTACGAAGTAAACACTCTGGTCGTGCCACTTTATGATCTTGTGGGACCTCCTCCGTTGCTTCAATGCAACCTTCATGTGCAGCTCACCGAGGCCAATGAGGTGATGGTGGTGGTTGAGCTTGTTGAACTGCATCACTTGCCCGACTTCGCCACTGGTGGAGTGCGCGTGTCAGTTTGGTTTGAAGGGCAGGCAGGCAGTCGAGTTGCCACCCCTATAGTCTCCCCAAACGGTGGTAACCCTAAGTTCAATTTCAAGCAGGTCTACATTTTTGGTCCAATGACCGACGAACTTCAGCGTTTTTTTTCAGCAGATGTGCTATATCTTCAGGTGGAGGGAATTTCAAGAGCTGTGGGGGATTCGATGGGGAGGGATGATGTGGAGGCGGAGGGGCCTGCAAATAAAAAAGAGCCTGCTTACTAGTCTGCAAAATTTTTCTGTAGCATTTCCATGCGGAGCCGCCTTTCTGTGCATGTGTGCAAAAGAACTCGCGTGCAGCCGTTGCACTTCGTTGGGCCTACAGTGCCGTTGGAACGCGCCTCTTGCGAACCAATGTGTACATGTGAATGGAAGCCGACTGCTGTGCCTAGCTGAGAGATCATTGCTAAGCCTCTGTATGTTGTTTCCCTGTCTGCTTGCTCGCAACACCCCCCCTCTTCCCCCACAGACATAGCGTTCCTGTGTTTTCTTTTTTCTCGTCCAATTTCTTTACCTCCTTGCAATACGTGCTGACTTATCGCTGTTACCCTCGCTGTCGTCTTGGTTGATGGCGGCCGAACATAGCGCCACGCTTAGTTCCTCGTATGGTTGCGGCTCTTGTTTCTAGACGTTCGTTGCCTGCTGCGCGTTCCATTCGGAAAACCGTGAGTATCACATCTGGATACGACGTCAATCTGAAAGATGAAAAAGGAAGCAAACCTCAAGGGTATGATGGGCTTCTTCCTTTTTTTTTCGTCAAGTGTGCCATGCTCTCCTCATTGTCGTACTCCATCCAGGTAGTGCGTGGGCGCGGCAAACCCAACACACCAGGAAGTGCCATGCTGTCTTTTTCTAGGCTCTAGTTTCGAAAGGCGTGTTGCTCTCTTCCTTGCCCTTTTCCCTGGCACCATATGCGAGTCTCACCCTGTGTACATGTCTTTCGGTACGACAACCACACTCCCTAGCGGAGACAGGCTTCCACCGGTGCCGTGCATATATGTGGCTCCTTCTCACTTCGATTAGCTGACTATTGACTTGCTCGTATCCCCTCTCTTCCGTTGATATGCCAATGAGACTGCTCATCCCCTACTGATGCACATCTGCCCGCATAATGCTAGTTTCGCCCCATTCCCTCTCACGTCTCTAGCCTACAGGCGCACCATTCGTGAAGTTGGCCCCCGGTTCCGGACGTTTGCCGCCGCTCCAGCAGCACAGTCGAGCCGGTGGAATAGAGGCACCGGGTCTTTATCTTTTATCAGCTGCTTCTTTGTCTTGCATTTTCCCTCACTCCTCTCTCGCCAACAGGGTGTTGACCTTTGACGGCACCACGCTAGTGCTTTTCCCTTTTCAACTCCTGCTGCGGTAGGCACAGGCGGCTCTTTTTCGCTCTTCGTTCGGGTGGTTTTCAAGGCCCGGGCCCGCGTCATCCAAAGGAACCGTGCATCTTGCCGCTGCACCCTAGCATCCACGCTCCTCACCACGCACATCAGCCAAAGCTACTGGTGACTAACGCCGTCAGTAATTACGAGAAGAGAGCTACCACCATCAACTTCGCGACGTTTTCTTCGTCTGGCGACTCCGGTGTATGGGCACGACTTGAGCGACCCTTGGAGCGTAGGCGTGTACCGTTCCTCCCGCCCAATCTCTCAGTTTTCCAACCCCCGCGGTGATCACAGTTTATTGTGCGCGCGGCTGGCATGGCTCTTGCTCCTTCTGTGGGCCTCTCGTGAGCGATCTAACCAACAGAAGAAGAGCCTAGAAGGTGACACGCGTGCACTAACGCTAGCATAAAAACAACCCGACAGTCAGCGCTGCATCCCGCCCCCCCCCCCAAGGCGCAAGGGGAATTCTGTATAGCGGAACCATGTCTGACGATGGACATTCTCGAGTGCAGGTCTCTCTCCGCATTCGGGCTGTAGGAAAAGGTGACCGGCAGGGGACCAAAATTGTAGTACGCTGCGTCGAGGGCGGCGGTGTTGTCGTGGACGACGAGCAAAGGGGGAAGCGCGCGTACAAGTTTGACCATGTATTCAGCGGCGACCAGGCCGAGGTGTTCGAGACGATCGGGCGGCCGATGCTGGAGGAGGCATACAAGGGCTTCAACGTCTGCCTGTTTGCGTACGGGCAGACGGGGAGCGGAAAGACGTATAGTCTCCTTGGGGACATGGGGAGCGAGGAGCGCGCGGGTGTAGCGCCGCGGCTTGTGCGGTGCCTGTTTGATGAGGCGCAGCGGATGGTGGACGAGGACGTTGACCTGACGATCAAGGTGTCGCTGTCGATGATTGAGGTGTACATGGAGAAGGTGCGCGACCTGCTTGCACCGCGGCAGCGCGGGCAGGAGCCGGAGTCGCTAGAGATTCACGAGGACCCGAGCCGACGCGTGTATGTGCGTGGCGCCAGCGTGCACCAGGTGCTGAGTGCTGAGCGTATGATGGAGCTGCTGCGGAAGGGCAACGCGAATCGGCAGACGGCTGAGACTAGGATGAACGAGACGAGCTCGCGGTCGCACGCGTTAATGCAGATCACGCTGTCGCAGGAGTTCGCATCTGTAGAGAAGAAAGACCTGGAATGCGTTGTGTCGCTTGTGGACCTTGCGGGGAGCGAGCGGCAAACGAAGACAGAGTCGAGCGGGCAGCACTTTGAGGAGGCGAAAAAGATCAACCACTCGCTGCTGATGCTGGGGCGCGCGCTGAACTCGTTCAGCGAGCGCAAGAGCAGCGACGCCTTCATCTCGCTGCGCGAGTCGAAGCTGACACGGCTGCTGTCGGAGAGCTTTGGCGGGAACAGCAAGACGTGGATGCTGGCGACGGTTTCACCGACGGCGTTCAACCTCACGGAGTCCATCTCCACGCTCGACTACGCCACCAACGCGATGGCCATCACAAATAAGGCGAAGGTGAATAGTGCGTTCAAGAGGCTGGAGCTCAAGGAGCTGAAGGCGACTGTGACACGATTAGAAAAGGAGCTGGAAGGACTAGCGGCGGCTCGGGACGTCAAGGAGGTAGAAGTGGCGGGACTGCAGGAAGAGCGGGACGCGCTGTCTCTTGCTGTTCACACCGCCCGCAGACAGGATGCCGCTGCGCAGCGTCTGCGAAGTACACTACAGCATATTCAGCTGGGTAACATTGCACTTCGACGTCGAGTCGAGGCTGCCGAGAAGCGCATGATTTGGTCCCTGGACAACGAAGCCTCATTTCTCTTTTACAAGGGCCGTTGCGCCCTTTCGCTGCGGAGCGTTCTCCGCGGTGAGAAGAAGGCGTACCGCCTTGGACTACTAGGTGAGAACGGCCAGATGACTCCTGCTACTTTAGATGTGGAGCTGTTCCCTCTGAGCGAAGCTGTTACGGTGCGGGATGATCCAATGAACCTGGTGGGAAGTAGCATCAGATTCTGTCTGCGCATCGTTGGCGCTGGCGGTCTCCCACCGCAATTATGCCGACACTCCTTTTGCAAGTTCTCTCTCCTATTCGATCAGGATAACCGCTACTTCACGACGAGTACCGCGGAAGGAACTGCAAATCCGCGTTGGAATTTTGTGAAGCAGTTCGAACTGCCACAAGTGTCTCCCGAGGTCATTGTGCACTTTAGCACGCACCACCTTTTTACATTCGAGGTGTTTGGATTCAGCACGTAGCAGGAAACGCCCCGCGAGGGAGACGGCAGGGTGACGATGCACAATGGCACGGCGCCGCACGCTGCAGCTTTTTTCTTAGCATCATGCGATAAGATGTGAGTGTGCAGCCCTCCTGTTTTCACTTTTGGCATCGTTTTCTGTAGGCGAACGTGCTGCTTGCGAGTTGTGTCCTCCGTGCCTTTCCTCCCCCTCTTTTCAGGCGCAAACCTCCCGCCGCTAATTTTCCACTGCTGCCCTCTCGTACACTTTTGTTTTCTTCGGCTCGCGAAACTTTTCATTTCCCTTCTCCTTGTGCATTTTTCCCGTTTGTTTGCGAGTGTGTCGCCGGGCCGAGTTGTGCTGGATGCTGCTGATTTCTCTCACCTCCGCTTGCACGCGACAGCATTTAGATCGCCTTTTTTTTCCTCTCTTGCTTCCCCCAATACGTTACACGACTTCCATTTTTCTCTTTTCCTGTTTGGCTTCATCGTAGGTCAACATGCGCTTTTTTCTCCTCCATTGTGCACTGCTTGTCGCTGCCCCATCGCCCCACGTGTGACGCGAAGGTTCTCTCCCTCATGTGAAAGTGGCGCAGGGCGGGGCTTCGTGGAAGCCGTGAACGGCTGAACGTGCATCTGATACTGTTTTGCAGTTGAGTTTCAGTACGCTGAGCATTGTCAACTTTGTGAAGGCCTCGTGTACTCTCTCTTATCGTTTCCTTCCTGTCTTGTGTGGATGCTCGGTTACCGTAGGTGCACCTTTTTCTTGCGTCCGACGTGTTTATTACACCCAGACGAGAGAATCCGACCCTGCTGTACCCCCGGCCTGCCGCTGGCCCACCGCGCCCCCGCGCCGCCAAGCTGCCGTAGGGGCACGCGCGGCTGCAGTGCCATCGGCTCCGCCACCCCAGCACGGCCTCCGCCTCCAGCTCCACGCACCGCCCGCCGTGCAGGCTCCCCCCTTCCCCAAATGCACACACCGCTAGGCAGAGCGAGGGCCGCGAGAGAGAAAATGAGAGAGAGACACAAGGTCGGGCCACGCTGGCACCCTGCACATCATGCGGGCGCTGCAAGCCTGCACAGCCCCTCGGCTCTCGCCAATGCTACGCCGTCCAGGGGCCCGACCGCCGACATGAGAGCAGCGACACATCGCGCCGGCATCCCTGCGTAACGGCTGCCTGTCCCTCTCAGCACCGGAGGCAGTCAGGCGTTGGCAGGGGGGGCATGGAGGGGGAGGGAGGGCTGTGACGCTTGCTCTCCTCCCCCCCTTACAGAGTGGGTACGAGAGTGTGAGGCTGCTCGTACACGGAGGTGCCACGTAGCCATAAGGGGCTGTTATGCCAAAGGGATAACGTGGGGTGCCGTTGTAAGTAGTGAGAGGAGGAGAGGACATGGCACAAAAAATCTGAAGATAATTCAGCATCAGCTAGAGCGCATCGGAATGTTCTCGCTCGCCGGGGCGCTCAGACGCGGGCACCTTGTAAAGCTCTGACCAGATATTTGGGCTTATCTGCGATCAAAAACAGGAGGAAAGAGATGCTGCAGAGCGGTTTTTACTCCTGGGAATGGGGCAGTGGTTGAGGACCTGCCTAGCGTGTACATCGGCGAATGCGGCTCGAAGCAACGCCGCAGGCTACGTTTGTGTCAGCTCATTCGGCGCTTCGCTGTCTGTCTCGTCTCTTCGTTCATATTCGATGTCACTGTGGCGCGTTGTTTCGAATGGGAAATGGACACAGCAGGAGCGGGGGTCCCGCACACACAGGCACACAAACACACGCACGCACGCTTACTTACAGGAGACGTGCAAAGCTTCTTTTTCGCTGCTTGTTTAGCCGTCACTCGTAATGAATCGTTTAGCACAACGACAGAGAATGTCTGAGGTACTGTGCTGTGAAGAGGGCCCCGCAGTGCCTTCCTCAGTCAAAAGAAAGAGGATAGACGTTTACATGGAAGGGAAAACGTCCAGGTGCCCGAAGTGAAAGGGAACGGAGTGACGCCGTTGGCCACCCCAACACAGAGAGGGGCGTTTTTCTTCTCTTCAGGCGGCCGTGTCGTGCAAGCAAAGGGGCAACGGAAGGGGGGAGGAAGTACGGCGGAAAGAGCGCATATTCCAACATGAAGCCAAGGGTGGGGGCAAAGAGGGCGAACAACACTTCCCCCCCTTTTTCTCTCTTCTGTCTCCGTGTCTCTCTGGACTCTTCTTCCCTTTACCGACTGGGATGCTTTGCCATTGTGTGTATCTCCGCGTGGCGCCTCTTCCTTTTTCTGTTGCTGTTTCTCCTCATTGCTCAGTCCTCCGACATCTTCAGTGGCCGGTGGCTACATGATTGCCGGTACTTGAGCGAAGGAGGGAGAAAAGGGGCAGGCAGGTGTGTCTTTACACCCGTTTTCGCTGGCAGCACCAGAAACGCGCATTGGGGTCCATACACGCGTACTCTCCTCCTCTCGCTATGACAGAGTCCCATTGGAGCAGCTCCATCAGCGTCTATCCTTAAACCAAGGACTCCGGTGCGCCCTGTACCGTGTAGCTCTGCTTCAGTGCTAGTATCTCGCTTTGCTTTTTTTTTGTGGCGCGTATGGGCTCTTGATACCGCTCTTCTCCCCTTGTATGTGCCTCCAATTTTGTATCTGCTAAGCTCACGCATGCACAAGCGCTCTTCGCTTTAGCACCGTCTCTCTTAGCTTACATCTCACCGACAGCTCCTCTTTCATTCCCACTTTCCTGTGCTCCCCCTCTTTCTCTACCTTTCCGTTCCCGCTTTTCCTTCCCGAACTCCGCAATATGTAATTCGTGGCTCTGCTGTCTTGATAGTCCGGCGATGGCAGTATCCCTTTCGCTGCCGCGTGCGCGCGTGCTTCTGTTGGCCTCTGTCACATCCTTTGAGGTTGCCTCTCGTTAGCTGTTTCGAAGGTTCACCATGGCGGCGGTTGCCATCCCCCCTTTCTTTCCCGTTGCTCCCCCCATGCAGGTTCTTACCTATCGGAAACTTTGCAACATCGACGAATTATCTTCACTTGGATGCTCTTGCCTCTCTTCCCCTTGCTGATGAAGGGAGTCTCCCTGTACGCGCAGCCTCACACTCTCGTACCCACTCTGTAGGGGGGGAGGAGAGCAAGCGTCACAGCCCTCCCTCCCCCTCCATGCCCCCCCCCTGCAGAGGCCTGACTGCCTCCGGTGCTGAGAGGGACAGGCAGCCGTTACGCAGGGATGCCGGCGCGATGTGTCGCTGCTCTCATGTCGGCGGTCGGGCCCCTGGACGGCGTAGCATTGGCGAGAGCCGAGGGGCTGTGCAGGCTTGCAGCGCCCGCATGATGTGCAGGGTGCCAGCGTGGCCCGACCTTGTGTCTCTCTCTCATTTTCTCTCTCGCGGCCCTCGCTCTGCCTAGCGGTGTGTGCATTTGGGGAAGGGGGGAGCCTGCACGGCGGGCGGTGCGTGGAGCTGGAGGCGGAGGCCGTGCTGGGGTGGCGGAGCCGATGGCACCGCTGCCGCGCGTGCCCCTACGGCAGCTTGGCGGCGCGGGGGCGCGGTGGGCCAGCGGGAGGCCAGAGGAGGCCCCCGGGGGACGGAGTGAAATGTAACTCATCTGCGCTATGGCGGAATAGGTGCGCCAAAAAGTAGATCATCTCTCTCCTCCTCTTCTCCGCAGAATTCTTCTCCATCATCTCGTTCGCTCTCCGAACGCATTTGCCGTGTGCTCCGCCCCATTCAGCTGCGCTCTGTTGATTGCGATATAAAAGAGGAAATCGAAGAGTCACATTGATTGTACAAAACTGCGAAGTCGATAAAATTTGCCTTTTCTGTTTTTTTTTCAAGTCTACCGCTGATACCCTCCGTTTTTTTCGTCTCTGCTTTGACCTCTCCTTCCCTTCTTACCCTCTTTCGCGCGCGTGCTCTGCTTCTTGTTTTTTCGCCGTTACCGCCCCGCTCGTGCTTCCTTCACAGGCGTGTCATCTGCATCCACTGCGCCCCTTTGATTGCCACTCAGACCCGCATCATTGAACGCACAGGTGAACACCACGTACCTTCATCTGCCGTTAAGGGTGAGAGAAGGAACTCGTCAAGGTCAAACCAAGAGGCACGGCTGGTTTCCCGCTGCTCCTTGGCGGCTATTCTCTCCAGTCCCAAAGATTGCTAGTCCAGGGAGGAAACACCCTCACAGTGCAGGAGGTGGCCGTTTCTTTTCGCTAATTTCAACGTCGCGTACGACGCCTCCACGCCATCGACAGCTGCACCCCGAGATGCGTCTCTCTACGTCCTCACAGCGTCGTAGGAATGCCAAGGAGCTGAATGCAAACACGTCATCCTCCGACCTCCGCTGTCGCGGTGGCCTGCAAGCAACCACACCGTTTCTCAGCGCCCGCTACAAGTCCCTAGGCGACCAACTTTTAATGGCCTCTGAATCGCCCTTGTCGAGCTTAGAGAACGACCTGGCGTGTGTAGCTGTGGGGCACGCTGTCCCCTCACGGTTCCGCACCACTGTGGCGGCCTATGGCACTCAGGCTGGATCACACAGCGGCGTCTCGAAGGCGCCGATGCAGTTCATGTGGCCTGGTCAGCGCTCCACGCTCGCTCACGAAGCGCTCAGCGACTTTTTGGGGACCGACTCGCACGCAGGCAGGGACCGCTACCCGATCAAGGGTATCCGAACGGCAAGCGCGAACCCTAGCGGTCTTTTGATAGCGACAGGGCCCGTCCCTGTGTTGGGTAAGTGCAAAGATACAGCACAGGACGCGGCTTTTCCCGCGGCCCCGCGTCTTGACACGGGTGCGGTATGTGATACGTTGCTGAAGTCGAGGCGTACGGAGAGCACCGAAGCCGCAACCCTGTCTTATTCGCCACCAGTGACGCTCTCGTCAACCCTGATCCCACCGCCGCGTCCGCAGGACGTTGGAAAGCTCGTTATTGTGCTAGATCTCGATGAGACGCTTGTGCATAGCCGTGACACCACCGTTTTCAAGCGTCCTGGTGTGGCCCAGCTGCTGAAGACGCTGAAAGGCAAGTGTGAAGTGATTGTGTGGACAGCCGGCACGCGCGAGTACGCGCTGAATGTAATTCGCATGATCGACACGGTGTGCGCTGTGCAGCATTGCATCTACCGCCACCCCTTATGGTGGACAGGCGACGTGGGCTGCACCAAGGACCTTCGTCTGCTCGGCCGCCCCATGGATCGGGTTCTCCTTGTAGACAACACCCCTAGCGTATTCCGTGCAAACCCGCGCAACTCCCTCCTCGTCGAAGACTTTATCGTGCCGCATCTGGGAGGGTACAGTGCACAGGAGAAGACCCTGTCGGTGTTGGCTGACATCTTTGAGCATGTCTTCCGTCGTTTCACCTCTCCATGCGTCGCCGATGTTTTGGCGAGTAAGCGCATCAGTCGGCAAGTCATCCGACTCGAGCGGGGTGCATGCGTGGAGCTCAACGTTCTCACAACTGGTTGAGGGTCGGATCTAGCGTGGCTTCATGACCGCGTGACTGGCACACCTGCGATCGACAGCTGGAGTAGAGGGGTCTGTGATGGCGCCATTCGCTGTATCGGACTCTCTCTCGAGTAGTATACCACCTCTCGATTCTTTGCTTATGCTCTCCGTTCCTTCTGCACCGCGCCTCGCCTTTTTCCCCTTGCTTTCCTTCATGACGCTCTGCGTGCAGATGTGGACGTGCTCGAATACCTGCTGGGATGCTTCTGCTGTCTTTTGTGCTGGGGCCCAATGGCCTTAGGGCCACTTTTAACTTCTGTCTCCTCTCAGCGTGAGCGTTGCAAGTGCACGTTTTCGCTTGCATGCGTTTTTTTGCTTTGGAGAGGTGTAGGGCGTTCACCTCCTTTCTTTATCCCCTCTCTCTCGAGTGTATGTGTGTGCCTTTCTTTTCATTTTCGTGGCTTCCCGCGTGGGTCGTACGTGCGTGCGTGTGTCTGTGTGTGTATGTGTGCGCCATGAAGCTACTCTATTCTGTTTTACTCGCTTTCTTTTCGATTGCCTTTGTTCGCTGTTTGTGTTCCTGCCATCCCCTTCCCCCCCTCTTCCCCTCCACCCCCAAAAGTAAAAACGGTCCTCTTGTGCACCCCCTCCCCTCCGCCCATGCTTGTCTGAAGGCTTTTTTCTCGTCGCTTTGCTTCGCTTCCAATCTTCCAAAGCGGAGCCTCTCATGTCTCTTTTGTTTTCGTCTCATTCTCTCCCGTCACAGGCTCTCGCACCCGGTCTCTCTTCTCTCTGTTTCCTTCGCGTACTCGGCTCTCGTTGATGGGCCGGACGGAGAGCCGAACTGCTGCCCATCACTTTTTCTCCATTTTTTGTTTTATTGCCCGTGCCTTTGGCCATTGCTTCCAACGCAGTAGCATTCGTGCGCTCGTTTCCGTTAGACACCGACAGTCAAACGCTTGATGGAGTTGCGCGGAAAGAGAGGAAAAAAAGGAGGGGGAGGGGGCGGGACGCTGACGGCGAAAACGCATCAGGAGAACGTGTGCGTCTGTCTCTGTCTGCGTGCGTTTTCACTAACTTGTGGCGGAGCGAACGCAGCAGGAGAAAACGCGCGAATGCACAAATTCTGGCCGCCTTCCCCCCTCTCTCTCGTTTTCGTTTTCCCTCACCCCTGTTCTGCTTTTTTGCCCTTTTCGCATCGTTGTCCTTTCTCCCGGGCGCTCTCATTGGGTGCCGCATTCCTCATGTTAGTTTTGTGTCTCGGTTGAGAAATCGCATGTAACAGCTAAGATAGCGCCGTGCGCAGTTTTCGGTGAGCGTTGGCTTTGTCGCACAACAGACGAAGCACACTCAAACACGCGCGCCAGCAAATCGCCACAACAGCGTCTTTTTGTGTTCTTTCACCTTTTCTCCCTCTCTTTTCCTCTTCTCTCGCAGCTCTCTCTCTCTTGCCTCCGTGCCATGTGATTTTCTTCTGTGCGCCTCCGGCTCTTGATCTCTTTGGCCTTTCCGAGGCTTTTTGAGGCCCTGCTGACGAAGGGGACCCCTTCACTCCTGTGGGCGCAGCCTCGCACTCTCGTACCCACTCTGTAGGGGGGGGGAGGAGAGCAAGCGTCACAGCCCTCCCTCCCCCTCCATGCCCCCCCCCCTGCAGAGGCCTGACTGCCTCCGGTGCTGAGAGGGACAGGCAGCCGTTACGCAGGGATGCCGGCGCGATGTGTCGCTGCTCTCATGTCGGCGGTCGGGCCCCTGGACGGCGTAGCATTGGCGAGAGCCGAGGGGCTGTGCAGGCTTGCAGCGCCCGCATGATGTGCAGGGTGCCAGCGTGGCCCGACCTTGTGTCTCTCTCTCATTTTCTCTCTCGCGGCCCTCGCTCTGCCTAGCGGTGTGTGCATTTGGGGAAGGGGGGAGCCTGCACGGCGGGCGGTGCGTGGAGCTGGAGGCGGAGGCCGTGCTGGGGTGGCGGAGCCGATGGCACCGCAGCCGCGCGTGCCCCTACGGCAGCTTGGCGGCGCGGGGGCGCGGTGGGCCAGCGGCAGGCCGGCGGGTACAGCAGGGCTCGATTCATGTTTCATGGCGTTGTGAATAGGTTGAAAACAAAGAGATGATGACACTGAGCCAGTCTCTCGGTTTACCGGCTGCATGACTGTTAGGCTCGGTGTCGTGAGAAAGTACGGCCCTCTGTTGTAAGGGTACTACTGAGCAGCTGTGCCACCGAAATAAACTCCGTGTGCGTATCATCACTCGCCTTCTGCCCTCCTCCTCTACTCTGCGGGCTGCCGTCGGCCAGATTTTTTTTTTCCTGTCTGGACACAGTCAGACGCAATGAAGGGAGGTGAAGCGAGAAGTGATGCTGGGGTAGCTTCACCTTACATGGTCCACGGCGTGGCAGAGCAGTATCTGCGCATTCCATGCGCGGCGCTCTTGTGGTACGTCTTTCTCTGTGGCGCCTTCGCCCCATTTTTCCACAGCGCGGACGAGGCCGCACCAGCGACGTCCCGCTTCATTCTCTGTCGCCTCCTTGCGTGGGTTCGTGCATATTTGTGCGCAAACGGCCTCCTCGTTGTGACATGTTTTCTTGTAGAGAACATTCAATTTCTGATTGCTCCTGGCCCAAGGCGGCTGTCCTTGGCAGATGACTACGAAGAAGGCAGCCCTCTGAAGGTGGAAAAAATGGCTGCCTTCGAGTACGACACACCAGCTGATACGTACGAGCGTGTGAAGGTGTTCTGCTTCATGGTAACTGGCGTGGCCTTTGTGCGTGCCTTTACTGCCCTGGCAACCATCTTTCTAGGCCTCTTTACAGCTAGCATCGCGGGCTGCCTTGACCGTCACACCTATCCGTGGTGGCTCAGCTTCTGGTCGCGAGTGACGGCATTCATATCCATTGTGACGTTCTCGGTTCTCGGCGTGCATAATGTACGGCAGTACGGCCGGTTCGCCGCCAGGTCTGAGTGCAAGATCTTTATTGCGAACCACAGCTGTGTGATAGAGGTGGTTTGGCTCTACGTCATGGGCGGCTTCCCATCGTTTGTTTCGCGGAAGGAGAACCTTTCCTTTGCGTTCTTTGGCAACATTGTCCGCGGAAGCTCCAGCATCCTAGTCGACCGAGACGTGGCAACGTCGCGGGAGCAGGCCATGGCGACAATTCTGCGGCGCGCCGGCGACCCGACGGCGCCGCAGCTAATGATCTTCCCAGAGGGGACAACAGGCAACCAGCAAGCCCTGTTCATGTTCAAGAAGGGTGTATTCGAGACTGCACTGCCAGTGCAGATGGTATGTGTCACCTTTCCTTACAAGCATTTCAATCCTTCATGGACGGGGCGCGGTGTCGGTGGCAACAACCTGTGGGATATTCTGCTGCGACTCAGCTGCCAGTTTGTAAACTACGCAGAGGCTCGTCTTCTCCCCGTTTATCACCCTACCGAGGAGGAGAAAAAAGACCCAAAGCTGTATGCAAGCCACTGCCAGAAGATGATGGCGAATGTACTGCGAGAAAAGATCAGCGACGCTTCGTTCCACGATTACAAAGCGGCGTCTCTCCACTTTGCCGAGCGCAAGAAGAGTCGTTGAGAGGGAGACAATGCAGAGGCTTGTGATGCGGCTGTAAGCTGGGTCACAGGAGTGGGGTGTGTCAAGGCGGAGCAGAGAGCAATTCTTTCGATACTCCGTTCTCTTCAACTCCCTCATTCACAGATTCAGACCCGCTTGGCCCTTTAGTGCTGATGCGAGCTTGTTGGGCTTCAGAGATTTTGCGCGTGCCGTGGCGATAATGAGCACTTTTTTTTTATCGCTTACCGCACGCAGCTGCCCCTTTCTCCTGTTTCTGCACATTCACTTGCCTTGCGGTGACAGCATTGCTGCAGCGCCTTGCCCGCCCCCAACCTGAGGTGGCCGATTAATGAAGAGGCGCGACTTTCGTCACTTTTGGGGTGCTCATATGCCATCTCAGCGTTTTCTCCGTGAGGGCGCCGATGCTTGGGTAATGGGCAGACTCCCTCGCGCCCGAGTGCTGGTGCGCGCACCCGTCCTGTTCATGCTAAATAGAGGCTCCGTCCGCCCTCTTCCGCGGCATCTCAGGATCTCGTTACGCACCTCACCGAAGGCCCCCCTCTGCGCGCAGCCTCACACACTCTCGTACCCACTCTGTAGGGGGGGAGGAGAGCAAGCGTCACAGCCCTCCCTCCCCCTCCATGCCCCCCCCCTGCAGAGGCCTGACTGCCTCCGGTGCTGAGAGGGACAGGCAGCCGTTACGCAGGGATGCCGGCGCGATGTGTCGCTGCTCTCATGTCGGCGGTCGGGCCCCTGGACGGCGTAGCATTGGCGAGAGCCGAGGGGCTGTGTAGGCTTGCAGCGCCCGCATGATGTGCAGGGTGCCAGCGTGGCCCGACCTTGTGTCTCTCTCTCATTTTCTCTCTCGCGGCCCTCGCTCTGCCTAGCGGTGTGTGCATTTGGGGAAGGGGGGAGCCTGCACGGCGGGCGGTGCGTGGAGCTGGAGGCGGAGGCCGTGCTGGGGTGGCGGAGCCGATGGCACCGCAGCCGCGCGTGCCCCTACGGCAGCTTGGCGGCGCGGGGGCGCGGTGGGCCAGCGGGAGGCCAGAGGAGGCCCCCGGGGGACGGAGTGAAATGTAACTCATCTGCGGTATGGCGGAATAGCCGCACTGCGTAAAGAAGGAAACAAATGTATCAGAGGACATGCTTATGTGAACTTTTTGCCGTCTCATGTCGGCTGCATCTATCTGCGAGCCATTCGGTCCTTATCGGCAGTGTCGCTCTCTCCATCTATGGTGCTCGCCATGCCGCTGCCACTGGTGTAGCCTGACACGTAGCGGCTGCTGTCCCTTTTCTAGCTGGGGGAGAAAAGCGACGGTAAAGCTGACAGCGTAGCGCAGGAAACGCCATTGAGGGCGTAGGCGTTGAAGGGGGGTGTACTTGTAGAGCGGCTGATGAGTGTTGAGTGACTGAAGTGGTGGCAGAACAGTGGCGGCTCCTAAGGGCCAAAAAAAAAGATGGAGACATGGCCTTGAAAAAGGAGGTTTACCTCATGGCACTGGTGGGTCGGTTCATCGCGCTGACTAACAGCGACGCCTACTGCTGAGCTCGAAAAGAGGAAAAAATTGTTAACAATCCCAGGCGGAGATGGGGCCGTTGGAGAAACATATGCAGGCCTCCTCAGCGGTGGATGCGTACAGGGCACGGAGAGGCACGCAGGTGCACGCGCACACCCGTATGGGTTGCTTGTCCTGGCTGTTGGGTACATCGCTGGTTTCATCGTGCAAGTGAGTACCTGTGTGCTGATTAGTGTTCCCACACGACTGAGTCAGCGGGCCTCCGTTCCCTCCTCGGCGTGCTCGCGTCTACTTCGCTCTTCCACTGTTGCCTTTCCTCGTCCTTCCTCCTCCTTTGCTTTATCTGTGTCGCCTTCCCTTGAATGAGGTGTGCTACGGAGGCGGAGAGGGTTGTTGCCGACGCCCTCGATCACACGCCCGTACGCGCGCGGGCAGGCGACGCGGCGCACTACTGCCTTTCTCACCGTCGTTCACGTCACATCGTGTTACCCTCTGGTAAGCATGGCGGGCTCGGCGAGTTTTCAGGCAAAGGACAGAGCTGCCGGCGCCGACATCACCCTCCCCTCTTGTAGCCCTTTTCAAGAGCGCGTTAACGCACTGCTCTCAGTATCCGTGCCGCGTTGCCTCCAGGATACGTCTCATGGGAACTCACCGTCTCAAGCAGTTCACATGTCCGTTGGGGAGGGAACAGGCCTTGGTGTGGCTGCCAAGCTCTCAGACCACGATGAGCAGTCCACCCAGAGGGATACCGCGACGTCGGACATGCGGGCGCTTCCCATCTACGAGGCACTCCTGCTGAAGGGGCGACAAATGCAGGAGCGTCGAGAGCTGCTTCGTCAGCAGGCCATTGAGGACGAGATGCGTGAGCTGCGACCGGTCACGCTATACGGACTGGCGCCTCGATCCGCACGCCGTCTTCTCACTGAGGGCCAGCGCATCGAGGTCAGACTGCTTCAGAGGGCAAAGGAGAAGCAGGCACTGGAGGAGAAGGCTGCGCAGATGCGGGCGGAGCGCGAGGCGGAGGAGCTGGCTTCGATCGCCTCCTTTCACCCTCAAATCTCAGCTCACGCCATGGCGACCAAATCCCGGTTTAAGGAGCCACCGCCCGACCGGGGTGCATGGCGGGAGAGGCGGTCGGCAGAGCTCGCGCACTTGTCTGTGAATGCGGGGGCGGAGGTATTGGATAGGGTCCAGGATGCCCCCTCCATCAATGCACGTTCTGCGAAGCTCGCTGCCCGTAAGAAGGCGAGAGAGGGCCTGAATGGACTGCCAGTGTCTGAAGTACTCCTTGTTGGTGAGCATCGCCGTCGATTGGCGCAGTGGCAGGTGTCTGAGGCAGAGCGGGAGGCTCAGGCGCGGGCAAGCCCGGCCATCACTAGGCACGCTGCAAGCTTGCAGCGCATCGGCAGTGTTGGCGACCGCCTCCACGCGGGGAGCTACAAAGCTGCGATTCGCCACTTGCAGCGCGAAGTTGCGTGGAACGAGTCCCATACGCCGTTTCGGCCACTCGTCACCGCGCTAGCCGCTGCCACCGCACCGCGTTATCACCGCGAGAGCGACCCCGGCGCGCACTCGAGAATCCTGCAAGGCTCCCGCAGTTTCTTGCATCAGCACTCGGCAAAGCAGCACTCCTTTGAGCCCTCTATCAACCCTGTGAGTTCGGCGATCGCGCGGCGTCTGCCGGAGACGACAATGGAACGGCTGTGCCGGCCGAGTGCTGTTCATTCTCTGTCTTCCTACACTGATCCCGCCAGCTTCACGGACGCATCTGGTGTGTCTCCATCTGCACCCCCTGATGCCTGTAGCCAGACACCTCGTGGGCTGCGACGCGCACCCTCAGGGCGCCAGCAGCACAGCGCTGTGTCGAACGCTCCACCCTCGACGCCAGGGGCCCTTCCCAGCTCTGTGCTCGCCTCTCTGGATGCATATGAGCGCCGGAGGCAGAGGCGGCTGGAGGCGCTGCGCAAGGAGCTGGCGGAGCATGAGCAGCGGGAATGCACGTTTCAGCCACAGATCAACGTGCGCTCGGTGCCTTTAATGGCCTCCTCGACGTCCACGAGCTGTCAGCGCGGCCCCAGCGCCGTGGCGAAGCGGAGCGGCGAGTGGCAGCAGCAGCGAGAGCGGCACCTTGAGACGATGCAGAGGTGGTACGCAGAACAGGCGGCTGCAGATGCGGAGTCCATTGAGGCACCCTTCAGAGGTGGCGCTCGCGCTGCTGCGACCGCCTCGTTGCCGCTTTCCCACAGCATCTACGGCGGCGATGGAACTCCGTGGGGTGTGGAGGAGTACCTTTCTAGGCAGCAACTGGCGCGCACGAGGCGACAGAAAGAGCAAGAGACTCTCGGTCGCCAAAGTCTCTCTTTCGATGGATGTATTCACGCCTCTCTCTCGTCGGCGACACCGCCAGCGAGGGCGCATGTGGCGTCGGTGCGCCACGAGCGCGACGACAGCACACACGGCCGAACATCCTCACCCATTCGCAGTTTGCGACTGCCTGTGCCAGAGTCGCAGCAGTGATCAGTTGCCCACGTGTTTGCCTCTGCCGAAGAGACCGCCAGCAGTGTCGTCTGGTGAGGCCGACAAGGGGACAGAGGCACCGCGCACAGGGATGTAGCGCGCTTCTCTTCTCCTTCGCCACAGTCTTCCCTCTCTTTGACGCATACGCTCATGAGCATTCCGTTTCCACTGCGACAAGAAGGATCAGGCAAGTGCTTAGATTTCTCTTTCTTTTTTTTTCGTAGAGAACCCTTTGCCATCGCCGGGGCTCAGGTTTCCACTCGCAGATGCAGAAGCCTCCCCCGCCCCTCTCCCCCTACTTCTAGTGGGCCTCGACAGAGTTCGCGGTGCCGGTTCCGCTGCAAGCGTTTTCTTTTTTTTTTGGTGTCTTCCGGCTCCGCGAAAACAACGCACGAGCAGGAGAAAATGTCGGCATCAAAGCGGCCCATTCCCTTTCCTATTTCGTTTCGTCGTGGTGCGGTCTATGGCAGGACCTGGTCGCATCAGCTGCGTGCAATACACCCCTTTCCTGTTTCTTCACCTTGTGTGTGCATCAGCTGTCGCATTGCCCGTGAAGCACCAAGGCGGCGTCAAGGGCGCGCCCACGTGCAGTATGGAGGGGGGAGGATAAGAGACTCTGAGGCGGCGCCTCCCTTTCTTTTTGCATCATGCTAGCACACCTCTTAAGGCCTCATCTGCATCTCTCTCTTCGTGTATCCTGTGTCTTGCATGTGCGCATGTGTGTCTGTTTTGTATCTGGATCGGCAACTCTTCACGTATGGGTGTGTGCGCCCTTGCCGGTGCAGCCGATCGGATCGCCTGTAGCTGGCTTTGCCTCTATGAGCAGAGCTTCGTGCTGCCCAACTCCTGCGCTTGCTTGACCTATTTTTATATCTTCTCGATACACCGATCCCAGCACATCCACCCCGCAGGGTGCGACTGGAGACGCATACACAGTCTTTTTGGGGCGGCGTAAACTTCTCCCTCCCCTCCCTCCTCGCCAGCACAAACCCACCTACACTTTCCCACAACATATTCACCCACCCTTGTGGCTCGACCAACACAGCATCGACTCATTAAGCCCTCTGTGAGGGCTAACGTGACACACTCTCTCTTTCTCTCACTCACCCCTTTTGTCTGAGCCCTTCTTTACTTCACCGCTCCTTCCATTTTCTCCTTCTCGGTACTTCCGCCGCTGCGCACGTGTGCGCTTTTTACTGCTCTCCGTTCTCGTTTTGGTGCTCGGCGACAGCAGCCACTCGACGGGCATCTAACAGAAGAGGCGACAAGGAGTCCCCCCTTTGCGCAGCTACGCAGGCAGCTCCACCTACGTGCCTGCCTGTTCGCTCCTCTTGCCTGGGTCGGACCTCTCTTTGCTTCCCCTACCCCTTCCCATTTTGGCGTGTTGGTAGCGACAAGTATTACTTCGAGGGTCAGCGTCTCCTGAGACTATGCCGGTATTTCTCTCCCCGTCGCAGCTGGCGTCGCGGCAGGCCGCTGCGTCTCTCTTGGCGGACGACGATGGCACACCGTATCACGACTCTCGTCCGATAGCGCGCCTTCCCCTTGATGGCGAGGTTGCAGTGGCGTTCCCGCCTGGAAAGGTAGTACAGCGCGCGGCTAACCCTCGCGGTGTCTGCTCTCCGCTTTCCTCTGCTGCGGAGGAGGGCCTCTCTCACGAGACCGGGAAGGAGGCAACCTGTTTGGAGGTGCCGCAAAGCAGCCGGACCACACAGTCGATCAGCCACTCCGGCACACACGCTTCTAACCACGACTCGCGCCGCGGCACACGTTTGAGCAACGGAAGTAGGACACACAGCGACAGCCCGCAGCAGTCGGGTACGCAGAGCTCGCACGGCACCCGCACTGTCGATCAGCGACACCTCGAGCGCCTGGCGCAGCCGAGAACCAAGCCGAGCTCCGCTAATAGGCACATGAGGCCGAATTACGGTCGCCTGCTCAACTTCACAGAAGAGGAGGAGCGAAACAGACAGCGAGAGGAGAAGCGCTGCGGCAAGTCAGCGCCCCGCTCGCAGGGCGACATCACTTCTTCTGTAGAATGGGCCGAATCGACGAGGCTTCGAACTCCGCCTTCTTTCGCGGAGAGCGAGCACCGCGCTTTGCCGGCTACTACGGTCGTGCCGGCAACGCAGATGCCCTGGCATGAGAAGCTGTCGGCTTCGAAGAAAGCTTCCCCTGCACCCATGACTGATAGCGATGAACCGTCGCGCCGCACCTCTCCGGCAGCGCTTGCGCCACGTAGAGATGAAAGAAGCACCTTTGATCGCCTAGCCGTGCCGAATAAGCCGGCCACCAACACTTCCTCCAACGAGTCCATGCTGTCGCCTTCGCGGCAAACGTATTCTGACTCATCAAATACGCGCGTTTCTACGCAGGTGGAGCGAGTGGAGCAAGAAGACTTGTCCCTGCAGCGCCTCGCAAAGCTGAAGCAGCGGACTACCTCGTCTCACCGCCTCTCACACGCACCGACAGGGCATAAGCCGCATACCCCGAAGAAGCGCTACTACGGCGGCACTACTGTGATATCAGCCCCACCGAGCATAAGCAGCTCTGCTACGCTACCGCCGCCGCCACCCCTCGCCAGTGGTCGAGTGCCATGCGCGTCTTGGGAGGAGTTGGCGAGCTTCACGGTGCGACGTGCATCGGCAACGGCGGCCTCTAGCTTCCCGTCGCCGAGCTGCTGCATTGAATGTGGGAATGCATCCTCGGCGCAGACGCACACAGTTTCGTCGCAGCCTGTCACGATCGGCGTCGCCGCATGGTACAAGGATATGGCAAAGGGGGCAGCACTACTTCTAAACCGCAGTTCCCCCGCTCCTGCTTCGAACAGTGATGGGCCGAGGGTGGTGCAGTCCACCCCAGCTAAGGCTACTTCCTTGAAACCGCCGATTGTGGTGCGCACGCGTCGCTACGTACCGCCGCCAGACGAGCAGGATTCCGGGGATGTGGGCCAGCCAGTTTCTTTCCTGGCGAGTGAGCCAAGCTCTGCCACACTCGCGCCGAAACCGGTGGAGGCGGTGCGGCGACGCATTGCAACACCGACTATGCGCGCGGAAACGGCAGAGATCACCCCGGTGGAGACGGTGGCGCACGCCACAACCACTCCTGTCGCGGACCAAGGCATCGAGCCAGCGTCGCCGCCGCCGCTGCAACCGAGGCCGGCCGAAGTAACTGGGCGGCCAGTGGCAGTACAAGCAACTAAGCGAGTACTTTCTTCGCCTGCTAGCACTGAATCCGCCTCAGCACCGCGGAGGCCGGTTGTGCTGGAGGACACCGACAGGCAGCTTCCAGCTCCGTGCTCGGTACGAGTAGCACCCAAGTCCTCGAGCTGCAAATCCCCATTGCAGCCATCGCAGGGGACACCTACACGCACTCAAACGTGTTCTCTGTCTTGCCTTTTATCCTCTGCTCCGGCGTCAGATGAGGCGCCCTTTGGGGATCTGCCAGAGGTGACTGCGGCAGAGGCAAATGACGCCGCCGCGGATACCTCTGTCTCCGCAACCGAGGAGGTGTACGCCATTCCGCCGTTGCATGTCGGTGGCAAGAAGGGCCCTCGCAAGATCCTGCACAGAAGGCCGCCCAAAGTGAAGCATGAGGCGCTTCAGGACGACGACTTTGCGTGCCAGCTGGAGGTGGTCTCGCCAGAGCCGCACCCTCCCTTTATTATCAAGAGGCCCACAAAGACGGTGGCCAAGACGAAGGCCTTGAAACGACCGCTACCAAAGAAACGCTAGACGCTCCGACAAGAGGGCCAGGTCACGGGCGGGAAGAGGGGTTGAGGTGCTTCTGTGAGGGGATTCAAAAGGTGGGGAAGACATCGTAAGTCTTGACGCTCGAAGGGGCTATCCTACCGCGCCATGTGCGCGCTCGCGCATGCAAGTGTGTGTTTTTCTGCCTCCACTCGCAGCAACGGTGTTTTCGCTCTGCCGCTCTTGTAGACGGACGTTTCTGTATGCGTCATCGCCTCCTTTGCATTGCACCCAAGTCGATTAGGGAAAGGATACAGTACGGTGTTTGGTGTCGCCACCTTTGTCGGCTGGCACACTCGCTGTTTTTTTTTGGATGTGTGCTTCCAACAGCTCAGCTGGTGCACATTGACACGAATGCCTTCCTCATGCATACGCTAACGGCGGCCCTGCCACCCTTGGCACAACGGCGAGGATCCGAGCAGGAGGAGCGCATGAGCAACAAGAGCCGCGTGAGGAGGGTGGAGAGAACTTTCTTACGTCATGGTCACGGAGGAAGCTCGCACCCCTCCTGCCTTCTCAGCTCGTTAGATCGCTCACCGTCATCCGCAGCAAGAATGGCTTCCTGTCTATTCTCAGCTGCCTTTTCTCCTCATCGCTTCCTTGCCTGATTTCGACCAGCGTGCGCCCTAGAACGGTGCTCTCTTCCTCTGTGCCCTCGTGCTCGAGCGCAGGTGGCTGTCCGGAAGTGTTCTGTCGCAATCTTTGCTCTTGCGTTGCACCCACCACTATCGTGGCTACCGTCACCACCGCCTTTGCTACCTCCTCTCTTTTTCCTTCTACCGCGCCTCAGCATCTACGGATTTCTGACACATTTACACAGACACACTCACACACAGGTTCATACACAGGAGGCGCCAGAAGGTGCCATTGCCCTCCACTCACGCAGCCTCTCGCTTAACGGCACGAGACAAAAAGGGACGACAAGCGCCGAAACAAGGGTCGGAGGGACGCCTACTTCTGCGTTTTTCACCGCCACCACCACTGCGACTTTGTTCCTCTGTGTCGCTTAGGGGTGCTCTTCATTCCGGTATCGCCCGTCGCTCCAGACCACCGCCGCCGCCTTCTTTTTTCTCTCTCTGTGAGTGTGTGTGTGTGTGAGTGTCACTGCACTAACGCTCGCCACCGACTTCCCACGCTGCGAGGGGGACTCGGTCATGCCTCACCGCGTGCCTGCTTCCTCGTTCTGACCTTCCCTGTTTGCCCCTGCGCTCTGACCACCGGCTAAAGCGACTGGGGTGTCTACGCATACACAGACGTACACACGCCCGGCTCGAGGTGCGCAGGCCGGCCTGGCCAAAAATACTGTTTCACTCGCAGTTTGGGACAAGGGCGGCAGAAGGGAAGGAGGGCGAGGAGAGGTCTCCATTATTCCTCAGGGCTGTGCACTCTGTCGCTTTTGTATCCGCGACACTCGTCCGCTCGTGCCCGTGTATTCGCAATTGGTCCTCTTCTGTCATCACCCGCTTGTGGTGTGGTGCCCTACTGCGTTCGCAGCATGGGCGGTGGCAATTCGAAGCACCCGGGAACCGAGGTAGCGCCGTTAATACAGCACTGCACCAAACAGATCGAGAGGTATCCGGCCTACGACCGAATGGCCAACCGCTCTGCTTGTGCCGATCATGCCGAGGTGTCGACAGCCTCAGCGCGACCGAAAGCCGAGGCTGCGCCACGACCGCCTCCTGGGGTTGCAAACTCCGCGGCGCGTCCGGCGCCGACAGAGCAGATGACCGCAGATTCCTCCGGCGACGCCCCGAAGATGCTGGGCAAGAGCAAGTACATTAAGGAGTACGGGGCCCTGGCCATGAACGACCGCGCCAAGGCCGTCCTACTGGGTACGCTGTTTCTCTTTTGCGAGGCTGAGACGGAAAGAACGGTGGTGTCGTACCACGAAAAGAGCACTGGCTCGGTGTACGCGCGCAGCTACACGGATGCGGAGCTGGGGCAGGCAAAGCAGACCGCTGGCGTCGGCTTCTCATGGGCTCCCTTCTTCAAGTCCATGGCCACAGCCATGATCAAGTCCAAGGCGACCGTGTCCTCTCTCAGCCCCACCCGCAAGGACGCCAGCTTCACCATCTTCAATAACAAAGACCCCTCCTGCACATACCCGTTTGTGGTACCCATGGAGATGGTGTCGAATGGCTGCTCGCCAAACTCGAAGGCGGTGTTTCAGTTCGTAATGTACCCGTTGACGTGTGCGCTGCAGTACAATCGCATGCGCAGTGCGTCGAGCGAGAGGGAGGCGCTCGCGGAGAAAATGGAGTGTCAGTGGACGCAGCTCACTGCAACGACGAGGCAGCACATCGCCTACGTTGACGAGCTGCTCCCGACAGCGCTCCCGCTGCGAGAGGAGTCGGCGCTGCACTCTCACCGCGCCATGGTGCTGGGCCGCGAGGTGCGCAACCTCGAGCGGCGGCTGAAGGCTCGCGAGGAGCACATCATCACGAAGCATCCTCTCGACCAGCTCTACGATGAGGGAGGTGCGCAGTGTTTTCAGCACACGCTGTGGTCTCCTGAGCATATCCCGCAAGAGGAGGACCCGGACGAGGCGCTCTCGCTCTGCATCCGCAGCGCATTCCCGCTAGGCCCTAGCATGAAGCTGGACGGTATCTCGGCGGTGCTGCAGCGGCCTGAAATTCAGAAGCAGATAATGGCGAGTGGCAACGGACAGGTTATCGCGGAGGCGTTCGAGATCTTCAAAGGAATCGACCGCTGGGACTATGACACAATTCAGCTGGAGATCATCACCAACGGCAACGCCCTCTTCTATACGACGTACCTCCTGATCTACAAGCTGGACTTGGTTCGCCATTTCAACCTAGACGACGCTGTCCTGCGCCGCTTCCTCATCGCTGTACAGAGCGCCTACCACCCCAATCCGTATCACAACGCCATGCACGGTGCGGATGTCACGCAGATCAACTACTATATAATGATGGTGGCCGGGCTCAGCGAAAAGTGCCGCCTAAGTAAAGAAGAAATCTTCGCCGGCATCATCGCTGGCGCCGTGCACGACTTCGATCACCCCGGCCTCAACAACAACTTCCACTCCCGCACGGGCGCCTACCTCGCCACTCTCTACAACGACAGGTCCATCTTGGAAAATCACCACCTTGCCTGCACCTTTGAGCTGCTGCGCAACCCGCACTACAACATCTTCGCGACGTTGTCGGACGAGCAGCGACTGGTTGTGCGGGAGACCATACTGGAGATGGTGCTGGCGACTGACATGGGGAACCACGCGCGCATCTTCAAGAACTTCCAAGTCCGCATGTCGGAGACGAGTGATTGGCATGCAAAGGAAGACGTGCGGCTGGCTCTCTCCATGTCGATAAAGATGGCCGATATTTCAAACTGCGCGAGGCCCAACCACATCTACGCTGAATGGGCAAAGAACATCTCAAAGGAGTTTTACCTGCAAGGCGACGCAGAACGGAAGTTGCATCTCTCCATTTCGCCATTCATGGATCGGACGAAGGAGATGGAGGAGTTCCCGAAGGGTCAAGTGTCCTTTATAATGTACATTGTGCAGCCTATGATAGAGGCGCTATCGGCGCTTCTGCCCTCCATGGCCTTTGCCGTCAACCTGTGTATTGACAACAAGGAGTACTGGCGGCGTAAGACGGAGGAGGCGCAGCAAGCCGAGCTCATCGAGTCGTCTGTGAAGTAGACGAAAGGGGCCAGCCCCTCCTCCACGGTTGAGAGACACCGAAACCTAACAAACAGAAGAGGTTGAAAGGGGGGGAGGGGACAGAGCGGAGGAGGAGGAGCAGGTGCGACAGCAGCAGCGGTGCTTTCGATACAGGAACAGGAAGAGCGTGGCGCGCTCGCATGCCGAGAGGCGGAAGTGGCTGAGGATAGGGTCAGGGGAAGAGGACGTTTGCGTGGGCGCGACTTTTTTCGCTTCTCTGACTCGTTGTGTGCTCCTTTGGCCCCCCCTCCCTTCCGCTTCTTTGATTTGCGGGCTGTCTGGGAGGAGGAAGGGAAGGGGGCGTGCCGCACACCCACCGATGGGTGGCCCCTCTTCTGTCTACGACGTTCTCCCGGATTCACTGAGCTCTCGTCCCATTGCATTGCTCGCGCACCGCATTGCCGTTTCTATCCCCTCTTCTTGCCCCCTTTTTCTAAAATTCTTTTGTGCTCTCTCCCTCACGTTGTCTTTGTATTTCGTTCTCTTCCTCAATGCGTGTGTTTGCTTCTTCAGCCTCATGGGCCACCGGTGTAGCTCTTCTTTTCCGTGCCTCTTGCGCAAGTGCTTCTCTGTCCTTACTACAGCTGATGTGTTACTCGATGCCTCCTCTTCCCCTCCTCCCCTTACCATCCCGCCTCTTGGTTCTCGGCCTTGACAGAGGACGGCTCCGCAATCGTGACATGGGCGTGGTTGCCTGCCTGTTTCTGTCTCTCTCTCTCTTCCTTCGAGGGCCTGCGCCCTGGCAGCCCTAAGACCCCTCATGACCGGCCACCTCTTTCTAACGACCCCCAACCCCGCATTCCATCTACGATATGTGATTGGCGCACCCCACCTTGTATTCTCCGCGCCGCTCTCTTATGGCGCTACGCTCTCTTTCTCGTTTGCATTGAAGCTGTTCGTCTCAACTCCTCATGGAGATTCTCCCTCCCTCTCTCCCTCTCTATCGCTCAGACGAAGGCTGCGAGAGAGGAGAGGACACAATGGCGTCAGCGGGCACCCTGCACGGAACACGGAGTACTGTACACGGCGTGTCAAGCGCCTTTGCGAGGCATATACAAGACCGGGAAAGGGGCGAACAAAAGATGGGGGAGAGGCGCGTGAGAGGTGGTGGCACTGGGGCAAAGGCTGAACACAAGGAGGGGGGGGTAGTACTGAGGAGAGCGCGCATACGCACGCGAGGCATCGCAAGACGTGGCCACTGTCGCCAAAGCGAAGAGGCGGCCTCCCGGATTTCGGCTCAGATATCCATATCTATGTTTGTAACTTTCTTTTTGTTCGCTGATGTGAATGAACACGTGCATTTTTCTTACCATCTCTCCCCTCCATCCCCTAAAGCAGGGGTCGCTGTCGCAAGTGCCTCGTGCGTCTCTTTACCCTGGTCTCTTCTTTCTCCTGGCGGCTGTTGGCCCCCCTCCCCCTCACTCCCCTTCACTGCTTCCTCTCTCCTCTCCTCTGCTGCCCGCTTCATAATTTAAGCCTTCACCTTGTCTTTGCCACTCAATGCATGGACCTTTATGCTCGTACTCTTTTCCTGACGTCCTGGGTGCGCTATTCGGTCATTGGGCCTTTTCGAGGCGGAAACCTATGGTGCACTATGCAAGGCTTTCTCCAGGGCTTCTCGTGGCTGAGCGAGATATATCAAGTGGTGCCAAGCACACGCGAGCCCAAAGGGCATTCGCCACCATGGCAGAGGGCCGTTGCTTCAGCGAAAAAAAAGGGAGGGGAGGGGTGAGGTGGGGTGGGGCATTCCCCCAACTGGAGAAAAGAGGCCCCCTTTTGCCCCTCCTTTCTTCTTACACGTTACTTCGCAGCTGCTCATGTACGTGGCTCCGGCTCATGGAAAGTTCGTGGACTCGCCTTTCCATCAGTTGGCGGTTCTTGTGGCCTCTCCTGACCAGCAGGAAGAGAAACAAAATGCCCTTTTCTCTGCGCGCGCGAGTCACGACCACTCCTACGCGTGGATTTTGTGTTCTTCGTTTGCTCACCGGTGCTTCTCTTTCCTTCATCCCCCTTTTTTCCTCTTCTCACCGTTTCAGCTCAATCTTCCCTCTGCCCTCTTCGTGCGCTGCTTTTCTGTGAAGCCTCCGGTGGTCGCCTCATCGCACCCTCTTCCCGGCGCGTTTTTTTCATGGATATAGGGCAAGGGCTCCCGTGTGCATTACGGCCTCTCTTCGCCAGCCCGCGATGACTATCGCCTTCCCCCCACCCCCCTCCCCCTGGTGCCTCCCTGTCACCCTTTTCTGTTTCGCTTCCTTCAGGTGGAATGTATGGACATGTGCGTTGCTTTCCCTTTTCTATTGATTTCGAGGATGCTGTGGGAGGGAGGGCTGCCGCGATCTCCTTGGACAGCCGAAGGTGAATGAAAGCGCAAAAAAAAAGGTTGCTTCACAGCTGTGCAAAAGGGAGGGGAAGGGGAGGCGATATCCTTTACGACACCCATGCAAGAGAGGCACATGAAGGGCTCTCGGGCACAGTCGCTGCACAGCTCCCCTCCTTTACGAGCACATGCGTGGAGAGCATGTTTAGCCACCCTCCTCCTAGCCGTTGCGCACCGCTACGCGAGCAAGACTAAAAATGTACAGACTTCGCACTTTTCTTTTTCGCCTTCTTTTTTCCTTTTGGTGCACACTTTGAACGTTTCATTCCCCTTTTCTTTTTCTTTGCTGTGGTTGCGTAGGCGCTCTTCCTGCCCTGTGCATGCGTTGTACGTTGTTGTACCTCAAGTGTGCTGAGGTTTTCGACGATGTCCTCCTCACTCCCCTCTCTGCCTCGCCTTCGTATCTCATTCGATGCGTGCCTTTGGCCTAGTGTGGGGCTCCCTTCTGCTTGCCAGCTAATCATTCCAGCAATCACCTGTGTGCGTGCCTCTTCCTTCTGTGTTGTGTACTGCAGTGAAAGACGTCTCTTCTCTGGCCAATGCGCTTATCCCATTACTACGTGGCTTCTTTCTTCGCTGTGAAAGAGTCTTTTTTCTGTTTATGCCTCTGGGCATGTGCCCATTTGCGCGCCAATACGTCACCGATGGCGCACGCATGCACAGCCTTAGTCCGCCCTGCCTCTGCGGCACCGCGACCACATCCGTGCCCCCGAGCGTGAACGGGCCGGCTGCCGAGCAGCCTCCCCCCAGCTCTCTCTCCACCCCCCTCCCCCGCCTGCGTGCGGCGCGATCGGCCGGCACCAGGCCGATGCCCTCGCACACCCTGGACTCTGCGCTCGCGCCGAGGCGCCTCAAGCCGCGGCATTCCACCGTGCGGGGTGGTGACCCCTCACATGGCCGTGCGGCGGCGCTCGCTGGCGCCATCCAGGGTGAGGAGGGGGGAGGGGGCCCTCGTCACGCTTTGGGCACCGCCGGTATCTGTACCCCATTTCATCGGATGGGGGAGACGCCGCGTTGCTTGTACACGCGTATCTTTGGGTTGCGTATTGTTCGCTAGAGCCTTTTCCCTGGACGCTGCTTTCCTGAGTAAGCGTCTTGTGTCTATGCTGTGCCCTCCTCCCATTGCCTTACTCTCTCGCTTGTGTATGGGTGTGCTGCGCAGTGATTCGGTCGTCCAGCCTCTTCTGAGTTGTGCTTTTTTTTCGTGCTTGAGTGCCGTTGGTGTACGTGTGTGAGTGTGAGTGCCGGTCTCTCACGTGCTTTGCCGGCTATTTGTGTGCGCGTGGACCTCTTTGTCGATGTGTCTGTTTTCTTTTTGAACTCTTTTTTTTCCCTTGATGCCGAAATGCCATGTGTGCCTGGGCTTGTTTGTGTTAGTGCCCGCCTAAACGGAGGATCGGTGGGAAGTCGGAGGTAAATGCCCTGATGCGACTTGCTCGTCTCTTCCCCAGTCCCCGCACACGCATGAGCGCAGCAGCGCACTGACACACCACATGACCGCTGATGTTCATTTGTGCCCCCCTTCCCCCCCATCTCTCTCTCTGGTCCACTGTGTGTGTATTTTTGTGTGCACGCGTATAGCTGTGGATGTAGTAGGGGCCAATTCGTCTGCCTCTTTTTTTTGTCCGTCCTCTTTCACGTTCGCTATTCATTCCAAGTGTTCCCTTTCCGTTGTTGACAGCAAGGCACACGGGAAAGATGTTCCGCTCCAGCACTGTTACTTTACGGTCTTTCTCTCGCACGCTGAACCCCCCTCCTCCCGTGCCTGATCTCTACGTGCCGCGCAGGCAGCTGGGCGTGGCATGAGACGAAGACCGAACGGGGCGGTGAGGGCGTCACCTAAGCGAAGCTGACGGGAAAACGGCGCCCTCAACTCCTCCTCATCTTCGCATGCGCACGTAACGGAAACGGGCAACTCTTTGTGCGTGAGGGCCCTTTATTGGGTCAGGCACGACTTCGCCGACGAGGGCTCCGCCACCCTTTACCCCCTCCGTCAGGCACTCTGCTCACCTCTGCACGCCGCCGTTCACCCCTCTTTACTCCTCTCTTTCCCTCTCTCGCATTCACGTGACTGCTTCCGAGACCCGTCACTGCCGCCACCTCGACGCAGCTCTTTCAGCGCTCCAGGAGACCACCTTGAAACACCTCCAGAGAACCCCCCTCCTCATTACGACACGAACATCCTCTTCGAAACAAGTTCTCCACTCCGCCCCCTCACCCTCTCCACACGACCTTTTCGCAGCTCCACCACCACCAATACGCGCCTTCATCGTCTCACTCTGACAGCTCTTCGTCGACCTCCTCGTCACCCTCAGTGGTCCGCTTCTCGCCACGCGACTCAGGTGCCGATGTGGGGCCCGAGCAGCAAGAAAGACTCGCTCGGCAACGACGACGCCCTCCTCCCCCTTTTCTTCCCTTTTGCTGGTCTACACCCGCGTCAAATGTTCAGCTCTTTTTTTTCCTCGCGCTCGCGCGGGTCGTGGATTCCGGCGGTCGACATCTCAGAGCAAGAGGACAGCTACACCCTCGTTGCCGACTTGCCAGAGGTGAAGAAAGAGGACCTGCGCGTGTACACAGAGAGTGCGAGCATCATCTGCATTTCTGGAAACCGCAAGCATATCCTCAAGCAGGACGAGCACCAGCTCCTCGTTGCAGAGCGCGGCGCCGGCCGCTTTGAGCGCTGTTTCGAGCTTCCCTCCTCTGTAGACAGTGGCAAAATAAAGGCCAGCTTCAGCGATCACCAGCTCAATGTGTCGATTCCAAAGCTGCGCCGCTCCAAGTCTGGTGCATCCAACTCTGTCACCATTGACTGAGGCTCCGCAATGATGTGAGGCGACAAGAACCATGAAGGGGGATAATGCGGAAAGGGCCATGCCAATGAGCGTGCTGAAATCACCAGACGTGAGGCCTCGCGTACGCCCTGTGGCGAGCATGCAACTCTCTATGATCTCCATTACTACCGGTGTGACTGCCGCTCTTCGACAAGAGTTTGATTCTTGGCCGAAGCTGCAACGCGCAACACAGAACACTCAGACCACAGTGAGTCGGCGGCATTTCTCTCACATTGGGGTACCGATGCTGGCCTGGCGGTGTGGAGCGGGGGTGGTGCGCGGCCTGCTACTGCGCTGGCGCTGTTGCACCGCCGCCGCCCCGCCTGCGTCTGCTATGGTGGGTGCCCGAAGCGCGCCTGGTGCGACGCCAGGATCTTGCACGCGGTGATGCGACTGCGCAGACGCGGGCGAGCCGTCCCGCCACCCGTCTTGTCTGCTGCCATGGGCGGAGAAGGAGGGCGAGGACAGCGAGCCCCCTCCCCTCCCCTCCCCACCCTGGATGGCACCAGCGAGCGCCGCCGCACGGCCATGTGAGGGGCCACCACCCCGCACGGTGGAATGCCGCGGCTTGAGGCGCCTCGGCGCGAGCGCAGAGCCCAGGGTGTGCGAGGGCATCGGCCTGGTGCCGGCCCACCGCCCACCCTTTCCTTGCGAGCGCCCGGCATGCCTCCGGCCCACCTCCTGCTAGCGGCACGGCAGGCGCCACCGCCTTGGCCCTCGATGGCGACCCCGGTGTCGGCGCGCAAGGACCCGGGCGTGGGGCCTGCTCAGGTCGGTGCGGTGCCGGCCGATCGCGCCGCACGCAGGCGGGGGAGGGGGGGTGGAGAGAGAGCTGGGGGGAGGCTGCTCGGCGGCCGGCCCGTTCACGCTCGGGGGCATGGATGTGGTCGCGGTGCCGCAGAGGCAGGGCGGACTAAGGCTGTGCATGCGTGCGCCATCGGTGACGTATTGGCGCGGAGACGGGCACATATTGAAGTAAAAAAATGCTTCTTTGTGTTGGCGGCTCTTTACAGGCAGTGTTGTCCACTTTATTGAATATATATATATACATGGCGTCGTCTCTGGCCGTTTTTTTTTTCCAATGCCTACTGCGATGGTTTCCGCGTTGCAGTTCGAGGGCGGGCATGGGGCTTGATATGCATGGGACCTTTTCGTTTCCTCCAGCACGCTTAGTGCCCTCTGAACCTTTGCTTACGCGCTCTTCCTCAAAGTTCTGTACTGTGCTTCTCGACTACTATGACTTCCCGGGCAGTGCGAACGCCATGGCCCCCTTTCACAGCGTTGCCGTAACCTTTGTTGTGTTGCAACGTTTTTCACAAATGCTGCGTAGTGCCTTTCTGATGGTTGCCTTTTTGTCTTCTATGGCACACATACACACACACACACACAAAATGCGTCTCAACTCTCTGTTGCTTCCTTCATCGCACAGGGTGAACATCGTTCTCTCCCCGCCTCGCCTGACCTTGCCTCTCTCTCTCCTGCTGCCGCTGCCGCAGCCCGCTTCACGCATTCCGCTCTGCGTTGCATCCGCACGCGTGCCGAGTTTGTGGCGAGACACCATCTCGGCTCGTGCTCGTCTCTTTTTCTGTGGACTTGTGCTCATTGCCGCGACCCCTCTTTTCCTCTGAGGCGCGGCACATTTTCTTTCCGCTATTGCCTGACTGCATGCCCCTATGGGCTTGGGAAACATGCGCGGGCATACACTTAGAGACGGAGTGAGCGGAAGGATCTCTTCGCCATTCTCTGCAGCATCCGCGCAGCGCCACGCGTTTCTTCTTTTTTATTTTCAGTCTCATCTCGCCGACACTGCCAAGGTGCTTCCTGTGCATTCTGCACAAGAGCGAGCGAGAGAGCATGCCGGGCGGCGAGAAGGAGGTGCGGAGTAAAGAGAAAAGGAGCCATACACACACGAAGAGAAGGATTACTGCATTGCTTCTTCAGTGGAGTGCTGAAGAAGTCGGCGAGTCGTCTGTAATGCGGTGCTAGGTCACGTCGTTACACGATGCTACGCACATGTCGGGGTGTGCCTCTTCTCAAACACGCGAGGTTTCGAAGGGTCTGCCGCCACCTTCCCTTGTCGGACTGCTTTCGGCGACGTCGTTTGGGTCGCACGACTGCGGGAGGACGGGCGTGATGTACGTGGCACGCCCTTCCCTCCCTTACCCCGATTTCCGTTGGGCCCTTTTTTTCTCTTGTGCAACGGTGCTCTTCTCATTCTCTGTACGTCCCCTGCTTCCCTTCACCGGTAATGGGATGCCGGTAACCCCCCTATTCCCATCCCTCCCTCTATTGCCCCCTCCTTTCTACCCTTACGCTCTCCTGATGCGTGCCTCCACTCGCTTCACCATACCTGTTTTGTATCTGTGCACCTCTGTGCCCTCACACTGTCGTCACTTACGCTGCTCACTTCCTCACTGCTGCGCATTCGCTGTGATGCACAGGTGTGCCATTAGCGAAGATGCCGAAGGGTAACAACGCGATCCCCCATGTTCACCAGAAGAAGCACTGGAACCCGTGCTCTTCGCAGAAGGGTAACGTGAAGGTGTTTTTGAACCAGCCGGCTCAGAAGCACCGCCGTCGCCGTCTGCGTCTGGTGAAGGCCAAGAAGGTGTTCCCCCGCCCGCTGAAGGCGCTGCGCCCGCAGGTGAACTGCCCCACAGTGCGCCACAACATGAAGCGCCGCCTAGGCCGCGGCTTCTCGCCGGCCGAGCTGAAGGCTGCTGGCCTGAACCCCCACTACGCCGCCACGATCGGTATCCGTGTGGATAGCCGCCGCAAGAACAAGTCGGAGGAGGGCATGAACGTGAACGTGCAACGCCTGAAGACGTACATGAGCAAGCTTGTGCTGTTCCCGATGAGCCACACGAAGGTGCAGAAGGGCGAGGCGTCGGAGGAGGAGGTGAAGGCCGCGACCCAGGACCGCTCTCGCTTTGGCGACGCCGCCGTCGGCCCCGTGGTGTACCCGCCCGCCGAGGCTCCGCGCGCGGTGTCTGCCGAGGAGAGGTCGAAGAACGTGTACGCCTTCCTGAAGAAGAACCACTCGGCCGTGCGCTTCTTCGGTGCCCGAAAGGCCCGTGCCGAGCGCAAGGAGGCCGCGAAGGAGGAGAAGGGCGGCAAGTAGACTTTACTGAGGAACATGTGCAGCTGTTACGGCAACGCTGTGGTTCACAGTTGAGACTGTGCGCACATCTGCGGGGCAGAAGCGCCTTCGTGCTGCTCCGATACGCGCAACTGCCGCATCGTGGGAGTGTTATTGGCAAGCAAAGTTTGAAGACGTCTTCACCTATGCGGGCGTGCGGACGTGTCATTCGCCTGGACTTGTGTGGTATATCGCGGCCCCTTGCTTGTTATGCATCAATGACCGGACGCGGCACTGCGTTTAGACCCGTGTTCGTGCGCGTGCGTGTGTGTGCAGGTAAGCTCTCGCCGATGGCGCGTCGCTTCTCTTTTTTTCGTTTCTCATTTGCACTTTCCCCTTTTCGTTTTCTGTTCGCACTTCTCATTGGGGGGGACCCCTCTGAACCAAAGGAATGCCGCGCACGTCCCCCTGAAAGATGGACAGCGCCACTAACGACAGCGGACGGAGGGAGCGTCAGGACGGTCTTTTGCAAGCGCACGCCTGCCACGGGTGTGCCGCGGCTGCGAGCGGCTCGGAGAAAGGGAGCCCTTGTGACTGCGCGAGAAGAGAGATGGGAAAACGTTCCTCCATCAGTGCTGTCAGCTGCTGTGCGCTGCTGCTTGCCAGCGTCCGTTTCTCCCGCTTTGCACCTCTTTCCGTCTCAGTGGCTGCTGTGCCCTCTTAGTGAGACCGCGCCGAGGCCGCCACGTCTGCCTCTCCTAGGGCAAAGGTGGCAGGCCAAAGGTGCTCGTGCGACCCTGAGGAACCAGTGCTTGGGCTAGGAAGTGCCTCCTAGTTGCAGAGGAGGAGGAGGAGGGAAGCTGCGAATCCTTTGCTCTCAGCGGCCCCTCCAGCAAGGGAATGACGAAAGGGACGGAAGCGGCGATGAGGGGGAGAGGAGGCGTCCGCTGGGCGACTCGATTCTTTCACAGCTTCCCTTCGCGAAGGAGCAGTGAGCGGCATGACAGGTAACGGCAAGTCATGCACCCGCCGGATGCAATAGGCCTCTTTGCTGAAGCGGTGTGCTGCAGCCAGACGCTTGCTTCGCTGCTACGTCGACATTCATCTTTTTTTCTTCGTTTCCCACCTTCTCTCAACACATGGCATTACGCGCCTGCGTCTTCATCTACCGCGCTCGGTGAACTTGCATTGCCTCTTATCCTCTGTTGCGCACCCCCTTCACCGCGACTCTTTCCGCACCTCAACACACCCACATACATGCACGTTCACACGCTTCCCGCACTGCCGGCAACGACTGCCTGTCGCTGGGGCTGTTGCTCTTGCACTCTCTCTCTCCCTCTCATCGCGCACGCACGTCCTCATGAACGACTTGTGCGACCGACGTGCTGACCATATTCGCTTGATATCGATTTGTTTGTGTCGGCTTCCCCGTGTTTTTCCCCCTCTCTTTCGCCTCTCCCGGTTCCGTGCAGCACGTAAAAGCCGACGAGATGCCGAAGGGTAACAACGCGATCCCCCATGTTCACCAGAAGAAGCACTGGAACCCGTGCTCTTCGCAGAAGGGTAACGTGAAGGTGTTTTTGAACCAGCCGGCTCAGAAGCACCGCCGTCGCCGTCTGCGTCTGGTGAAGGCCAAGAAGGTGTTCCCCCGCCCGCTGAAGGCGCTGCGCCCGCAGGTGAACTGCCCCACAGTGCGCCACAACATGAAGCGCCGCCTAGGCCGCGGCTTCTCGCCGGCCGAGCTGAAGGCTGCTGGCCTGAACCCCCACTACGCCGCCACGATCGGTATCCGTGTGGATAGCCGCCGCAAGAACAAGTCGGAGGAGGGCATGAACGTGAACGTGCAACGCCTGAAGACGTACATGAGCAAGCTTGTGCTGTTCCCGATGAGCCACACGAAGGTGCAGAAGGGCGAGGCGTCGGAGGAGGAGGTGAAGGCCGCGACCCAGGACCGCTCTCGCTTTGGCGACGCCGCCGTCGGCCCCGTGGTGTACCCGCCCGCCGAGGCTCCGCGCGCGGTGTCTGCCGAGGAGAGGTCGAAGAACGTGTACGCCTTCCTGAAGAAGAACCACTCGGCCGTGCGCTTCTTCGGTGCCCGAAAGGCCCGTGCCGAGCGCAAGGAGGCCGCGAAGGAGGAGAAGGGCGGCAAGTGATGTGCTGCTGCGCGTACAAGCCGGCCCATATCTGTCTCCAGTTCGATTCTTTTTTCCGTGCGGGGCATCTCACGTCATGTTCGCGCACCTCAGGGCTGTTCCTCGTTGGGCCTCCGCCTGTGTGCTGGTGCGGTATGCGTTACGTGCGTCACTGTCCCTCGATGGATGATCTCTTCTTTCCCCTTTTTTCTGTGTTTCATTATTTCCCCCCTCGAAAAGCAACAGCAGACGCAGGGGGTGACCAACGAGGAGGCCGCCGCGATAGTTGCAGCTGGACCAGGTGGAGATCACTCTCCTCCTTGCTGTCTAGCTTGCTTATCCTCTCGCGCTTCCCGGCTGATATCCTCAGCCAACTATGCGCGCGTGCGTCGCGGCCGTGTGGACTGGCAATCAGAATGAGGGGCCTGCATCCTCTCACTGGCACGAACCTCTGATGAGTATGTAATGCAGAGAAAGCGACGCGCAAGTAGGGTGGCACCCGCATCCTCCGTGCTGCGCGCGTCTCTCTTGCTTGCATCTTTGCGCTTGTCTCTGTCTGGAGGCGCCCGTATCCTCATGCCTTTTTTTTCACAGCCTCCGTCTCTCTCTCTCTCTCTCGACCTCCTCCTTGTCTCTCTTCTCATTTTATGGGTGTATATATGTATCTTGTGCGTCCTCTTCACCTCTTCACGCTTACTACCATCGTCTACTTTCTCCATGCGCATCTGGTCCACTCTCGCTTGCGGCCGCTGTGGATGTGCCGTCCTTGGTAGCATTGGCGCCACAGTTCTCTTCCCCTCTTCATTGTGCGGCTGCAGCCGGGCGTATAGCTGCCTCTTTTTGTTTCATCGTCATCTCCCACGCCTTGCGTCCGATGCGTGTGCGCTCGCGTGTTTGGCTGTTTTTTTGATTCTTCATCCATCTGCTCGGCTGTGCATACATACATGTGTATGGATGCATGTATCGGTGCTTCCCTTCTGCTCTTTTGGAACTTCTCTTTCCCCCGCTCCGTTCCCCACTCACAGCAAGCGCCCCTTCACAACCTTTCTCTCCTCATCGGCACTCGCCCCTCCTTTTTTTGTCGTGTCGCTTCTGTTGGCGTGGGTCGCTTTGCGACAGCTTATCGCCCCCCTCCCCCTCTTCGCGCGCGCGCTCTCTTCTCCCCTTCCGCTGCTCCCCAAAAGGAGAAGACGCCCTTTGCCACCACCAACCCCCCTTGCCTATTTTCTGCATTTCAGGCGCACAACTCTCTACATGCCGTAGACCTCTCACACCCTCCTCTGCAGGCACCGTCTTCATACACACACTCACACACGAGCACAAGCACAGAGTCTCCTATACGGACACACTGACACCAGCGGCTCGTAGCCGTCTCTTCCTCCTTTTTACCGTTTGTGGTGCGTTTTTTTTCCCTGCCGAGTGCTGAGGCCTGCCCTCTCCCCTCCTGCTCTTGCCGCCTTCGCTGGCCCTCGGTCGCTCTCGCCTCTCTCGCCTTCCGCTTTAGTATCTTGTCGAGCCTACGGAGGGCTGTAATGCAGCGCTTTAGTCACTTTCTTATCGAGGACAGCGACTCGGAGAAGTCCCTAGGGACGACGCTGCCTGCACACCAGTCTGCTAATGCACCCAATGCCGCCCCTCACAGATCCGAGGGACATGAAAACGCATGGAAAGGCACCATTCTTTCTTTACAGCGTAATGCCGAGAATGCGGCACCAACCGCGGAGCAGCCGGCAGCACCGCCAGCGCAGCAGAGCAGAATCGGAGACGCGCTACCCACCTCCTTGCCTCACTCGTCGTTGCCCACCTCGCCTAGTGCCCACAAGCTTGCCGAGACAGCGGGGCCGCCACCTAACTCTCAGGAGAGCGGGAGCAGCGCCATAGCGCAGCTTGCCTTGCCCGCGCCCGAGCTCGCCGTACCCATCGATTCGGCTGGTGCTGACGCGGCGCCTCCGCATGCGGAAGGGGCCTTCTCTGACCTGCTTTCCGCTCACAAGGATGGGATAGCGCCCCCGGCTGCAGGTGCGAGTGACCCAACGCTGGCGAATTCATCGGACAAGCGTATCTCGAGTGGTTCCCCTGGCGCTCGCGTTGCAGCCGCGCAGGAGGAGGAGCAAGGTCATTCGATCAAGGAGACGCGCCGCTCCGCACGAACGGCTGCTGGCCCAGTCGCAACTGCCAACTCTGCTTCCACACATCGCAAGGGCTCCAACGGTGAAGAGGGCAAGGGTGTCTTTGCCACCTCCTCCCCAGCGGCGGCGTTGACTGCAGAGAAGGCTGCGGCAGGTCGTGTGAGTGCGGCCGCCGACGCAAGACGTGGCTCAACAACCGCACTGCGTTCTTCCTCTGATGCCGGTCAGCAAAGGGTCACTGCGGGCGCCGAGGCACACCCTTCAGCAGCGCTGCCCGGTGCGACCGATGCCGCTGCACCCGCCCGGGAGGTGGCGGGCCCACCGAGGCAAAAAAAGGCGTCCGCTGGCTGTGGGCTCTTCGGCTTGTGCAAGCGGAAAGGGAACGAGTTGACGGCAGCCCCGGCGAGGGACAGTGCAGAGCGAATGAGGCAGAGTGCGGAGGTCCAAACCGCGGCGCAGGCTTCCCCTCCAGTCTTTGCAGCCGCAGGGTCGTCTAAGAGTCCCTCGGGGACATCGCTGAGCATTCCTGTCGCCCCAGATGCCGCGGTCTCCAAGGGCTCGCTGACGCATTCGAGAGAGGCGAACTTTGCAGAGTCAAAGGGGGAGGGCGAAGGAAAAGAGGTTGCACCGCCTCAGCCTGCGCACGAGTCCCCTGCACAAGCGCCCGCTGGAGTCGAAGCTCCCGAGCCTGCCCCTACGTCCAAGGAAGCGCACAACGAGATACTGCCCACCGCCGACGCCAATGTAGAGGAAGGCAGGCGTGGCTCGGCGCACGGCACGCCGCCAGCATCCTCAGTCTCTGAAGGACCCGATGCAGCTCCAAGAGAGGCAGGCGAGCTGGCGACAGTGGCAGCAGGGTCGGGAGAGGCTCAGAGGCCGGCCTCCAAGGAGCACAAGGGGAAGCGAGCCAAGGTGGTGGTGCGGCGTCGAAGGCAGGAACCCATGGAGGGGAGGGGTGGCAGAGCGGGGTCGGCTGACGGGCACGAGACATCTGAAAGTGGCGGAGACGCGCAGTCGGCCGCTTACAGTGGAGAGGCGAAGACGTCCGCGATTCCGTCCGATCGAGGCTCTCTCAGGAAAGGAACGGCGAGAGCGGCGGCAGTGGCGGTCTCTGGCCCGCTCATCGATGCCGCGCAGCCGCTACCGCGCTCGCGCGCAGCTGCTGTCGGGTCGCGGTCTTCTGCGTCGCACAGCCGCCCACGCAGCCACAATGGGAGTACGAGCGGCTCCCGTTCTTACTCGTACTCGTACTCGTATTCAAACAGTGACAGTGCGTCGAAGAGCCCCGCTGAATCGAGCGCGGCACCCTTGAACGTTGGCGCAGCGCGGAGGTCGATGGCTTCAGATGCTTCGCTGCAGCGATCGGTGCAGGAGTCTGCTGCGCTGTTTGGAGTGCGCAGTGCCCGTAGTCCCTCCTCCGCCTCTCAACAAAGCCACAAACCCATCGGCATGTTTCTGGAGGAGGAAGAGCCCCTCCTGTCCATGCCAGCGTACTGGCGGCGCGTTTTGCTCGACCTGCGCGCGCGAGAGCGGCGGGATGCTGAGGAGGCGGCGAGGGAGTGGCGGGAGCTTACCTTTCGGCCTCAAATACACACCAGTCCGTTCCGTAACCACGGCGCCCCGGAGCCGACTGTGATGACGGACCGCAGCCACACGCCCCTCAGTGGGGTGCGTGAGCCACCGGCGTACTCCCCTGCATCCGGGTTCTCAGAGTCCTGCCCAGGCCGCTACCAGATTCGCCGCATATCCCCTAGGCTGCTGGGGCCGCGCTGCTCTCCGAAGCAGCCCGCGCCGCCTCCGTTCAAGCCCCTCATCTCTGAGTACGCCAAGAGCATCGCGAGGCCGCGGAACCGCGTCTTCGAGCTCCTGTACAAAGCCCGTAGCTCCTCGCCTCCAGCATTGAATGGGGTCTACATGCATCGGCCGCAAATAACGAAGCTCGCGTCTCAGCTTTATCCAAACCGCCGCTCCAAGGATGGAAACGTCACACCGTATCGTAAGTCCGTGTTCGACCGTCTCTACCGCCTGCGCCGGTCCCCCGACTCCGGCCCCACCACTTCTCTCTCTCGCGACGCCGCCTTCACACCGTCATTCCAGCCCCAGATAACTGACATGGCACACCGCCAGTCCGAGATGCAACCGAGGGAGTCGTTTGGCGACCGTCTTTACCGCCACAGTCGCCCACCAGGGGGGGAAGACCATGCCCCATTTCACGAGCACGAGGACTTCCGTGACGACTCCGGTCCCGAGCATGCAATCTCCGAAATCGAAGACAGCGGCAGCTCCTCCTGTTCGTCGCGATCATCCTTTGCTATGAGGAGCGCGAGAGCTGTGCCGTCGGATCTTGACCGCCGCTTCTCCCAAACCCAAGCCGCGGTGGAAGCTCTGTAGTCCTCACCTGTGGAAAGTCTCGTTCGTGGTGGTGGTGGCGGGAGACACCGATGATGGGCATCGGCGATGCCTAACGCAAAAATGTTTTTTTTTGAGATAAGTACACGACGGGGCCCGTGAAGGCTTTGTCAGTACTCTGGGCTGGAGGGCCTTCCCGTCTTCAGCGCTCCTCCTCCCCCTCTGCATCTGTATCATGTGCGAGGGGGCCCCTCTTTCGCTCTTCTCAGGTCCACCGCTGAGGAAGTGGACTCACTTCATCCCGTCTCGATTTATTTTTGCTTCTTTTCTCTGTGGCGCTCTGCCTTGCCACCTCTCCGCTCCTCCTTACACGCACCTCCCCCCCTTCCTCCTCCCCCCTCCTCCCGCCCTACCCCCTGTGGAAGGAAAATGTATTGGCGGCTCAGCTTTGGGGAAACGTAGGCGCCGTGGCGGAGCTCGAAATGACATCGCCTCGTGTTGTGTCTCTGCTCAATCAGCGGCAGACGAAGAAAAGGGGCAGTGACTCTCTCGCTACCTATGCTTCACCATTTCATCGCACTCATCAGCTGACGTTCGCTTCTCCCGCCCTACCACGGGCTTACAGGCGTACAGATGTCTGTGCGCGCGTATAAATAAATAAACAATATATATATATATGTACTGTTGTACCGCGCGCGGGTGTTGGCAGATGTTGCCCGTTTTCTTTCTTCAGTAGTGCGGAAGGCTATCCTTCATCTGACCGCCGCTCTTTCTTTGTCTCTCTGTACCTACTCTGCAATGTACGTTCTATCGCTGTATGGTCCTTCTCTGCTCGTCACACAAGGCGCCTTTCCACATTGTTGTGAAGCACAAAGGCACAGTGCATGACTCTCCATGGGGGGTGGACAGCCTTTTTCCTCGCACGAAGTTGAGGAATGCAAAGCGGGCTCCAGTGGGAAAGGACCCTTTCGCCTATCTAACTACAATCCAAGAGCGCATGAGGCTCTTGCTCGGCTCTCGTTCACGCCCTGTTCTCTCCATCTGCGCGATGCTCAGCGCACCGCTCATCACGCGGCTGCCCCTTTCTCTTATACCGGCTCAACGGACGCAATGCGCCTCTGCCGCTGGCGTTCTTGCATTTCTTTCTTTCCTCTCTGAGTCGGCTGCATCGCCTCCCGCGGGCGCGGGTCTTCTTTCGTACACCCCCTTCTCCATCTCTTCTCCGCCTCGGCCATTTCTCCTTTCGCTTCTCTGAATAGAAAGCAGATGTGCACAGGTACAGCAGCTTTAGCTTTCTTTAATTGCGCTTCCCCAATTTACGGCAGCGTGCAGCCGTGGCCTCCCACGCCACCCTCGACTGTGACTGGCGTGTACGCGCCCTCCGCTGTAGGGAAGGGGTGTGCATGATAGAAGTAGGCAGCCGACCTTCTAGCCGCGCTCGCATACACCCGCGCACACACGCCCAACACATATCATTCCAACTTCGTTGCGTGTGCCCACTGCAGAGTACCCCAGCACGCGCTCATAGGTGCAAGCGCCTTATCTATGCGTGGTGTCTCGTTGCCTATTTCGCACCCTTCCCCCAAATCCTGAGCGCTGTCCAGGTCAGCGCATCACGGGCCCAAGATTCAGCCGCGCAGCTCCTTGGAACGCGAGCGTCCAAACGGTGGCACATTCGTGCCGGAGAAAGGCGCACCAACCAATTGCGTTCGATGCGTAAGGGTGACGATGTCGAGGTATCAGTGCTCCCTGTGTAAGTCGGAGGTGCTGGAGAGTGAGCTGAACTTCTGCGTCTGCTGCCGCGCTGCCGTATGTGAGAATTGCACTCAGGACCGCTACCCGAACCGCATAAACATTGGCCTCTGCTGGCGATGCATGCCGCCCGACTACGGCTTCGCTTGTGGGCGGTGCCACCAGCACATTTCATATAGATACCTCGAGTTCTTTTGCGACATGTGTGCTATCCCCATCTGTTTCGAGTGCGTAGCGAGCGGCAATAGCTTCGAGTGTGGCCAGCTAAAATGTAGTCTATGCTGTGAGTGCCCGACGTCACAGGCACCGCGAAACTTAGTGATCCGCCACGAGGTGGATGACGCCCTGCTGCTCCAGCTCCCGATACCTCTCGTGTCACGTGCAGCACCGGTGACTCAGCCACCTCCGCAAACGCGCACGGCGGCCGCGGCATGGCCTTCGACGATGAGCACCAAGTACCGAAAGCTGTTTGGGCAAGAGAAGCTTGGCGAGGGCGCACAGGGCGTCGTGTACAAGTGCCACACAGAGGAGAACGAGGTGGTCGTCGTGAAGGAGATGGTCTTCAACGACACAGATCTCGCCGCCTTCGAGGCACAGGCGCGGCAAGTGGAGCGCATGCGCCAACTTAGCCATCCCCATCTCATTCGCTACCTCGACGTGTCGGTGAAGCAGGACCCACTACGTATCTGCGTGGTGATGCCTTTCTACTATGAGGGCGACTTGAAAAAGTTCATCGAACGACAACGGAAGCCGGTGACGGAGGTGAAGCTGTGCTCCATCGTTCTGCAGATTGCTGGCGCTCTCAACTATCTGCATCGTCAAGAGCCGCCACTAGTGCACCGTGACATCAAGCCCGAGAACATCCTTCTGCTTAATAACGAAGAGCAGGTGCTGCTAATGGACCTCGATCTCTGTCGAACCGTAGACGTGACAGCTAGCGTCATCAAACGGCGCGAGGTATCACCGACGTATGAGTACCGCGCACCAGAGCTGGAAAAGACCCACGGCGACACCAAGGCGGACGTCTTCAGCCTCGGTGTGGTGATGTTTGTGCTTGCCACGCTGCCAGACTTTCCGTGCGTGCGCACAGACACCGGTGAGATGCTGGTGCTCTCTTCCTCTGAGTGGTCGCCGTTGTCTCTGCAGCGCGCCATTCAACGTGAAATTAGGCGTGTAAAGCTCTATACTTACTCGCAAGAGTTTATTAGCTTAGTTGTGTCGATGCTTGTCCACGAGCCCGCCGCGCGCCCCACGTCGGAGGTGGTCATTCAACGTTTACAGAAGATCATGGAGCAACGTCTGATGGAAGGGAAGGAGTGACATCTGCGAAGGTAAGGAGAAGGGCATCATGGAGGGCTTGGGGTGGGGGTGGGGAAAGCTGGCGGTGCGCGGTTGGCAAGACCACGATGCGCATGCGTTTGTGTTTGCTGACGTGCGGGTGCAGAGGTGCACGAGGGGAGGAAGGGTGAAGCGTGGAAAATGGGGCATAGCGTACCCGGGCCCGTTACGGATGGCACCCTCCCCCCTGCCCCCTCTCTCTCCGTTGTCGCACGCTGCTGTGTGGTGCCTACGTTTGCTCTTTGCTGTTTTGGCCTCCTTTCCGTCTGGTGTCTCCAAATCTCGTGTCGTTGCACGCGTCGCTCTCTCGGCGGTGGAGGCGGTCATGCCGCTGTAGCTGACGCACATCTGAGGCCGGGCGCTCACTTCTCGCTCCCCCTCCCTCTTCCGCAACAAGCTGTAGTGTGACAGGTGGAGAGAGCAAAACTGAAGATGTTCACATGCATCTGCGCGCGCGCCCATGTAAATGGACGTGCTTTTCAGCGACTCTGTGACGTTGACGTCGGATCCGTCGGTGCTCTCTCCTCTTGTTCGCCCGGGCTGGGATCACCTTTTGTGCTTCTGTTGGGGCTGCGTCCATCTCGCCCACCTCGTCGAAGTGACTTTGCCCCTTGACTCCTTCCCGCCGTCCCTCTAAAAAGGCTTCATCAACTATGGACCCGCATCATCCTTCCATTTTACCCTTTCCCGTTGACTCTCTCTTCTTTTTTCTGCGCCCGCTGCCCACTGCCCACTGGTGTGCAAACCGCCGTCTTCCTTGGATCGGCGCATTTCGCGCTTCGCGGCATGCCGCTCAAACATGTCACATAGGAGACGTAAAATAAGACGATGCAGTCTTTACAGCATCGACGGTTAAAATGCGTGATGAGTGGTGTACGCCTTTGCCTCACCGAACGCAGGAGAGCTGGCCTCCTTACTTGACATCCACGTGGCACACCATCGATGCGCGAGGCGTCTACTAGCTAGATTTCCACCTCGTTAAGGGGAGCACGGAGGCCGCCACGACACGGTCTAGTGGGTGACCGCCCGAGTGGTGCTTCCCGCTTTCCACAGCTTCGCGAGATGTCCCTTCCCCGTTTTACCTTCGGCTCTGGCGGAGGATGGGAGGGTGGGGGTACGAAGGGGGTGTGGGGTGCGGAGAAGGGCCTTTCCTCCATCTTCCTCCATGAAAGCCCCCCCAGTCGAGGCTCCTGACTAACCCATGCATCTTACTGCTACTCCCTCCCCTTTCGGCACACCTACGCTCTCGCTCTCTCTGTCTCTCTCTCTCTGTGTCCTCTTCCCGATCTGTGCTCCTTCCTCCAATCCTTACACGCCCATGCGGTACCGGCACATACAATGGTGTGCGCGTTGAGCTAAGCGACATACACGTGCCAAAAGGAAAGAGCGGCATTTCCTCGCCTCTTTTTGTTCTGCTTCTCCCGCTCCCTCCCTCCCTTTCTCTTGCTTTCAAATTTATTTTTACAGCCTTCGCTTTCCTCTGTGTCGTGCTGCTCTCCATACCCACCCCACTATCTCGCGTCCACGCCACCGTTCACGCCCCTCTCCCTCCCCGCTGCCCTCTCCTCATTCGCCCACGCCAAGTCCCTTTCGTGTTTTCGCGTGCCATCATGTCCGTTGACTTCACGGCGAAGGCCGTTGAACTCTTCAAGAAGGCGGCGACGCTCGATGAGAACAAGGAGTACGAGCAGGCGTACCGGTGGTATATGGAGACGATCGATGTGTTCCTGACGGCCATCAAGTATGAGAATAAGAACCTGACAAAGCGGGAGTACATGCGAAGTAAGGTGTCCGACATCATTGCCCGCGCCGAGAAGATCAAAGAGTTCCTCGACCGCTCCAAGGACGGAGACGCTGGCGCCCAGGGCGGCTCCGGCGCCACAGCACAGAAGACCGCATCTGCAAGTAAGAAGGCCAAGGAGGATGACGAGGACAAGCAGCGCATGCGCAACAGCCTCGGTAGCGCCATTGTCAAGGTGAAGCCCAACGTGCACTGGAACCAGATCGCCGGCCTCGAGGCGGCTAAGCAAGCCCTGAAAGAGTCCGTCATCTTGCCAATGAAGTTCCCGCAGCTCTTCACCGGAAAGCGCAAACCGTGGCGCGGCATCCTGCTCTACGGCCCTCCGGGTACGGGTAAGTCTTATCTTGCAAAGGCTGTGGCTACCGAGGCAGACGGCACCTTTCTCAGCGTCAGTAGCTCCGACCTGCTCTCCCGCTGGCTCGGCGACTCGGAGAAGCTCGTGCGCAGTCTCTTCGAGATGGCCCGAGAGGCGTACAAGACAGATGGAAAACCGTCCATCATTTTCGTGGATGAGATCGACTCTCTCGTGTCGGCGCGCTCTGACAGCGAGAACGACGCGTCGCGGCGTGTCAAGACGGAGTTCCTTGTCCAAATGCAAGGCGTTGGCTACGACGACGAAGGTGTGCTGGTGCTGGCCGCCACGAACATTCCGTGGTCGCTGGATAGTGCGATTCGACGTCGCTTCGAGCGGCGCATATACATCCCGCTGCCGGAGCTCCAGGCACGCGTGCAGATGTTCAAGATCCACATTGGTGACACCCCCAACACGCTCAAAGACGCGGACTGGCTCGATCTGGGTAAGCGGACGGAGATGTACTCGGGCAGCGACATCGAAAACGTTGTGCGCAACGCGCTGATGGAGTGCATCCGCACGCTGCAGGTGGCGACGCACTTCAAGCGCGTCGTCGGTCCTGACCCCCGCGACCCCACACACACGGTGAACAACCGTTTGGTGCCGTGCTCGCCTGGAGACCCGGACGCGTTTCCGATGTCGGCGGCGGAGATAACGGAGCCGGAGCTGCTCATGCCCATGCCGGTAACAAAGGAGGACTTCATCAAGGCCCTTCGCACCAGCAAACCCTCCGTCAACAACGAGGATATAGAGCGCCACGTCAAGTTCACCGCTGACTTTGGGCAGGAGGGCTAAGCCGGCGCCGCGGTGTAATCAATCATGCCTGCACCGGTGGGGTGTGATGCATAGCAGAGGGGTGAGAGTAAGCGGGAGGAGGGAGGTAGGCAGACGAGAGCGAGCCCGAGAGGGGTGCGGCAAGGCGGTGAATTGGGGATGGTGGGGTAGGAGAGCGTCTTGTTGCTCCCTTCTCTCGACTACCACTTCCCATGAGCGTCTCCGCTCTCGCGGCTCCGCTGTCGTCGTCGCGTTGCTCTCCTCTCTGCCCACACAATCCGCGTCATCCCCGTTTTTTTTGTGTTGTATTAGAGACGGCACGGGCTAGTGGAGTGGGTGCGGGGCTCACGGCGGATGACTTCCAAATCCTCAAAAAAAGTTTGCATCGGCCTCCAGACAACGGTTCCTGGAGTTAGCATCCATTGGTTAGTGCGCCAGATACTGTCGTGGTCCGCAAACGCCGCTGTCGAAAGTGTGCTGCGAACACTGAGCCTTTGCGGAGCAGCGTTCTGGCGACTACCGCTGGTGGCGCGCTCTGCCCTCCCTGCCGTGCCGCTGCCTGATCTGCTCCTACTCCCCCCCTTTTTTCATCTTCTTCCCGTATTGGACTTTGCCACCCTACGCGCGCCTCTCTTTCACCGTTCGCACGTTTCTTCTCTCCCCCTTTTCCCTTCGTCGTCATCGTCGTCCTCCTTTTGGCTCTCCTGCGCACGTGGGCGCCCTCACTGCCCCTCTGCCATTCTTATCCGCTCTTTTCGGTGCCATCCTGCTCGTTCTCCGCCGTGCATCTCCTCACCCTTTTTCCTCGCGCCACTGTGGCAGACGGCTGCCGACTCCGCCGCCGATGCACGGGCTGGTATCTTCTATGCTGCCCTTGCCCAAATGAAAGACCGAGGAGGAAGACAGACGTTGTACACACACGCACACACATACACGCACTCTTAAAAAAGGGGTGGGTTATGCTCTTCGCAGAGCTCCCGAAGACCATATGTGCTGTTGCGCATCACTGTGTACCGATGCGCGTGCGCGTGTGCGCCATCTCCTTGGCCTCACCGCTGTCTGTGCATCTGGGTTGGATCCGCGACTTCTTTCCTGTGGCTGGCTCAATGCTTTCTTGAGCGGCGCACGCTCGTCGTTCTCCTTTCTCTTTCCCCCTCCCCGTGTGCGTGTGTGTGGGGGGGGTCGGCTGCTTGGTTCCTGTAAGAATCCTGCGGCGTGCAGGCATGCCCGTGCTTTGGAGCACTGTGCTGATGGAAGGAAAGCTCGAGAGAGAGGAACTGAAAGGGGTGACTTAGGCCATGCGCAAAGGGCTGTACGAGGAGACGGGGGCAAGCGAGGGGAGAGAGACGGGATACTCGTGGTGCACTGCGCTGCGTTGTTGCGCCTGTGAGCACTGTAACGTATGTTATATATGTACACATATATATATGAGTGTGTGTGCGTTAGGTGCCTTCGTCGCTGTACTCTCATCGTTTTTTTGGCCCTTCTCGTTGCCCTTGTCTTGGCCCCTCACCCATTCGCTTTTTAATTGCCTACGCTTGATGTTTCTCTTTCCCTTCTCCTCTCTGCGCATGGGTGTGTGTGCGTGCGTGTGCGTGTGGCCGAGTTTTTTTTTGCCTCTTTACACCTGCGCTTGTCTCTCCTCCGCGCTCCCCCTCCCCCTCCCCTCACGCTGCTCTCGTCCATCCGCAGCCGTCTCTGTCTCTTCGATTCCTTTCCTTCTCAGCCTTCGCCGACCGTGAGGGAGCTCACGAACAATACAGCAGTCTTGCGCTCTCTCTCGCCGCTTTTCCCTTCTCGTTTTCCCTCACGCGCTGTTATGAATTAGAAAGACAGTTAACCAAACGCTGCCACCGAAGAAAAAGGTGAAGCGTGTCGAGGAACGATTTTTTTATGTGTGTCGTGCTTACTCGCGCCTGTCTGTTGTTCCCCCTTGACGTCGGGTGGATAGGGTGGGTGCGTTGACATAAACAGCATCCCGAGGAGGCCCGTGCGCCCTACTATCTCTCTCTCTGTTTGTGTGTGGGGAAGCCGAGCAGCCCCCCTCCCTACCTCCCCCTGTCATCTTCCCTGCCCAGTGCGGAGCCACTGCTACTGGTGGTGAGAGGGGCCCGACCCCCACGATGTGGGGGCGCAAGCGCGGCTCATCTCGGCTGGTGCCGGGGGTCAGGTGCTGAGTGGCATGAGGTCGGAGCGGCTCGCGGCCGTGAGGGCGCTTGGTTCACTTACATGATGCGCCAGGAGCTGGCGTGACGCAAGGACGCATCGCACCCGGCGCTCGCACTGCCGACGGATGTGGGGGGATGCCGCGCGGCGGGCGGCGCGTGGAGCTGGAGGCGGAGGCCGTGCCGAAGCGACTGAGTGGACGACACCGCTGCAGCGCGTGTCCCTACGGCTGCTTGCCGGCACGGGGCGCGGTGGGCCGGGGGCGGTGCGAGGTGGAGGTTTGGTGGCCTGCAGGGTGGCGTAGAGCGGAGCCGTTGCGAGAAGAAAATTGTATCAGAGCGCATCTTCATGTTGGCGTTTTGTCGTCGGCCGCGTCCTCTCATCGTTTTTGTTTTCCGCTCAGTGCATGCCGTCGTCGTCGACGCGCTCACTGTCGCTTTCTCTCATACCCAAGCGAATGCGCGACTGTGTGTGTCTGGTGAGGACGATGCACTCGTGTGAGGACGCGCATTCAGTGATGCGAGGTTCGCCTCTTACCCTTTACCCTCTGCATCCATCTTTCATCGTGTCCGTCCTCTTTACTGAATCGTTTCCCGGTGTGCGTCAGCAATACCTCCGTTGCCTCTAACGCGTGCATCCTTATATTATTCTTGCCCGTTCTCTTATTCACGTCTTGGCGGCACCCCCTAAGCACACACACACACACATACACACACGCTCTAGCCCTCTCTGACACCCTCAGCACCACCACTAGTGTCGTCACTGCATCCGTTTGTGCTTAAGAAGCCAACGCAGGCCTCGCTTCCAACTTCTTTCCCGCTCGATTTTGCAACGTCGTATACGCACCACCGCACTCCCCTGCAGCGTGCGTGTGTCACACTATTCGCTTCAAACGAGAGGCGTTTCGCATAACAGGACAGCACCGCGTTGCACCATTGAAAAATGGAGACGCGCCACCACATCAACACCAAAATGGTGCCGTCGTACCAGGCGCCGCTGTCCCAGGTGACCGCTGCGGACCTTACTGTGGAGCGGCTGCCTGGCTGCAAGTACATGAATCCTTCCAAGAAGCACATTCTCCGTAAGGAGTACCGAGACAAGGTGGAGCACATCATGTATGACCCTCGCCCGCAGGAGGACCTGGACGCCGAGTACCCGGTTTCGTGCAACAAACTGGTGTGCGAGCTGGCTGCTGCCCGTAAGCACCTCCACTTCAACCCGTCGGAGACCTCCATTGGTATTGTGACCTGCGGCGGCATCTGCCCTGGTCTGAACGACGTCATCCGCTCCATCACGCTGACCGGCATCATATCATATCATGTCAAGCGGGTTGTCGGCTTTCGCTACGGCTACTGGGGCCTCTCAAAGGAGGGCAGCAAGACCGCCATAGAGCTGTCCCGCACGGATGTGCGTCAGATTCACCGCTTTGGCGGCACCATCCTGGGCAGCTCTCGCGGCCCGCAGAACCCGAAGGAGATGGTCGATACGCTTGTGCGCATGAAGATCAACATCCTCTTCACTGTTGGTGGAGATGGCACCCAGCGCGGCGCTCTGACAATCTACGAGGAGGCGAAGCGGCGTGGCGAGAACATCGCTGTCTTTGGCGTGCCCAAGACGATCGACAACGACCTCGCTTTCTCCCATCGCACCTTTGGCTTCCAGACTGCCGTCGAGCAGGCCGTGAACGCTGTACGCGCTGCCTATGCCGAGGCCGTGTCTCTCAACTACGGAGTCGGCATTGTAAAGCTCATGGGCCGCGAGAGCGGCTTCATTGCGGCCCAGACAACGTTGGCCAGCGCGCAGGCGAACATCTGCCTCATTCCCGAGAACCCGCTGCCAAAGGAGACGGTGATGCGCCTGATTGAGCGCCGCTTTCAGCAGTCCCGCAACTGCGTCATCGTCGTTGCGGAGGGCTTTGGCCAGGACTGGGAGACCGGCACAGGGGGTCATGACGCATCTGGTAACAAGAAGCTCATTGATATCGGCTTCATTCTCAAGAAGGAGGTGGAGAGCTGGCTACGCGCGAACAAGGAGAAGTTCCCGCAGGGCACTGTGAAGTACATTGACCCCTCTTACATGATTCGCGCCTGCCCGCCGTCCTCCAACGACGCGCTCTTTTGCGCCTCTTTGGCCACTCTTGCCGTGCATGAGGCCATGGCCGGTGCCACTGGCTGCATTATCTCGCTTCGCTATAACAACTACATTCTGGTACCAATCAAGGCAGCCACGTCCGTGCGCCGCGTCGTCAATCTCCGTGGTGCCCTCTGGCGTCAGGTTCGTGAGATAACTGTGGGCCTCAGTGACGACGTGCACCAGTGGAATGAGCAGGACCTGCGCCGCCACTTGGATTCCCTCAATGTTGAGCGCGAGCGCATCATTGCGCGCTTGGCGGCTAAGGTTTAATAAGCGTACGCAACGAAAAGGTGAGCACAAAAGAAAACAAGCGGCGGCGTCTCTGCCAAAAGGAATGTCAGAGGGCGGCGCGGCGACCACTTCCCGCTGCTGCGCCGCGGCCGTCTCCAACATGGGCGCGCCTCTCATGGTGGCGAGAGAGGTAGGGAGTGATGAGGAGGCGAGAGCGCGGTAAGCGATGAGTGAGAAAGAGACGCCCGCCGCTGAGGGCTGTGGATGTGAAATACGGTCGGCCATGTGTGCTTCATGCCGGATATGGCAGTCGAAACTGCGATGTCGAAGAAGAGTACGTGCGGTGGATTTTTAGGGGGGCGTGAGCATCAGTGGTACCGTCGTACCAGCGCCGCCACAGAATGGCACGCACACTCGCCTGCCCAGGCACGCTCGCCTGGCTGGGACGTCCCCGCTCCGGTCCCAGTTGTACCGAAGGTGTGACGGGACATATTGGAGCGACTCTGCCAGCTGCGCGTGCACGTGTGGAAGTGACTGTGCTAATGTTCGCGACGCCACATCGACACGTATTCCTATTCTGTCCGTGTCGGATCTCATTTATGCTCGTTGTGCCTTCGCGAGTGGGTGTTTTTTTTCTTTGTTTGCTGAATCGCATATATATATATATATCTTCAATGCTTCTACGTTCACTCACGGGGCGCCTCTTTTCGTTTTTTTTCTCTCTCTATATATTTTTTGTTTGGCTTCGCCGCGTTTGGCGGATGGGCAATGTGCGTGTGTGAGCCTATGCATCTCGGCGTTACGAGTCCTCGACGCTCGCATGAGCCCTCTGCACTCGTGCTTCTCCTCTTTTTCCCACATTCGCTGCCCACGACCTCCGATTCTTGCGCTAGTTTTCTTCTGCAGGTGTCTGTGCTTTCTCTCATGCTGAGTTGCATGCGTGTATTTGTGTGTGTGTGTGTGTCGTCTCCGCGCAATGCGGTGGCGGCTATGAGGGTGAGATAGGGAACAGAAGCTTCTGCCAGGTGCTTCCCTTTCGCTCCCCCATCGTTGTACACTCATTCTCATCTCTCTCGGTGCCCTTTGCGCACGCTGGTGCCCGAGGCCTGCGGTGCGTGTGACGCGGCTCATACCGACGTGCTCAAGGCATGCACACTTTTCTTATAAAGGGAAGGATGTACAATGTGCCGGAGGGACAGCGACTGCCGCTGCTCGATGACCAGCAAACCATCACGGCCTTCTTGACGTCGAGGCTCGGAACAGTGCCACACGGCCCCTCTTTTATTCGATGAGTGGGTTCTTCAAAAGAGTTGTATTCCATTTTTTCTTTTTCATTTCTCGCTTTCTCTGCCGGCTCTCTGTTTCGCTCTTTCGCACACGCGCTTCGTTCCCTTCGGCCTCCCCTCCCTCGGGCCCCTTTCCTTTCCTCCCTCTCCTCCCCCAATGCTGCTTCGTAAGTTTTCGCCTGTTGAAAGAGCAAAGGAGCATTGAGAGTCGCTGCTTACGCGTGAGGCGGGGGCCCCATGTGCTCCCTCGTCCTCGCCTTCCCCTACACCAACTGCTGCGGAGGCGCGAAAAAAGAGGCTCGTGATGCATCGCTGTGGATCACTAACGACAAGCAAAGGACACAGGAAGGCAGGTGTACACAGACACAAGTGAAGGCCTGCCGACTGGCCGCCGTGCCCCTATCGGCGAACTCACCGATTCACGTCTTTTCTGTTTCTTTTTTCGTTTGCCTTTGGAGAGTCAGGCGGGTGAGAATGCTCCCCAATGAAGAGGGAGTAAAGGGCAATCTCCGTCTCTGTCTCTCCGACACACACACATATATATATATATGTGTGGCCGTGCACATATGATGGATACAATCTTTACCGTATCCGTGCGCACACGCCCTCCCCGCTTTGTCGCTCTCTCTCTTTGTGTGTCTGCGCGTTTTTTTTTCGGTTCTCCCGCAGCCTTTTTTGCTGTTGTCTTCGTGGATCCTCTCCTGTTGAAGAGTCGACACATCCGCTGCCGTATCGGTGGGTCTTGCATGCTTCGTGCGTGTGCGTCACTGGCGAGTGTGGATGCGCTGACGTGGGCTGGGGCGCGGTCCTGTGTCTCTTTCCTCGTCACATCCTCGCCAGACATGTCACGTCTTCATTTACATAGAGGCTGGATGCGGCATACAGACGCGGCGAAGTAACCCTCCCACTCCTCACCCACCCACACCTACCCCTGCACAAGCGGATATCTGTGGACGTGGAAAATGGGAGACTCTTACGCAGGGGCCAACGGTCACGGTGCAGGCGCCACCGCATTGCCTGCCGAAACAGCAGCGGGATAAAGTTGTCGAGCAAAAGCACGCCGAACCAAGAGCGAGAAGGAAGTGCAAGTTAGGCCCCCTTTTTTGTACACCGCTGAATCACCACCCCATCGTCCTCCTCCACGGCTCATCGTTATCTACGTTCGCCAAAGGATCGCAGCGCACCTGTCGGCGTTCCGCCTTTTCTTGTTCGCGGTGATTTCATTTTTTTCTTTTTTTTCGACGCATTTCTCTTTGCCCTTTTTTGTGGTGTCTCCCCGATTCTGTTCACACGACGTTAATGTGTCTCGTTAGTTTCAGTCTATGTCTGTAGTGGCTCACCCTTTTTTTTTTGCGAAACTCTGTACCTCCTCTGCCTTCTCTTCAGTTGACGACGATGGCGCCTTCCGAGGAACGTGAGCTACGAGAAGAGGAAAGAGAAAAAAATGTATAAGCAAAAACACACGTGCGTACGCACGCTCGGACACGCATGTACGCACGCACTGGCCGACTTATGAACTTACGAGTCTTTCCCCTTCGCTGGCATGTGCTTCTTTTTCCTGTCGCACCCCATCTGAAGCCCGCCCTCTTTACGTGTGGTGCTTTTTTTTCTTTAGCCGATATCTCCCTCTGTTACTTTTGGTCGATGTGTTCGATGCCTCTTCCCTATTTTTCGTGCATGGGTGGTCGACGGGATCGACCCAGAATTCGTGCACACGAGCACCAGCACCCATGTACGCACTTCCCTCGCAGGAGAAGGGTTGGAAACGCTGCCCGAGCACGCCCTCCGCAACGTGAAAGGACGAGCTTTACAGCAATGCAGACAGCTTAAGATAAATGCGGGCGGGAGACAAGACAGAGGAAGACGAGAGTACCCGATAAAGCATTGAAGGTGAAACGAACATACACCTGCAGTAGCGGATATAGAAAAAAGGAAACATCGATGCTTGCCAAGGGATACGTAAAGGCACGTCACCCCTCCCTTCCCCCTCCACCCACGTACACACACAAACACACACAGGTCTGCGCACACGCTAACAGCAACTGCCCCCATCTCTATCGGTGATGGGCGGGTGGCGTGCACTCTTAGTGGAAGGGAGGCGCGTCTGCGCTCATGACTTATTTGGAAGCGCTCTTCTCCCAGTGCGTACATGCCACAAGGACGGCTGTGAGGAGCACCGTCTCTCCTTCCTCTTTTTCCTTCCCCCATAAACAGAACAGCAGGGGATACAGCTACGTCTTGCGCTTCCCTGTCCTGCGCGGGACCGAGTATTTGTCTAATCCTCGTCGTGCAGGTGCAGGCATGCGTGCAAGCGCATTACACTGCTTGTCGTGCCTGCATGAAGCGATCTGTCTGTTACCATGTGCCTCCTGTCTCTCTTGTACCCCCTTCTTCGTGCTATCTTTGCCTGCTTCACTGTGCTTGTGCGCATGTGCTGGACTGCAACGACGCGTGTGCTCGTGTGCGTGGCGTCTTGAATTTTCCCTTCGATAACACGGCGCTGTTCTTTCACCACCGACGCCACCATCTCCTCTACCTCATTTTCTCACCGAGGCGCCCATCGAGAGGGCTCGACGTTTCTGCCTTCTGCCGCGTTCATATATAGATCGCCTTGCCAAGCGCAGGACGGTTCCGCGCTACGCAAACACAAAAGCGTGCGGAAACGGCAATCGAAAACGTTACACCGGTCGACAATCATCGGCGGCAGGGCAAAGACTGCCTCCTATTCTTTTTTTCCGTGTGTGTGTGTGTCTTTGTGAGTGGCCGGTTTCTTTTGATTACATGCCCTACATGCTCGCCGACGCAAGGCGCGACATGCGCCACGCCCACGACGTCCTATGCTGTATTCGCCATGTCAGGACGATGGCGCAGCTAGAGGAGGCCTACGATGGGCTGCTGATGTTTCTGAGGGCCGCTTGCCAACAAGTGGCGGCCCAGGCGGCAAAAAGTGCCGCGCCCGGTACCAACGGCAGCAGCGGCAGCTCCAACACATATGTACAAGCGCCGTCAGACCCCTCGACCGAGGCTCAGGCCGCCATGTCACAGCTGAAGCAGGTCTCTCTCTTGTGCGGGGCCTTCTGCCGCCGGGTAGAGCACGTGCTGCGGACTACCTACACCTACGCGGACGTTGACGAAGCGACGCATTGCGGTCTCGCTTCGGCGCATCTAAGTGCGTACATGACGCAGCTCACCAAGGAGCTACAGCTCTTCAACACTCCAGCTGTTAATCGGCTTTTGGGGGAAGCGACCAAGGCGAGCGCGCTCTCGACGTCGACATTGTCTGCCTCGCCCGTGGACTGTGTCCTGTCCTACGGTATTGGCGATCTTTGCGACTACCGCTTGTGCCGTCGACAGCGTGCGCAAGCATATCTGCAGCAACTGGTCGCGCAGCCCCAGTGGAACGCCGCTGCCATCACGCAAGTAATCGTCTCTTTAAACGAAACGCTTTCGACGCCGGTGGACGTGTTTGCGCTGTGCTCAGGCGACGAGGGGGTTGTGGCAACTTGCGTCGTGACTCCCCTGCGCGACCCCATTTCGCAGACGGTCATTCGAATCCCAGCGCGAGGGGACAAGTGCGTGCATCTGGAATTGTTCGACCTGGAGAGCTTCGTGCAGGCCACCCAACAGCACTCCTTCAACACGGTCGACGTTGGCGCCCCATGCCCGATTTGCTCACGGGCGACGCACCTGTCTCATATACGCGTAGATATGCAAGCGTTGGAGGCAATGAGCAACTACGAAAGAGCCTCTGCGGCTTCTGTGCCTTCCTCCTCGTCCTCTGCCAAGCCTTCACCCCTCACTGCTGACTGCGCCCTGGAGTGGAACACAGAAAATCGAACCGTCACGGTGGTGCGTGGCAGACGCGGCGCACCGGCTGGGGAAAGCTCGGTAGGCGAAGATCAGGAGGAGTCAGCGACGTCGTCGAGGGGGCCGCGCAACGATGTGCTTGAAGTGGTGGCGAAAAAGCGACGGATCGAGATTGGCGGCCATGTGCTGTACGCAGACTAGGGCGAGGGAGATGCGAGCCAGCGTTGGTTCCTGCGGGGCCTGTCACAAAGGGGGTTCCTGTACCTGCCCCACGCGCGATTTTTTTTTTCGCCCGGCCCTCTTCTCCTCAGCACCATGTGCGTGTGTGCGCGCAGGCATGCTTGCTGCACGAAAGAAGACGGTTGCTAACGCGCTTGCGCTAACTTGCACAGCGCACTACGTGACTTACATCCTAATGCTGTGTTCTCGCTCGCCAACTGCCCCCTCTCTCCCCCCTCCCCCCTCCCCCCACATACCAACGTATCCACATCGGGAATACAATGGGCACCTTCGACTGCATTGGAAGGCAGGAGGAAGGAACTGAAGTCAGGGGGCACAGACCAGCAAAGATGCCGTCTTTTGGAAGAGGCCGGAGAAGCCGGCACACGTGAAACACCCAAGGCTTCGAGCGCACGTGGCCTACCGGGCAGTAGAGCCATGGCGAGGCTGTCGCCCGCCCCTGCTTTCACCAAACTGGCCAAGCTGCCTGACGCGAAGCTGAGGTTTCTTCTGGCCATCATTCCTCTCCCCCTACTTCTCCTTCCCCAATTTCTTCTGATCTCTCTTCCTGCATCTCCTTCTGATGCCGCACGCCACACCTGTGCAGATTTGCGCCTGCCTCTCCTCTGCAGCTACCTCTTTCTTTCTGTGCGTGAACCACTTAGTTGAGCTCATATCCACTATAGCTACAGTTACCCTCCCCCCAGTGCGCACCTGCGTGGGTGCCTGCTGCTCGCGTTGCCTCCTTCCCCTCCCTCTCTCCGTGCTGTCTTCCTTTCTCTTCAACATCTCTACCGCTCTCCTCCTCGTTTAACGGCGTGGTTTACTCTGCTGTGTGGCTGGTCGCTCTATCTCGAAGCCCTTTCCTTCGAGGACCTCTGTGTGTGCGTACACGCTCAATACACTCTTGCACACACTCCTGTTACCTCCACGACTACTGCGGTGGCTAAGGAGGTGCGCACGCGTTTTCTGACACCTTTTCTTTCTCTGGAGTGCCGCTGCTTCCTCGATTGCCCTGTCATCTTTTTCATTAGTCTGTATACTCCCGTCTGCCGATTCCCCCCTCCCCCTCGCCTCCTCGTCGTCATCTTGCCCTTTCCCTTTCGAGGTGTGCCGAGCACGCCTCATAAGCCAGCGAATGAAGAAGAGCATCTCTCTCAAAGAGTTCTCGACAACGCCGACCGTGTCGTACATGCTTAGCAAAGACGGCCACAATGTCGCGGCTGCTGCGGATGCGCAGAACCGGCCCATCAACCCGCCACCGCAGCCCCTTCGCGTGGAGCGCACAAGGCAGCCGCAGCAGCCCGCGCCGGACAGCGATGATGCCATGTACGAGATGGAGTAGTGGCAGTCTCAATGATGAAAGCGGGATGGCGGTGACGCACCATACGAATGCGCACAGCGTACCGCCGACATGAAGGCTCGTGCTGCTGGTTTTGAGGGTGTGGGAAGCATATATATATGTGTGTGTGTGCGTGTGTCTGAAAGAGCCGCAGCGCATAGGGTGCGAGGTGCAGGCGCGTTCCGACAGCTGTAGATGAAATTGGAGTGAGGATAGGATGAGGCGGGTCACAAGGGATGACGCTCACATGAGAAGAGGCGACGCCGGACCGAGGGAGACACTGAGCTGAGAAGAGGGGTAGAAGGGGGAGGGACGAGGTGCATGTGCCTGAAAATGAATAGGGCGTGTGCGTGTGCGTGTGTGCGGATGGGAGGCGTTCATGTCTCTTGTGGTGCTGTGCACCGTTTGTGCAAGCCCATAAATGCCGCACTGCGGGTGGAGGAGATGCAGAGGGCCTACAGGGAGCTCTGCCGCACCCACCCGCGCGCCGCGCTCTTCCTGAAGCTGGCGTGGCACTGCGCCGCACGAGCGGGCGACCTGGGGACACTCCTGACAAGGGACGTGCACATCTCCGCACTCTCGGAGAGCTCGCCGACGGCCTCAGTGAGTATCACGATCCGCTATGGAAAGGGTGCGAGGTTCCGCGGGCCCTATGCGATAGGGACGCGATTGCAGCGAGAGGACGCGGCCCTGCTGCTGAAGCTGGTGAGGAGCCGAGGCCCAACGCAGCGCCTGCTTGCGGACGTGACGAGCCTCCGCGATCAGGCGCGAGCAGCGCTGCGCCGCGTGAACCCTGCGGCGGCCCTCCCCTCCATCCTTAAGGGGTGCTGCATGTGAACCGACGGCGAGTGCTTGAAGGAAGGAACTCCTGTTTGGCCGTTTCGGAGACGACGGTAGCTACCGATGAGGATGACACGTACGACGCCATCTGCTTCACGGACGCGTCGGCCGACGGGTGGGGGTGGGGGGAGGCGGTGGTGCCGTTCGCATACTGCACCACCGAAGCCCTGCAGCAGAGGTGGGCCACAGGGGTGCACCCGAAAGGCCGCGTCGGCGAAGCCCCCCTCCCACGAGGATGCCTTGACCCCCTGCCGAAAAAAGGAGTAGTTGCCCACAAAGCACTCGGTGTCGGACGAATCCCGTGCGGTCGGCTGCATCCTACGCAAGTTTCAGGGCAAAGGTACCCCCCCACCGGCAGCGAGAAGGACTATGCGAACCGGCTTCCGCACTACTGTGCACCCCCTCCTAAAGGAGGCCCAACGGTATCGAAGGCAACGGTGGTAGTGGCCATGTCTCTGCAGCAAACTACGCAGGATGACGAGCGGATCCCTCCCGTAATGGGGGGGCAGCCCTTCTGCATACGCTGCATCGCTGGCGTTTTGTGCTCCATCGACGTTTTCTCCAGGGGCTGTAGGCGCAGAAGTGGAGAGCGAGAGTGGTCGCTATCAACGTCCGTGTCAGAAAAAGCCACAGCGATGCCAAGATGCCGGCATGGTGGTGGTGCAGCAGTAGGCATCAGTGCTACATGAGAGAAAAACTGAGTTGAAGAACCAGTGAATCGGCTGGTTGGGCGAGTCGCCAGACGACGCACGACCAAAATAAAACGCACTTTTCTGGATTTTGGCAGCACTCGACGCGCTGCTGAGGGGAGCCGAAGGGAAGTAGGCGCCTGCACTGCACGTGGGTATTACATGGCCAATATTGGACGCACTACTGCACCTTCTTCTTTCCACTTGCTTCTCTGGGCGCGCTGCATTCTTGCTCGAGTGTGTATGCCTCTGCGCTAGTGCGTGTGCGAGCGTTTCGTCTGCTGTTGCGTAAAGAATCGAAACGCGTTTCCATTGCGTATGGGGTGTCGGTGCCTGCTTGAGTGGTGCAGGGAGGGGGCTGGCCTGGGGTGACAACAACTCTGACCCCTGTCGTTCTCTCACCTCTCATCTTCTCGCCGCTATGACCGACGAACCAGTGCGGCGGCGGCGCCGTTCGACAGGAGGATGAGGGTGGGTGGGCAGGCGTAGCGCTGCTTGTCTTCCCACCTGCTGCGTACGCCGTGCGGGCGGCTGTCATCTCACCTTCCTTTTTCACGGTCCCGCTCTCTTGTAGATGCCGCTTTCTCCCTGCACACCATTCCTGCCTGCCGCCCACCCGCTCTCCCTCTCTTTCTTCACACTTCTGGAGCTGCGGGGCGTGCCGGATCTGCTTCCCCCCTACCTCTTGCTACGCCCACCACCGCCCCTGCTCTTGGCCGCCACGCCTTCCCGTAAACGGGTGTGCACGGGCACCTCTGTACCGCGTCGACCATTCGCAAGCGAAGGGAAAGTTACACGCGACGTTACTGTCCGTGTCACTCCTCCTCTTTCTCTGAGCGTCTCGCTACCATGAGTCGCAATCAGAAGCGCAAGTGTGGCGGGAAGCGCAGCCGCGAAGATGAATGGATGACCGACGCGCGCGACCCGGCGGCGCTGAAGAACGGGGCTTTCGAGGCGTATTACAAGGACAACGTCATCCCTGCCTCTGAATGGGAGGCGTTTTTGTCGTGCCTGCAGACGGGGTTGCCCATGTCAATCCGGTTCAACCGTGCAGTGCCACAAGTTGCCGCGGTAGATGCGTTCGTCACGCAGCACCTCTCTGAGGTCTTCGAGAGCAAGCGCATCCCATTCTTCCCGGCGCAGCGAGCGATTCAGTGTAGCGTCAGCCGCGGTGACCTGAAGCGCAAGAAGGCGAATCAGGCGCTGAAGAAGATAGTCTCTGCGATGAACGAAGGTGGGTACTTGACTCGGCAGGAGACCGTCAGCATGGTGCCCCCTCTTCTGCTGCAGGTGGAGCCAGGCATGCGGGTGCTAGATATGTGTGCGGCACCGGGGAGCAAAACGTCTCAGATACTCGAGTGCCTCCTTGCCGGCGGCGGCGGCGACCGAGGCGTCGTCGTTGCGAACGACGTGAAAGCATCGCGCCTGGACATACTGCACCGACAAACAAACCGTGCCGCTGGCGCGCATCTTCATGTCATCATCACGAATACCGATGCCGCGCGGTTCCCTTTACTGCCGCCGGAGGAGCGCTTCGATCGCGTCTTGTGCGACGTGATGTGCTCCGGAGATGGCACGCTACGGAAGTCCATCGACATGTGGCCTCGCTGGGATTCGCTCCTGGGGGCCAACCTGCACCACTCCCAGGTGCGCGTGTTGTTGCGTGGCATGGCGTCCTGCAAGTCGGGTGGAATCGTGGTGTACTCGACCTGCAGCCTCAACCCAATCGAGGACGAAGCCGTTGTGTCTGCATGCCTGGCGCAGACGAAGGGGTCCTTCGAGTTGATAGACCCAACACCGCTGCTACCAGGGCTGTGCGCTTCGCCTGGCATGACCTCATGGACCGTCACCACACGCGACCTAATCACAGTGTTGTGCACTTATGAAGACGCGAAGCGGTTCATGGAGGCCCAAACGGACCGCCGCACCTTCCAGTACGCACCGAGCATGTTTGCCAGCACCAAGCTACTCGTGGAACAGCACATCGAGCGCACCCGTCGCATCCTGCCACACGCTCAGGACACTGGCGGCTTCTTTTTCGCGGCGTTGCGCTGCATCGCGGCGGTGCCGGACGATGCGCAGACGAGGGCCAAGCCTGCCCGAGATGCGTGGGAGGCCGAGGCGCCCATGAAGTTCCTCTCGGATGGCCTGCGGGCGACTGTGCAGAAGGCGCTGGGGCTGCCTGACACCTTCCCATACGACCGCCTCGTCGTGCGCAACGAGGAGGCGCGCGACCAGAAGGTGTACCTGGCCAACTCAGACGCCATTCGGCTAAGCCAACAGCTGGGCTGCCGCGTTGTGCAGGTCGGCTCGAAGGTGTTCGAGTCTGTGATCAAATACAGTAACGACAAGCTGCGCATCTGCGCAGACGGCGTGGCTGGCCTTGTGCCCTTTCTGCCTTCAAACTTCATTGTCTCGGTGACGCCGCTGCTGTTGCTCGAGCTGGCAGCGGAGACGCCGATGCAGTATGACGACTTTACCGCCAGGACGGGACACCTCACTGAGGAGTTGCCCCCTTGCTTTGTCCTCACCACCTCCTGGTCGGTTGGGGGACCGATTTATGTAGCTGCAGAAAAGTCCGCCAAGCTAGGCAAGCTGGTCGCCCACGTGGCCAGCTGGCAAGCTACAGTGTGCAAGCTGGCTCTCAACCTACCTCTCGTGGAATCGGTGGGGGAGGGCAGGGAGCCGCAGCAGAGAATGGTGGCGTGCCCGCAGCAGACGCTGTGATGCGAGAAAGGGACACGTAGCGATGCCATGGCGCAGCGCATCTTCTGTTGCCTCTTGTGTATCTCCCCTTTCATCCTCTTGTCGCGCACTGAGGTGTATGTGCGCGGAAGTGCGCGCAACTGAGCTTTTCGTTGCGGCAGCCAGGGGTGAGGCCAAGGCTCTATACAGGAGGGCACCAGCAGCGCCCTAGAGTGCCGTAAAGCAATAGTTGCAAAGGAAGTCGGTGGCGTGTGCAGAGCGCCGATGCGACGGAACAAGCGGACGCTGGGGGAAGGCACTGTGCGGAAAGGCCTTCGCGCCGGCGAGAAGCGGCGCAGGGGACGTCTCGGCGTAACGGAGAAGCTCACGTCATACAGAGTAAGGGGGATAAGCTGCGTGCCCGCACGTGCATTTCTATTCATGGAGAAGTGGACGCCGAGCAATGGCGGCGGTACGAGGCGAAGGCACCGAGGGAGCGCATCAGATGGGCGTAAGAGGCGAAAGAGTGGGCAGCGGCACAAAAGGACAGGCGCCTTCGCGTCTTACAAGTGTGGGCGTGCACATGCCGTCTACACGGTCGATCTAGATTCATTGAGATGAGCGGCGGGAGTGTATTCCACTCTGCGCCTCGTCTCCAGCCTCACTTTCCTTGCACACATCACCCGATCATGGCGCGCTCCGTAGACCAGCTGCCCTCTGCCTTCTTGCGTGCGCGCGCGCACCCACGCACAGGCGCACAGCGACTCCGTCCATAGGTTCCAGAGGTGCCTTAGCTCGGGGTGGGAGCGCTCTGTCGGCTGTTCCTTCTTTCCTTTCAGGGCGTGACGGGTGTCGCCAGAGTGCGTTTTGAGGCTTTGGGGATTTTCTCTTCCTCAGGGCTGCGAGTGAGGCGGAAGTGCCGCGAGCCGGCCAGCGCGTGCAGGTGCTCTCCCCCTCCTCCCGGTCTAGCGACACGTTTAACAAGAGCGGAAGAAATACCAAACGTAAGACATAACACTTTCCCAGGGTGGCTTGTTCAAAAGATGCGCGCGCCCACACGCGTGTGCACACACACACAACTTCTTGAACGAAGGTTGCATTGAATGGACTACGGACAATGGAAGTAGCGCGTGCACACATGACGAGGGCGGGGGAGACCTGTTCTTGCTTGCGCTTGCGTGGTGCCCTGTCTTTTCCACTATCAACGCGTGTGCGCCATCGTGCGTAGGAACAGAGAAGCCACTGATGCACACCGTAGGCCCACCAAAAAACAATTCCTCTGCACTCAGGTTTTCTAGAGGTGACACAGAAAACTAAAAAAAGAGCAGCCCCAAGAGACGAATGCCAGCGCTGTCCTCATACACCTGCACACACACACACACACACACACACACACACACACACACACACACACGGATTAGGACTGGGGAGAACTGCTGCCCTCTCTTCTGTTTTCTTTCCCCTTCCGTTGTGACAGGAGAAGAAATCGGAAGCACCACTCTCCGTCTCTGTGCAGTGTGTGTGCGTGCACCTGAACAGAGCTCATGTTGCACGCCCTCTCTCGTACACACTATTCTTTCTCACCTCTCGCCCTTTTACTTTCGCCCTCCCCTCCTCTTCCCCTCTCTTTCCTCCGTCACTCACGGTCGAGGTCGCATCAATCCGGTGGATACTCGAGCGGATTCGCGATACCTCCTGAAGAGCCCCGCTACTGCGCGCGCATCTGTGCGTGTCTGTGCGCGTGCCTTGTACCTATTCATACACGCCGCCATCGTGACATCTCTCACGATTAGTCCCGACTATCTTTGCTCGCGTGCTCTACTCTCTCTGCACCTCTTGTAGAGCTCTCTGAGCGCTGTCTATTCGACTCGCAGGGATTCGAGGTACTGCACAGTTGGTGGCTCGCGCAGGCCTCAGCATACACCCACGCTCCCCTCCCCCCTCCACACACACACACACACACACCGATCTGCAACCTCGATCAGTCAGCTTTTTTATTCCACGAAGCCGCGTTAGGGGTGATACCGTCCGTTTGTTCACTCCTGAATAGAGGGTGAGTATAGAGGACGTTCGCCCCGCTTCTGGAAGGAACAGAGTGTGTACAGAGCCCGGCGCACTTTGCTGCGGCTCTCTCTCTCTGCCACTCCGTGTGTGTGTCTGTGTGCGCCCCCGGTAGGAAAATTGCTGTTCACTTGGTGTGGTGTCGCCACGCTCTGCACCTTTTTGTGTTGCCGCTTCCCGTGCTGGGCCATCTAGCACCTTTGCCGCTGCGTGAGGGGAGTAAGGAAGGCTGAGGAGAGGAAGTGGGCGCACCGCGACAGTGTGGGCAGCTCAGCGATAGGTTTGAGAGACGACAGCCCGTTGCACTTCCTCTCCTGTTGCGGCGCGCGTGCCGTTGTGGCCATTCTCCGCTGTACTGCCGCGCTCTCGACGACCTCACATTTTTTTGCCCTTTTTTCTCATTAATATTTTCCTCTTCGCCCCCTTCCCCCTCTTTTTCCCTCTTATTCGTCTACGGCGTCTGCGTCTGCGTGTGTGTGTGTTGGCGGTCTTTTCTTTGCTGGATTTGTACGAGAGGGACCGTTTGTTTGCGCGTGCGTGCGGCATTTTCTCTCCACTCCGCTCGTTATCCCTTGCGGCGCCGGCCCTCGCGCTGTGTGCGGGTGCTCCATCCGTCCTACTTACGCACACTCTGGTGATCTCTCTGCTATGTCGGCAGCAGCAGCAACGACGAGTATCATCACAACGCGGGCGTTGGAGGAATTTCGCAGCGGTAATGTTGACGCAGCAGAGCTCATATTAGAAGAAGCGGCCAAGTCAGAGGATAATGTAAATGAACTTTTGTCCATTCAATGCCTGCGCGCCACCCTGGCGGCGATGAAGGGCAGCATGGACGTCACAGCCATCACCGCGCAGCTCGCCCCTGGAGAGCCGGCAAGGGTGCCTGTACAGAGCTATCTAGAAGGCATTGCGGCGATGGCGCGTGGCGATTTGGCCACTGCACGAAGGCGACTGGAGACGGCGGTGGAGCGGTGCGACGGCTTTGGTGCCGCCATGGTGTGCCTTGCCGCTGTCTACTACCTCACTAAGCAATACGAGAAGAGCTACGCACAGTACTGCGATACGCTAAAGCTGCTCGGCACCGACAAGACACCGCCGGTGGTGCGGGTAGGGATGGGTCTTTGCGCCTTTCGGTTGCAGCGCCTCGTGGATGCCCGGCGCATCCTCGAGCGCGCCATCGAGGTGCATCCCGACGATGAGCTCGCGTGGTTAGGCCTGCTGGCGGTCTATATTGACCTTCGCATGCTGCCACAGATTAATACGGCTGTGATGCGACTGAAGCAGTTGATGCCACAGAACACGACGGTGCTGCTGAAGGTGTGCGACTTAGCCTACTTCCGCTCTGTGGAGGCCGGCCGGCTGAAGAGCTCCGTCGGGCGCCTGCGTGGACTTCTGCGGTACGTTCGGCAGACGGCCTCCTCGGAGGAAATGGCGCTGGTCGACTTCCACGAGGGCCGACTTCTGCTCGCCTGTGGTGACGTGGCAGCGGCGCAGCCACTCCTGGAGTCCGCCGTGCGCGCCAACCCGAACCTCTTAGCTGCCCGTATCCACTACGCCCGTCTGCTGATGTACACTAACCGCCACGCCGACGCGCAGACGCTGCTGATGGAGGTGAACAGGACGTGGCCGAACGAGAAGGAGGTGCTGCAGATGCTCGCTATTCTTGCCACGCGGGCGGGCAGGCACAGCGAGGCCCTTCACTACACTCACACCTTGACCACGACGGTGGCACAGGGTGACGTGAACTCGTGGGCGCTGGCGGTCGTATGTTCCCGTCTAGACACGGAGCACTGCAAGCGGATTTGCGCGCACGTGCGTGCTGTCCAGCGAGAGCTGAAGCTCCCGTCGAGCTGGAAGCTAAGCGCTAACCTCGCCATTCTGTCAGAGGACGTGGAGGCGGCGCAGGGCATCGTGGACACGGAGCTCGGAGCAGCCTTTCTTCTCTCTAACACAGCAGTAGACGTCTCCTACGTGCCGTTGCTGTATAATCTGGCCTTGCTGCTTGAGAAACGGGAGCCGGCGCGCGCGCAGCAGCTCTATGTGTACCTGGTGAAGCATTACAGCACCTTCACTGCACCGTACTACCGGTTGCATTTCCTGGCGAAGGAGGCAGGTCTGCTGCAGCAGGCCGTGGCGTGGCTGCAGTGGCTGCTGAAGGTGCACCCGATGGAAGCCACGGCCCAGACATGCATGGCGCAGCTGTACATGGAGAAGGTGAACGTGAAGGAGGCGCTTTCTATCTTCACCAAGGTGAACGCCTCCGAGTTGCAGCTGCCTGTCGCTTTGGCTGTCGGCGCCACCTCTCTGCAGGCATGCCAGCAATCCTCCTCACAGTGGCCGAGGCTGCTCGCCTCGGCGCGGTCCTTTTACCGGAAGGCCCTCGCGAAGGACCCCCGCAATATTCTCGCGGCCCACGGCTACGCGTGCTGCGACGGGCTCGAGCGGCGCGGCGACGCTGCCGAGGCGATGCTGAACAGCGTAAGCGAGGTGACCCCACTTTCCACCGTTCCTACGAGCAACGTCGACGCGCACCGCGCTAATGTGAAGATGCTTAGCCACGGCTACAAGCAGGCCGCAGACTACTTCGCGCGCATGCCGTCGCGCACATCCGAGCAGGACTCCATGTACTCGTACTGCTTGGCGATCGAGGGTCGGTACTCGGAGGCTCTAGAGCTGATGCACACCGCTTCTGTCAAGGCATCCGGTGAGGACCCGATGCTTGCGTACAATACAGCCCTGCTACACTTTATGGCCTTCGTTGACGGGCTTAGAGGCACCCGCGCCGTTACAGCGGCACAGGGTGAGTCGCTACTCGCCCACTTGGAGGATGGGCAGCAGGGCACCACTCTTCTGGAGAGCATCAAGGGGAGGTCCGAGGTGATGAGCCGCGCCAAGCGCTACCTGCGGTCTATCAGGGCCTACTGTGAGCGCCATCGTGCCACTGTGCACACGCTTGTAGAGGCTGGCCAGCAGCGGGCGAAAGAGCTGGCGCAGTCGCAGGAGGGATGGCGGCGTGCGCTTGTATTGCACAAAGCCGAGCAGCTGCGCCGACAGGAGGAGGAGGAGTTGGAGGAGCATCAGAAGGCGGAGGAGCTCAAGCTGGCGGAGGCAGACGTGTATGCTCGCTTTCGCCTAAGTCGTATTCAGCAACCGGCGGTGCTTATGAACGCGGAGTTGCTTGCGGCGACGATGGCGGATGCCTTGCAGGGCACAATGCAGGAAGAGGGCTCACCAGTGGCGCTGGGGGAGGAAGATGAGATGCCGTGATCTACTCCCGCCTGTATGCCTGCTGCGAAGTGTTTTCTCTTGCGCAATGCATCGCAGCGCTGTCGAGGGTAGGCTGATTTGTGGCATGGCGCGTGCTTACGCGTGTATGTGCACTGCCTACTCGGCTGCTGATGCTGTTGTCGGTGACAGTGGAGAGGGCGTTGTGGCTTTGACGCCATAAACGATTTGCGGGTCAGCAGCGGGGCAGGGGCTGACGAAGGGCCTTTGCTTTTTGCGCGGGCAGCTTGGCGGAGGTGTCCTGCTGCGGCGCAGGTGGAGCGCCAACGTCCCTGAGCGATAAGGTGCGAGGATGGACAGGAAGAAGGAGGTCATGCGAGCGGCAGCTGCAGAGCAGTCGGGCAACGGGGGAGGGGGTGGCCCTACACAGGAGAGCCGGCAGGGAGGGCGGCGGCACACCGTGCCCTGTGGCGCACGCTTATCTTTGCCGTTGCCGCTCACTGCGTGTGTGTCGAGTCTGTCCTCTCTCCCCCTTCTGCAGTCTAGTGGGGAGCTTTTGTTTTGTTTTCTCTTTCTCCGTTCTGTTAACTGCCATCAGGGACGGACACCCTATCGAGGCGTGGCCGCCCGCTAGTCGCCCTTGCATGAATGGGCGTGGGTGCGTGCCTGCGTTGGCATTTAAATACGCCGTACCCCCTCCCCTTCCCCCAAGGAGGTACTTTACTCACAAGAGGTGTACACATCTGTTTTACTCTGCGCTAACTCTCCCTCCGTATCTTCCCCGCCACCCGTCATTCGGGAGCAGCTCGCCACCGTTGGCAGAGAAGCCTGTAATGCGTGGTTTCAGCGGCGATGCAGCTCGTCGGAAGCACGAAAGCTCCCTGCCATGGGCGGCCGTCTCGGCTCCTCGCCAGCACGCGATGGGCAGTGAATTTTCGGAGCGGCATGGAAGGCTGCTTTCTTCGTCCCCCTCTCTCGGGCTGCTATCTATGAGACGCGCGGACACGCGCACCAAGGCCAACACCAAACGGCTTCTGTGGGTGACACTCACAGCTTAGTAAGCTATCTCTCCGTCTCCATCTCCCTCCCCGATTCTTTTTTTTTCTCACACGTGCGCCCTTCTCTGCGAACTTCCCGTTTGCTCTTCAGGTCTCTCTGCCCCCCCTCCCCTCTCTCCCCCCAACCCCTGCGTCGTCAGGCTCCACTCGACAGGTACCTGCAGCGACCGACATGACGGACACCGCCTATGGTGGTCTCTTTCAAGACCCGCCGTACCTCTCCTCCGACCCGGACCCTCGAAAGACGGACCCCTACGAAAAGTATGACGCGATTCCGTCAAGATATTTGGGCAAGAACATGACCGTCGGGGGCCGCGTGCCACCCGGCCAGCATCCTGACGCCTTCTTCGAAAAGAAGTTCCTCACCCTCGCCTCCTCGGAGCAGAACGGGGGTAAGCCGGTGGACTACGACGAGAAGAAGTGGTCAGCCGCCGCGGCCCCAAAGAAGGATTCGAAGCCCATCTCCGACAAAGAGTTCCGCTACTCATCGTATCCGGAGAAGAGCACCGGCCCGGGCAGCTACTACGGCTGCTTTCAGAATCGACCGTACGAGTATATGACGGAGCCGTGGGATGATGGGAAGTCGAAGAAGAAGAGGGCAGCAAAGCCCAAGGAGGAGGAAACACCGACGCACCTGCCCAACATCAAGACGAACCCCGCCAAGAAGGGCACCTACGGCTACCCGGGACTGCTGCTGAGCAACCCGACGTACAACGACAACTGGAAAAACGACTACGCCGCTGCGGAGGCAGAGAGGGCACGCAAGGAGCGTAAGCAGGGCCCCGCACCAAAAGCGTTAGGGCCACCGTTTCACATTCCCGGCGTGAGCCACTCCTACATTGACGAATTGCCCAATACGGGCGTGTCTGGGGTCTATGCGGCCTACGAGGCCCCGGCGGATAGTGCTGCCGAGAAGCGTAAGGCCAAGAAAGAAGCCGCAGCTGCCCCTACGCTCGTTCATGCGCGCGCCTTCTGCGGTTCTGCCAACCGGTCCGGCGAGCAGGGGTGTCTGAACCCGTTCCCCAACGTGTGGGCGCATCCGGATGAGATGCAACCATCCAAGAACGCCTTGCGCAAGCAGGCACAAAAAGAGAAGGAAGAGGCTGCTCGGAAGCCCAAGAGGGTGGATGTGTGGAAACCGAACTCCTTCGGGAAGACGTCTGTAGTGTCTTCGTGCCTTCGTCGGTTCTACTGAGCGTCTCGGTTGGTGCCGTTGCTGGAGCCTACTAAAATTGTCCTACTCAGACCTGCTTCGGGCGCGCGAGTAGACACGCTCTGTTGCTTGCGGCGCTGCGTCTCCTCCGCTCGCCTTCGCCAGGGGGCAGGGGGAGGTGCGCAGGGCCCTTCTGTTCTTTCCAATCCTGTGGTCAGCCCTGTGATTGGAAGATAGGGCAGATTGGACGGCGGGGTGACGGGCCGCAACGACAGCGTACCATCTCACACTGCCGAATCAGCCAGGCCTCCCGCGCTCGTCCTCTCTCTCTTCCTGTCTTCTCTGTTTGTTGGATGAAGGAGAAGGCAGCATGGCTGGTGGTGGGCCATGCCCGGCCCTGATGACTCCGAACTCTTTTGCTGCTGTATTCATGTTGAGAACGCTGCTCTTTGCTCTTGAGAGTCATCACTCTCGTCGCGCGAATGTACACGACCTCCCCTTCCCTTCCCCTCCCTTCCCACTCCACCACTCTTATCACCGGTAGGAAAGGGGCGCTCGCCCTTGCCCGCTTCGAGCAGCGTCCTACCCCCACCCTTTCTCCTGTTTTTTTTTTGCCAGGTCCTTTCGCATGTACAGAAGAGACTTCGCGTAAAAAGAGGTCAAACGGGGAGAGGAAGGGGTTAAGGGGGGAGTTTAACTGAGTCGTTTTTTTTTGTCGTGTCCTCGCTCCCTCTCTGTCGCTTGCGCTTTGACGGGTCGCTTCGGCTGCACCCCCAACCTCAACTTTACTCCCCTCCGCACCGCTTACGCCTCCACTTCTCTTGTTCTTCCCTCCTTTGGCTTTTCTTTGTACTGCAGATGGTGCGGACGGCCCTTTCTTTCCTTCAGGCTTCTGTGCTCTCGACATACCCCCCTCCTCTCCACCAGGCATCGCCTTCCATTGAGGCCTCATCTGCTGTGGCGTGCCGTTTTGTACCCGATGTCTCCTCGTCGACGGCACTCGCCAATGCACGAACAATCGGATCAACGCACGGGACGGGAAAGCAGTTCTTCATCGAGTCACTCGTCTTGAATTCTTTTTTCCGTCTACTTCCATGTTGGGCTTTCACTGCTGGCCCGGTCAGAGGCTTTCCCATCGCCTACGGACGCATGTCAAAGTGGGCCATGAAAGAAACGCGGTATGGACCTACGAGCAAACTTTGAGCGTGCTGCTGGCGATCGCGCGGCCATGCGCTTAGCATTGCGGCTCGTTAGCCACGCCTCGACTGCAATCTCCCCACTCGCATTGCCTTTCTTTATCCATCTCTTTCTGTCCTCTCTCCCCTGCCTTGTCTCCACGAATATCTTGTCGCCTTTACATGCCATGCTTGTGTGTCTCTGTGCACACACTCACACGTGGCTATGCGCGCGCACTCTCTTTTTTTTTCACGTGGCCCTGCACCTTTTTACGTGTCTCACGTTTGCTTCTGTTGCTGTGGCGACGACTCACTGTCTGCACTTCTGGGCGCATTTTTTCCCCACACGCACACCCATACGTTAAGGGCTTTCTGTTTCGAGCCACTCTTTTTTTTACGTTTCCCCGACGTTCTCTTGTGGTTTAGCGTTGTCGCACTCAAGCTCCTCTCGCTGCGCGTCCAGGCACATCCTCGGCAATACCCTCCCCCCTTCCTCCCTCCCCTTCCTCTCTGCACCTCCGCGCGTGCTGAACGCACATACACGCCTGCCCATACACAAAAGCAAATCCGCACCCGAATCAGAGGTGTCCTTTCATACACGTCCGCCCCCCTTCCCCCTCCTCCTCCTCTCCTCCTTCCCCTCGCACCCGCACGCCGGCCCCCTTCTCTGCGACGAAATACACAACAGGCTCTGCTAGGAGCAGCTTCAGAACACATTGGAGAGCTCCTTTATTCACTCGCACAGAAAAAAAAATGGCGCAAGCAGCCGACGAGACGCGAGCGCTTGAGAGCGAGGTGTTTTGCAGCAAGTATCGCCGCATCAAGTCGATCGGCAAAGGCAGCTTCGGTGAAGCTGTGCTCGTCCGCTCCAAGTCGGATGGCAAGCGCTACGTGGCCAAAGCGATCGACTCTGTCTCAATGACGTCAAAGGAGCGGCGTGACGTGCAGAACGAGATCCGCATTTTAGCCGCTGTCGACCACCCGAACATCATTCGCTACCACGAGCACTTCGAAGATGGCACCCTCATTTTTATCATCATGGAATACGCCGACGGCGGCGACCTGAGCTCCCGCATCAAGGAGGCGAAGAAGCAGGAGAAGCCGCAGCCGTTCGACCCGAACTTGGCAATGTTCTGGTTTCTCCAGATCTGCATGGCACTCAAGTACCTGCACGACAACCACATCCTTCATCGAGACCTCAAGACGGCTAACATCTTCCTTACCTCCAAGAACGTGGTGAAACTCGGTGACTTTGGTATTTCGACTGTCCTGCAGAACACAATGGCGTGCGCCAAGACGGTGTGCGGCACCCCCTACTACTTCTCACCGGAGCTCTGCCAAAGCAAGCCATACAACAACAAGAGCGATGTGTGGGCCCTCGGCGTCGTCTTCTATGAGACCCTCACCCTGCACCGCCCCTTCAACGCCAAGACGCTGAAGGACCTCCTCAGGAAGATCTTAGCGGGTAGCTACGACCCGATCCCTTCCACAATTCCGGTGGAGATGCGCTCCTTGTGTGCTAGCCTTCTGCAGGTGAACTACATGCAGCGCCCCAGCATCAACCGCATCCTAGAGAGCTCTTACGTGCAAAGCACCTTGCGCAGCTTCAGTGAGGACCTGGCTCGCCAGGTGGAGAAGGACCGCAACGATTTCGAGGAAAAGCAGCTTAGGGAACGCGAAAAGCAAGAGAAGTCGCCGGCGTCGAAGTCAGCGGCAGCGACACAGCTGCCGCACGAGCCGGTGAAGCCTCAGCTCAGCGAGCGCGAGCAGATGGCTATGCTGCGCGGCATGGACCGCGACAAGATGAAGGCGATGCTGGCAAAGCAGGCGGCAGAGGAAAAAAGTGTCTCAACAAGTGCAGCGGCGTCTGAACCGGCGGCCCATCCCGACGTGGATGATGACGGCGACTACATTGCACAGAAAAAGGCCATGGTCCGGCAAAGTAAGGATATTGTTGGCAAGTCAAACCTTGGCGGTCACCCGGAGGAGTTTGGTGATGGCCCCACCGACAGCGTTTCACAAGTGGAGACGATTACACTGGCAAGCGGGCAGACGGTGCTGGCCTCCGATGTGCGTAGTCACTTGGAGAAGGAGATGGGCACCGAGCTGCTGGATCGCGCTGTCGAGATGTACAACTCTTGCATGATGAGCGGCCTCTCCAACGCGGAGATGCTGCACGAGCTGATCGAGCTTGTCGGATCGCAGTTTGCGCACAACTCGAACGCCATCACAAAGCTGGCGGTCTGGGAGGGGAAGCAGAAGGTCATGAGCGCTTAGGTGAAAATAGCCACGCACGAGCTTTGCACGTGGCGCGGTGGTTTCGCTCTAAAGCTGTAGGGCACAAAGAACAGGAGAGGAAGGAGGGCCGCGATATGGCGCGTCTTCCACTTGCTTTTTTTTTAGCTGTGCGTCTCGACTCTTGTCACCTGTGGAGATGCGCGGCTCTGGGCGACGCGATTCCGGCTCCACGCGCTCTCCGGGTGTAAGCGAGATGCATAGTGCTCCCATGCACCTCCTTTCTGCTTACACCATCAAACGCAGCTGGTGGGGCAGAGTTGTGTCGTTATGTAGGCGCTGATGTGGATGGCTTCTTGTGGGCGACAGTATGCTGTGCGGATACTGTTACTGTTTGTTTTCGCTGTGGTGCCTTTTTTGCTTCTCTTTTCGTGTCGTTTTTCTTTTTCGCATTGTTTACCGCAGTGCCTTCGTCGCTGTTGCTGCCAGCCCCTCCCCCCTCCCCCTCATTTCTGTGGGTGCGGGTGCACCCTGGTATACAGTAACTCTCTCGGGTCTTTTAGCCCCCCTCCCTTCCTCCACCCACCTGCCCGCTTCGTTGCTGTGCGTTCCTCCCTCCCCCCTTCCCCTCAGGTGACTGTCGTTCTCCCTTTCTGCTCTGCTCTGTGTTCAGTTGCCCCTCCCTTCCCACTGTCTCCATGTGTGTGACTGCATGTGCTTAATCGCTCTTCAAAGGTTTCCTCCGTTTTCGCGGCTGCTTGCCACCAGTCACCAAGCTGCGTCTGAGGGCTCTAGTGTGCGCTGGGGGGAAGGCGGTGAGAGAATTTCGCGAGGTGCAAAGGGAAGGGAAGAGGGCAAGCGGGCTCATGGGGCAGGGGGGTATACGCAAGGGACGGGGGGAGGAGAGGAGGAGCGAGACAAGCGAACAGACGCCACACATCGCCGGAGATTTCAACGAAGCAGCAAAAAAAAGCCCAAGCGACTTTCTTGCGATACACTTTGGCCCATTTCGCACACCGCACACCTCAGCGCTCTTTCGTATGCACAAAAACGGAACCGAAAAAAGGGACGTCGAAAACGGTACTGTGCTGATGCGTCTTTTTTTTCTTCGCTGTCATCTCTGTTTGAGGACACCGCAGCAGCGGCAACGAGTAGCCGCCGTCACTCCGTACGAAAAGAGGACGAGTTCTCTCTTTTTGTTTTTAGTTTTTCCTTTTTAGCACGCTGTAGCGCACTTGAAGGGACTGCCTCTCTCTCTGTATCGGATGCGTATACTACCGCGACGAGATATACTAGCTGCCGCGGCGAAAGCGATGTATAAAGGGGCTGTGAAGCTTCAAGTGACCCCTTCCCTTCCTCCCTCCACGCCCCCACCCCCCACACACACTCTCACCAACACACATACCTTTGCCCTGTGCCATCTCCCCCCCTGAGTGATGTTGTGGGTACGGTGGTGAAGACGGCAACGGCTGAGCGCGGCATCGCACGGTCTCTCTTTTCGTGCGTTATCGCTTCCGTACTGTTCGACCCCTTTTTCCGTTCCTTTACTCCCTCCATTTCTCGGGTGTTTTCTTTTCACAGTTGACGTGATTTTTTTCATGCGATGGATCGGTGGTCAGACGGCAGTCCAGCGTGCACGTAACCCGTCAATTTGCTTTTTTCGTGACGTTGGACTCTTTGGGGATGTTGGCGGCTCGACTGGGGAGATCTCGGCAGGGCTAAGAGATACGTGAAAGAAGGAGAGAGAGGCAATGGCGAATCGCGGTATGGCATCTTTTTCTTCGAAAAGAGAAGAAGCGGAGATTTCGTCATAGTGGAGTGCCGCTCGTTCTATTGCCCAACCCTTCTTCACCTCCCACCCATCCCCAGTGCATCTTTTTTTTTGTTCTGGTCCTCTCCTCTCGACCTGTTTGTCCCTTGTGGGCGACGCTTGTACACAAGCATGCATACGTACGCAAACATACGTACATACTTTATGTATGCTCGCGTGTCTCTTACCCTGTTTTGCTTTCTTTGTGTGTGCGCCTTTGCGTGTAGAAACGATTGCGTGTATAAACGCATGCGCGTGTGTCTGAGCGTCTCTATCTATCTGTTTGTGTGTCTGTGTGTGTGCCCGTTGTACACGTGCCCCCTTTTTTCCTTGATTTCTCTCTTTTTTTTGTGTATCTGACAGATGTCGCCGCTTGCGTGAATGAAACCGCCACTGCAACATCAGCGACAAGAAAAAAAAACTTGCCAAAACCAAACGGGGCGTCGCATCATCCCAAAAACTGAAGGAAAGGAAAAAACGTGGAGAAGGAGCTGCGTGAACAGGAAGAGACAGAGGGGGAGAGGGGCTGCGCTGCGGCAGGCATGGCCGAAGAAAAAAAGCGAAGAGTGAGAGGTTCTCAGGATAAGCGGCACGACCTGAGGCCGCTTCATCACTTTCTCCCTCAGCGACGCCGTTTATCACCTCTCCCAGACAAGCACGCATCGCCCAAAGATTTGATCGGCCCTTTTCTCGCTGCTTTCCCCTAATGACGCAGATGGGTTTACTGCCGTGACTATTAAGCGTTTGGTGGTCATTCAACGCTGTGGATCCTCTGGCCCCTCCCCCTTCCCCCTACTCGCATGGCTCGCCGCACTCGACGCTCCCAGCGGCCCACGGTGGCCCTGCATCTTTACGTTCTCGCCAAGGGCGAAAGGGGCACAAGTGGCCCACCTTCACTGGTGCATGTGCGTCTTACATCTCTCCCTCTCCGCGCGACTATCTCTTGCTCTTTGCTTTTTGGCCTGCTGTGCGCCTCCGG